>NW_026527013.1:38753773-39113773 GCF_024362965.1 Panthera pardus
TGAAGTACCAGCAATCAAAATTATGGATTTTCTAAAAGGTTTTTAACTACTTTTATTGAAAGGAAAATCGCTGTCTCAGACTTTTGTGACACTGCTGCTAATAATAAATTTTACCATTTAGACATGGCCATAATATGGTAGACAGTGTCAATAAAAGTATGGAGCAAAGATGATCCCTGTCTTTTAAGTAATGCCTTCTAATTACACACCGGAAATGATCACGTGAAGTACGTAACTAATGGCTCTTAAAAGAGAAGAACGCACAACGATGTATCTGTAGCGACACAACGTCCTGTATACATGATACTCCGGTACACGCAGACTTCACTGCACTGAGTAGACATTTACGAAATGTTTTCTCTAGTGCTTTCGAAGTCTACAAGAAAAAAATAAATTTAATTTGCATTTTTGACAAAGGTCTGTTTGCTGGGGAAAAAAACGGGTTCAAAGGTTATTTGCTTCTTTTTCGAGCAAGGTGGTGGCACTGAGCCTGTTACCTTTGGCAAAATTGTTTAAACTTTTCCATCTAATATTCTATAGATCACTAGAGGGCACTGTGGTATTTAGGCCACTCTGACCTCTCTGAGTACTTGGAAAGGTCTTGAACTCCTGAACAATGTCAGAAAGGTGAAAGGGCGGACTTTTCAGGGGGATAAAAATGTGTGCCGGTCCCACCCACTTTTTATTTTTCTAAAGCAATTCAAAATGCAGGAGAAGTACAAAAGTCAAATTCATAAAAATACTGAGCTCCTCTTAACGCTACTCAAAGACCTGTCACCTGGGATCTGAACGGGGACCAGCATCGTCCCTGTGTTCTTGAGATTTAAATGGTGAGGCTGGAGGCTTGGATCTGCACACACCCGACATACTAGAGGGCTGTTCCCTCCACATGTGCTCCAGCCTCCTGCACTAACTGGAGGCGATTTCACTGCAGAACATTCAGGCATGCAAACCGAGAGCCACAAATGGTTTGAAACAATTTATGATATCCGGCCTCCTTCGACATGTATTAGCATATACCTGGTTTCTTTAACATACACTTTGTTTTTCCAAAACCACAAACATCGTTGCTGGAACTTCATGTGGAAGTGCTTAAGGGGCGGAAAGTTAACACCTTTGTGATCCTTGCAGCCTCACGGTGGCTGTTCAACAAAAGCCTCTTTGTCAAGGCTTTCTCGAGATGTTTTCTTAACATGTTCCAAGTAGTTTTAGGCAGGGAACTAAAGTAAACAAGATGTTACCATGATAAAAACACTTGTGAAAACATTACAGGGCGCACTTAGTAGTTTCTTTCACATAAAACTCTTCACAGTTTTGAGAAGTAAAATTCACAGAAAAAAAAATTTTTTTTAAAGCCAATGACCGATGAAATGTCCTCTACTGTCTACAGTCCTCAACCTTTTGGAAGGGTCAGAGTTCTGTCCCATGGGCATTTCCCTCATTTTTCTTCTCCTAGGCTTCTATTAGAGCACAGAGCAAATTTACCTGGGTTTTAATAAACAATATACATTTGACCAACACGCACAGGCATTGTTTTGATCACTGTGCACAGTGTTCTTCTTCAAGAGAAAAGCACGAAAAATACAAACAAAACAAAAACAAAAATTCCTTTCAAATGGATACCAAGCAAGGACGCAAATTACACCCTTCTGAGATGTTACACAAATGACCACCAACAAGAAAAACTAGGGATAGATGGAAATATTTTCCCCAAGCACATAGGACTACCTTGTATTTGTGAAACTGGGTCTGTGCCTGATTTTACATTTGAAGTCAGAAACGGGAAAATGTGGTCATGATTTAACCTTCAAATCCACTCTCCACCTTGTCAGAGAATGATAGGAGCCCCTTTTGAAAAAGAACAAGGGAAGAAGTATAAATCCGTGTTTTCACTGGGAAAGGTTGTGTCTGCAGCCTGGTTTGAAGAAAAGCAACAAATGATCCAAGTGGGGACAGAATGGAAGAACGCGGGGAGCTTCACCTATCTGGAGAGGCTCGGGTTTGTTTTTGTTTTGCTGCTCCCAGAGGCTGGGAAGCAATGCAGGGCTGGAGGATTTCATTAGACTGAGTAGGAGCGCCTGCTGGTCTCAGCGCTAACAAATACAACAGTCACATGATAACTCGTGGTTGATGGGTTAAAAAAAAAAAAAAAAAAAAAACAACACCAACACGAAAACTGCAACTTGTTTTGAGAAAAAACAGGGAAATAAATGCATACAATGGACTGGGTATCTGCTGATTCTGATAAAGCGTCCCTCTGCTGGCTGTGGGGGAAAGACAACAGGATGGTTATTTGTACAGTATTTATCTTTGAAATCAAGGGCCCTGTGGTATACCTCACCTTGGGAACAAACACTGCAGAATGATCACAGAAAAGTGTCAAATCTCTGGGTTTGATTTACCAATAGTTATGGTATTTCTCTCTCAGGAGGGAAAAAAAGAATATGCCTCATTTTTAGACCCATGAGTCTCCCCTCCCTTCCTTTAACCTCCCTCTCTGTGAACACTGGCATTTTATTGTCAGATGGGATTTTTATCCTGAATAACTGATCTTGGCCTCTCTAAAAGTTATCTCCTACTAGCCTCAGCAACAGAGGATCAGAAAACAGCTACCACGCAAAGTCACTTTCCCCTTTCACACTGAGCCCTAAAAACCAGGTGGAAAGAGCCCAAGCCCATCTAAGTGTAAAAACTGTGGATGGTGAATGAGGTAACAGGGCAAGGCATGCATGGGTGTTTTCCCAAAATGTGAATAAATGTAAGGGCTCTGTGAATACAAACTAAAATAACCCAAGACAGCAATGGCTAAGGAAATGTAAAAAGATTTCTCAGCTAAAAACGTTATGACACCAACAAGTTTACTCTAGGTCAGAGGTCAGCATTCTAAACACCCATCCCTTACACACGGTCCTATGGTTGCTTTTACGCTACAAAAGCAGGGGTGAGTAGTTGCGAGAGACTGTACAGACTGCAAAAATCTACCCTATTTACTGTCAGATCCTTTACAGAAAAAGTTGGCCGCCCCTCGCCCCTCCATCACACTGGATTGTGTGGGACTTTTGACAAGAAATTTATGGTGACAAATATTAAAGATTAGTCTCTTCTGACATGTTAATGTTCTGCACGGTTACAACATCTTCCCTAGGAATGCTCAGAAATGTTCGGATATTTAAAATTATCCCTCTTTTAAACATGTACTTGAGGGCATAGATAAGAAAAAAAGGACTGATACATTTTTAAAGAGTGCCTAGTATGGGTCAGGCACTTTATGTGATGCGCCTTTTAATTCTAACAACCTCGAGAGGGGGTCACTAATACTGTTATCCCCAACTACACGTGCGGATACTGATGCTCACACAGGCTGTGTGCCTAGCTCAAAGAACACACTGATACCAAATGGCTTCACTACCCCATCTGCCTTTTCTTCGAAGCTCTTTCTGCACCTATGGCATGAAGTTGAAAACATATAGTTAATAAATGGTGATGCTTCTAACCCCGTGGTCGCAGGACTGCTTGGATTTGGATCTTCACTCCACTTCCTGCTAGCTGTGTGACCTTGGGGAAAATCACTTGACTTCTCTGTGTTAGCTTCCTTAGCTGTAAGTTGAGAGTAATACCTTAATATTATCACTGTTAGGTGGGGTGAGGATTAAATGGGTCATACAGCTGACTCTTGAAAAACGTGGGGGTTAGGAACGCTGACCCCTCCTCACCCCTCAGGTAGCAAAAATCCATGGGTAACTTTTGACTCCCCCCACCAAACTGAACTGCTAATAGCCTACTGTTCATAGGAAGCCTTACCAACAACACACGACGTCAATCAACACGTTACTGTGTGTTGTTATGTATTATATACTATATTGTAATAAAGTAAGCTACAATATAAAGTATTAAGAAAATCCTAAGGAAAGGAAGTATTTCTAAAACTGTATTGTGTTTACTGAGAAAACAAATCTGCATGTAAGTTGACCTCCACAGTTCAAATCCATGTTATTCAAGGGTCAGCCATATATATAAAGTACTTGGAGCTGACCCTGTGGCACAGTTCTGAGTTGTTTAATTATAGACTCTTACTAGGGGAGCATAAAATCAGGGGATCAAAAGATAAGTGGGGAAAAAAATCTAGAACGCAACAACTAAGTCAAGGTCAGAGCAATGCTACATTTTGTTGACTAAAAGTGCCTTGGAGAATCCAAGTACTCCTAGTATCAACTTGCTTAAACCATAAGACTGTTATGTCCCTCTATAGAGTGAGAATGGAAAAGAAGAGTGAGCCCACAAGAGGTGCTTCCAGAATCTACAAATATGGCACACTTTGAGAAGAAATGCTTAAAACATCACTTCTCATCAACAATGACTCCACGATGACATGATTCAAAGAGGCCATGTGGTTTCTGTTTGACCCACACGATATATGGTAGCTCTTTCAGTCCAGTTCAATGGAAAGCAAAGTTGGTTTCACGAGAGCCAATTTGATTACTCTTTAGACTGCACACAGATGTGGGAGAAGCGAATCTGCAAGAAGACTAACTTATTTTCCACTACATTAAGCAAGACACTGAAACCTGAAGACAACTCTGAATTTCCCAGAGCTAAAATCATGCTGTAGAGGAAACTCAGAATCCTGAATTTGTCATATATGGCCAATCAATGGGTAACTCAAGAAATCATTAAGAGAGCAGTGAGTTCGAGGGTTTTTTTCTTTCACGTTCAGCATTTACTCTCCCATTTCTGGTTTATATACTTGTTTTTCACACTTGGGAGCCAAATCTCTCATCCCTAACCCCCATGTGGTTCACGTGGGGTGAAGGGTGAACGTCTCTATGTGCTCTGGAGGTGGCCATGCGATGGAAGGAAGACTGGCTACAACACTGTGACTGGCTCAAAGCTGGAACACGTGACTCAATCTGGGTCACTGGGTCAGGGGGAGCCTGCTCGGGACTACTGGTGGACGACAGAAAAAGAGGTGCACTGTGAGATGGATCAACTTGTGGCATATAGATTTGTCGTCTTTAGTTCTACTTGGAAAGAGCCTAAGAGTGAAGGCAACACAGAAGAAAACCAAGCCAACAGACACAAAACCAATGCTCCAATAGGCTTGTTTAAGCTTCTAGATCCAGCCATGCTTGAGGCGGCTATCCCACTGGACCTCCTAGTTATAAGAGCCAATTATCACTCCCCAACTCCCCCCTGCCGTCTTGGGGGGGAGGGGAGAAAGGGGTTAAACCAGGTCTGTAGCTTACAAGCGGAAGTCTTCTAACAAACAGAAGTCATTAAGTACTAAGAAATAAACAGGCAACCATGGCAGGTTCATAGTGGCTGGCTACCCAATCCACTGAGCAAACATGAACCAAGAACATGTCGCGTCACGTGCAAAACCACAATAATTGACAGATGGTTTTCTATAAAGATCCAGGCTCCAAATATCCTTAAAAGGGGATTTAAAAAAAAAAAAACTCATTAGTCTAGGCCCCAATTTTCATGATTAGATTCTTTTCTTTCGTACGAGGTTGGTTTAAAATTGTGCTATCTCATTGTAGGGGCACAAGAAAAAAATTACATATATATATATATATATATATATATATATATATATATATATATATATAAAATTGTCAGCTTAGTGATAAATGGACTTCTGATTTGAGGTTGAGGGTGGAAATACTCTGATTATTAACAACATTTTTTAAATGGATCATACTGAAAAACTGCCTTTTTCCCTTTGTGGCTCTAAAACTGATACACCAAGAATAGTCATAGCAATTGTGTATTTTTAAAGACTTTATGAAAATAAATCCTATTTACAGATGGTTATCAACCATTCTAGAGATAAGTGAAATTAGCACCAATGTATTTATCAAAGCTAGCACTGGTGAAGAAGGTGAAATCAGAATTTGAAAGTGGTTTCTGCCAAAGTCTTTTTCTCTCATTATCTAAATACAATTAGGCAAAAACAAAACAAAGATTTATAATGAGTGATTTATAAGAGAACAAAGCCCAATAACACAACTAGCTTGAATCAGAATAATTGTAAAGGGCTTTTGCTTACTTTAAAGTATCACTGCCCTTGATTGTTCATATTTAGGAACAAATTTTAGGCATCTCTTGTAAAAATTTTTTTTTTAAGCACTTAACTTTCTAATGACTACATAATGCTCATCAAGTAAATTATTAAAGCTGGGAAGCTCTGAAATAGATTCACAGTCTTCATGAATTAAAACACCCTATCAGTGAAACTCCTTTCAGGTAAACAATGAATGGATCTTTAATGGTACGTTCTTAAAACAGTTGTATGCAGATCCATAAGGCTAAATACAGAGACTGCTTTAAGAATATACAGACCACACAAAACTAAAAACCTGTACACAAATCAGCTGTTTTCTATTTCTGGGGGCTTGAATGAGAGGGAAAAGCCAAAAGCAAAGACCTCCCAACTCCCAATCTATAAGCCATCACGAAGTCAGACATAAAGGAGTGATACACGTGCATATGTTCAGTTATTGCGTAATATATAAATATACTAAATACAATGTATTATTATATTCAGCCCATCTGCCAATGATTCGGTGATACTACCGATAAATTTATGGGGTGTCAATAACACAGGGCAGTTTAGTCTGAGATGATTAATCTATCATTTCTTTACAGAGATACTTTAGCAATGTTACAGACTTAAGTGGGATAATCCAAGTTTTCGTCATACTTTAATGGTAGAAATTAAAGTTACTCCATTCTCCCCATAAGGACAAGAATTGGAACTAAAGTCAACACCAGGATGGAAAGGTAGGAAGCAACTTGGCAGCATTTCCTTGGCACCCATTTCTTAAGTGTGTAAGTCATGTGTATAAAAATGAAGGGGACCAGTCACTAAGCTGCAACTGGCCGTGAAGTGACAGCAGTCTTGTAAACTTAAGAGTATGTCAGTGACTCAGTATGCAGACCAATGAATACAAGTGAAAACTAAATTCTGGCAAATTTAGTACTGGGAAAATTTTTATTTAATCACTGTCATCCTGAGGAAACGGGTAAACGATAGACTCTTACCAAGAGCATCAAAACTACCCTTGGGTGAACCTCTTTTGCCCTTTACCATCTACCCTCCGCAGATTCTGGGACTATTCCTAGGACAATGTGCTAGCTCTTAGGATCTAGAGTCCATTCTCAAAATGGGGGTGTGAAACCCTCCATCAAAAAGGTATAAGGAAAAGCATGAGCAGTGGGAGGTGATAGCTATGTAAGAGAAGAAAGCGATATAAAATCATTCTTACTTCAGAAATGATTGGAAATCTTCGCACACTGCTTCACAGCCTGGCCACTTGCATACACCATGTCCGTAGAGAGGATGGCTATGGGGGTGCTCCTCGTGGGACAAACTGAAAAAAAGCACACACGCACACACACACACAAAAGGACAAGAGAATGAATTTGTTGCCAAGAACCATCCCAACAGGCTTAAAAGGCAAGAGGAACCCACATGTCTGAAAGTGGACATGGAGAAATCTAGGGTTTCTTTTCCCCAGGCATTTACAAATTAATTCTGCATTGTTATCTAAAAGCAAGAGTTAAATTCCAGACTGTGACTAGTCCAATGTTAGAAATGTACCACCACGTATGAAAAGTGTTTGACAGGCTTTTGTTAGAGGCAAAGCTCTCTACTCAAACTGTGAAGGATTCTTTAAAAAGCTAGAATTTATCATTTAATCTACATAATGAAAATGATCAAATCTGTACTTGATTTTGAGATTCTCTTGCTGTTTTCTACCCAGGATATTATACATTTTCCTCCTCCCTTCCACTAGAAAACTGCTTTCACATAATTGTATGATCTTTTCACAAATTAATTTTATCAAGCACCGAATAGAGCAATTAAATAATTTAGCATCAAATAACTTAGCAAGACAAATATATCCAAGTAGATGATTAGCTTAAAAACACTAGCGACAGCAGGAAGATTACATCCCTAAAATTATAGACACCACGACTGAGAAGAAACTTGGCATGAACATAAGGGGTTAATCCTTCAGTGGGGTTCCAATCAATATGTAATGATTTGACCACAAGGATCCAAGTCATGGGATGCTTTGATCCACACCATGTGGTGCTTGGGGAAGTGTATCTGTTGCACTCGCTGATGATCCATATTCTCAAATATTTTCTCTATTAGATTTCTGCATCCAGACTTCTTTCAGACAAATTATTTTTACAGTCATTTCCATAACCTTAGATTCCATCAAACAGAAATGTAAAACTAACATTGAGAGTTCTGTTTCATACTCAAGCACATTCTCTTCAAGGAAAGGGCTATTTTGCAACTTATTCCAGTGTCTGTGATTCTGAAGTTGAATCATGACTCCATACACATACACGCAAGCGCACACACATGTGCAGCTTGTAGATTACCACAAGGATGCGTATTCACATATTATCGATCGTTTCACATTCACAGAGCAGACATACACAAACGCCACTTGTCCCTGACTTACAATGAATCCGCATTTGGCATATTACCAACAGTTAAACTAAGGAGCACTAAGAGTAAACACACATGTGCACAGAACTACACCTTATCAAAGATCAATAGGTCTATCTATGGCTTTTAAATAATTATGTTGGAAATTTAACATAATTTGAAAAGAGCAATCAGCTTTTTTTTTTTTTTTTTTGCCTTTAAATAGAAAATGAATCTGGAAACCAAAAAAAAAAAAAAAAAATTACACAAGTCTTACTGATAAAGGTGCCCCTCATGAGAGAAAAGAGTAACACAAGTGAACGAAGGTAGCTCTATAATGAGAGGTACACAGCCCCGTGGCCAAAGGATATTCTCTAAGCAGTTAAGAGGGCAAAAGTCCACCGGACCAATGGAAAGGATTACTACCAATCCAAGATCATCTTCAGATTTTTTTTAATGTTTATTTATTTTTAAGAGAGAGAGAGAGAGAGCCAGAGTGAGAGCAAGAGAGGGCAGAGAGAGAAGGAGACACAGAATCTGAAGCAGGCTCCAGGCTCTGAGCTGTCAGCAGCGAACCGGATGCAGGGCTCAAACTCACAAACCGCGAGATCATGACCTGAGCTGAAGTCGGCCGCTCAACTAACTGAAGCCATCCAGGCGCCCCACATCTTCAGAATTTTTAAACAATATATTAGAAATGATGACCTAAGATGATGTTAGTGTAACTATTTTGGTAATCATGTCATGATACATGTAAGTCAAATCATTATGCTGTACAACTTATACAATGCTCTACATCACTTATATCTCACTAACACTAGAAAAATAGATATGATACAAAAACAGAATTTCAAAAAATTACTGACAATATTTGAAACTAAAGAGTCCTTCTAAGGACTGAATTCTCAGCTATTCTGAGGGAGGGAAACCATTGAAAATGAAAACTATTCCTATCAATAGCATAGAAAGAAAAAAAAAACAACCTAACCATAGTTATGTTCTTTACCAACTTAAGATTAATTAAAATATTTTCATAATGTTAAAATTTTTTATATCTATAAAAATATATAATACACATTTTTCAGAAATTGAGGCATGAAGATTTCTATCACCCATTTATAAATATTTTCAAAAATGTTTACTGAGGGAGAGAGAGCATGCACGTGTGAGGCGGGAGGAAGGGCAGAGAGGGGAGAGACAGAGGATCCAAAGCTGACTCTGCACGGTCAGCAGAGTCAGATGTGGGGCTTGAACCCACGAACCGCGTGACCACGACCTGAGCCGAAACTAAGTCAGAAGCTTAACCGATTTAGCCACTCAGGTGCCCCTCGTCCTTTTATATTTAACCTAATCTTGTTATTAAAGAATTTCTGTTATCGACTAGTCTTCAAAATCCTTATTTACTAAAGCAAAAAGCCCACCATAAACCATCTTAGCTCTAGTTACATACTGAAATTGGTCAAACCATCCCTCTATTTTGGACACTGAGACTCCCTTCGTGTTTCATACGCCTATGAACAATGTTAAAAATAAAATTTACCAGGTCAAACATCCCAGTATATAACTGATTTTTACAAGATGCATTCAGACAAATGGAATGAGTCAATTAATGAGTACTCAGTTTTAAAATTCACTATGAATATTCTATCAAGTTGCTCTCGAGAGATGCTGCATGCCGACTATGTTCTTAACCATTATACATACTTTGTGTAATTCCTTAAGTTGGAAACCAAACGCCTCAACTGGTTAGGGTTTAAAATTAATACCACTAGTTAAAAACTGCCAACGGTTATTCTTCTGTGCTTTTTTTGTTAAGCGGAGAGTGTCCTGAAACTAACAGTATGAAAGAAAATGGTAGGTGTTTGCTGGAGGAATTTATGATTACAAATAAAATATACATGATTTAACATGGGCTCTGCCATCCCTTCTCCCCCGACCCCATCTCTCTGCTTTTTGGTTAGGTTATTTGTGAAGACCCCGTGGCCTGAATAAAAACTACTCTGCTCCAAGAATTTATTTTTAGTTCAACTTGGTATCCTTATTTTTCAAAGTGAGAACAAAGGACTGTCCACTAAGACTTTATAGAAAGACAAGGCTCCCAGAACTAAAGAAACCCAAAACCCTCACACACATGTACATAGTTACATACTCAGAATACCTCTTGAAAACTTGCCTCTACATTAAAACAACATTTACTATGAAAATAAGATATGCTCTTATTTTCCTCAGTTCACACAGCGATAACGCTGAGACGGCTACTAAAGAAAGTCCATTCCCCTGCCACCCTATCCCCACTCCACACGGAATTAACCCACCCTAGATAATAACACTGTTAACATCTGGTACGTTATTGTGCTTTTTCTTCTAACACATCACTAGTTTATGAAAATGGAAACATACTATATACTGCCACCTGTTTTTCATGTTTGATATATAATTCAATACTTCTATTTATTTTGTGCGTCTCACAGATACTTTTATTCATGCTGTGAAGGAAAAAATACTGTTTTAAAAAATTTTTACTTATTTTTTGGGAGTGGTTTGGGAAGGGCAGAGAGAGAGGGTGAGAAAATAGAAGCAGGCTCCAGGCTCCGAGCTATCAGCACAGAGCCCGACACGGCGCCTGAACTCACAAACCATGAGATCATGGCCTGAGCCGAAGCAGGAAGCTTAACCAGCTGAGCCACCCAGGCGCCCCTGAAAAAAAAGCACTTCTAAAAGTGTTCAGTGATGGATGTTCCACAACGCAGCTTACTGCAATTTACAGCCAGACTGGTGTTCCCAGCTAACATGTGTTCCAAGTAAAGCTGGTTAATGACGACCACGAGCAGGTGTAGGACTGGAAACTTTGAAATCTTTACTTCCTTTTTTGAAAAATTAATAAATTGATTAATTAAGAGAGAGAGAATAGCTCAAGTAGGCTCCACACTCAGTGCAGAGCCTGAAGCAGGGCTTGATCTCATAACCATGAGAACACGACCTGAACTGAATTCAAGAGTCCGACACTTAACCGACTGAGCCATCCAGGCTCCCCTAAATCTTGACTTCATTTATCAGCACTCCTGATTCCACAAAAGATGAAACCCAATCAACCCCATTCCTAACCAAATGTCCTGGTAAACTTAGGTACAGTAGGGCTTCATGGGGATCCAAACATTTTAATAAGGTTTTGAAGCATCCTGGTGCACAGGACCACTGGCTCAGGTCACCATGACCTGCGTGGCCAGTGAGTATAATTGGATACTTTTAAATACATGGTTGTCTGAAATAAAATGCTAGGCTTTGAAAGGAAAAGAAACAGGCTAGCAGTAGTGCTCTGACAGAGCATCTCTGGAAAAACCCATAAGGAACCACACTGTCAGAGGTGGTGAAGAAACGGAATTTTCACCATGTCACGTTTGAAGTTTTTATTTTATGCACTGTAGGAAGGCTGTGCTGTTCGACTGTTATTTTTTTTCATTTACATGTATGAATACATACCTATATGTGCACACATGACAAAATCAAGTGCTACTCAGGACTCAACTTTGAGACTGCCATCTTCCTTGACAGTGGCACAGCAAAGCACACAGCATGGGTGGCTGAGTCCAGCTCCTGGCCTTTCAAGCATGCTGTGTGGTATACCAGCTGTACTTGTGAATGGGAGCTTTTCTGTTTCACTAGAAATGTGGAACAAACATTTATATTCTGACTTCCTTTTGGGATGGGCAAAAAGTGAAAGAAGTGAAAATGAGTAAAAAATGTTTTTTAACTTGAATTATTTATACATGTTTATAGGCTGAAACATGGTGGAAGACGGCAATCCAAGGACCCAACGGTCAGGTAAAATCAGTGAGCCCAATCATTTCAATAAGCTGTCCTAGGTAAACTCAGCAACGTTTTGCAAAGTATATACTTCCGGAAAGCTGCCAAAGCCAAGGATGAATAAAGACATATTTGGTTTTGAAGGGATTTAAAAATGTTGGTTCAAACTTAAACTTTCAAAAATATAGAGTCAACTTTTTAATAAATTATTTTTTACTACAAACTCCCAGGTTAAAAATCCCAGGGGCAGGGATTGCATCGGACTCATCTCCACACACTCACATAGGACATGGGCTCAACAAATGTTACATGGATTCAGGAATAAGAGACAATAAATAATTATGCTAGGCTATTGGATTTTGCTGTGGATGTATCATTCACTTAGTGTTTGCCTTTTTTTTTTTTTATTCTTGAAGGTGAAGGCCAGAATGATGCCTATCCACTCGAGAAAACAGGGTTGTGACACCTTCTTTTATTTAATTTTACTTCTAATAATATGAAATACAAATAGTGTGCAGTCAAGAAAAGCCAGGTGATTTAAACTGCTCTTAATAATCCTTGGTATATAAAAATTAAATGTTTTTTTTAACACGAGAACAGTGACAGCATTTCAGATTAGAGAGAACCAACTTGCCATAAATACGATTACATATAAGTATGTAATAACAATTCCTGACCTTACATGATATCACACACAGTATATGTTCTTCTGTATGGTGTAATGGTGTCATTTTCAAAGACATTTATTTAAGAGTTTTTCCTATTTATTCTTCTTATGTCAAAGTATACCCGCCAGAGTCCTAACTTCAATACAGACTTGAGCCTCTGAGAAGATTTTTTATTTTATTTTTTAAATGTTTATTTTTGAGAGAGAGACAGAGCACGAGTGGGGGAGGGGCAGAGAGAGAGGGAGACACAGAATCTGAAGCGGGCTCCAGGCTCCGAGCTGTCAGCACAGAGCCCGACGCGGGGCTCCAACTCACAGAGTTGAGATCATGTGAGATCATGACCTGCGCTCAAGTCAGATGCTCAACCGACTGAGCCACCCAGGTGCCCCCTTCCAAGTTCACTTCTTAATGACAACTTGAAACTGCAATCATTAAATTCATCTACTGCAACTAAGAACAATTTCTCATTTCAGTCCATTCTCTTGAGTGTCCGTATTAGTCCTGTAAGTTAGTTTTCTGTAGGCACACCTCACTGTACTCAGTGTCAGCCAACTTAAAGGCAGTTCCCCTTTCGGCTGACAGCGCACCCAGCTTCTCCTGTGCCCTGACCCAGGTTCTCCTGTTTCTCTTCTGAGTCTACCCCAATTTGTGTTTTCGCTCTTTTCCAAGTGTGCTCTGTTTTCTTCCTCTCCAGATTCCTGATTTGACTGTAAACAAAAGTCTGCATCTGTGTGCACTACTTTTATAGTTTCCCTTTGTCACGCTCCCCCCAAGTTAACCCCAAATTATAAAATGTATTTTATTTCACTGGCATGTTATTTTATTAATCGAGTTGTGAAAGACTGCTGGTCATTCTCTAATCACTCAAAATTGTGAAATATGGGGGCGCCTGGGTAGCTCAGTTGGTGAAACATCTGACTTGGGCTCAGGTCATGATCTCATGTTCCTGAGTTCAAGCCCTGCATCGGGCTCTCTGCTTTCAGCACTGAGCCTGCTTCAGATCCTCTGTCCCCCCTCTCTCTCTGCCCATCCCCTGCTCCCACACTCTTTTTTCCTGTAAAAAAATTTTTTTAAATAAAAAAATTGTGAAATATGTTTTTCTTTTTTAAGTGTTACTGAGAGATTCATATACCATACGATTCACTCTTTTAAAGTATATAATTCAATGGTTTTGAATATGTTCAGAGTTGTGTAACCACATCGCATATAATTTTAGAACATTTCTATCACACCAAAAAGGAATCCTATACCCATTAGCAATCACTCCCCATTTCTTCTCAACCTTCAGTTCCTTCCCACCACTAATCTTCTGTTTCTAGACATATGCTTATTCTGGACATTTCATATAAACAGCATCATACAAGATGTGCTTTTTGTGTCTGCCTTCTTCCACTTAGCACAGTGCTTTGGAGGTCCATCATCCCTGTAGTGTATATAAGGGCTTCATTTCTTTTTTTCAGCTGAATAGTAGTATTCCACTGTGTGTGTGTGTGTGTGTGTGTGTGTGTGTGTATCCATTTTTTGTGTATGCATAAAATTTTTTGTGTATGTCCATCAATTTATCCATTGATGGACATTCGGGCTGTTTCCACATTCTAGTTATTGTGAACAGTGGTGATATGAGAGTGCAGGTATATGAATGAATACATGTTTTCAATTCTTTTGGGTGTATATATCTAAGAACAGAACTGTCGGGTCATGGGGTAACTCTGGTGAACACGTGGAGGAACCACCAGACCAGTGTTAAAATCAGCCGCACTACCTTATATTCTAACCAGGTTTATTTGAGGGTTCCAATTTCTCCATATCCTTGCCAAGACCTGTTGTCTTTAACCTTGCCACCTCACTGCATGTAAAGTGGTATTTTTTGTGTTTCTGATTTGTATTTACTTACCATTTAATACTGTTGAGCATCTTTTCATGTGCTGTGCTTTTCATGTGCTGTGTATCTTCCTTAGAGAAATGTCTATTCAAATTATTTGTCCAGTTTTTAAAAACTGGGTCATTTGTCTTTTTACTCTTGAATGACGTTTTAAATATACATACATATATATTTATTTTTTTGCATCTCAGTTTCTCATCACAAAAATAATTTACAAATAGTTACTCCCATTTTGTGGACTACCTTGCCAGGTTCTTGATGGTGCGCTCTCAAGCACAAGTCTCTGATTTCGATGAAGTCCCATTTGTCTGTTTTTTCTGTAGTTCCATGTGATTTTGGTGTCACATCAAATAACCCACTGACTGATCGAAGGTAATGAAGATTTATTCCTATGTTTTCTTCTGAGAGTTCTGACTGTCACATTTATGTCTATCACTCATCTTAATTTTTGTGTATGGTGTGAGGAAGAGGTCCAACTTCATTCTTATTTTTGGCATGTTGTCCCAGGACCATTTGATGGAAAGTTCATTCTAGTTCTCTCTTCAATGAATTGTCTTGGCACTTTGTCAAAAACCAAGTGAACATAAATTCACTTTTGGTACATTTTGCACACAGGCACTGGGCAAAAATGACACACCTTGTGGATGAATGAGGAGGAGGTGCTTAGTGATTACTGACTGAAGGGACGAAGGTCGTCTATGCCTTCTAGTAAGGACTAACAGATCCTTACCGCTGCTGTGGAGCAGGAAGCTTTTCCCTTCTAAACTATTCCTCACCCTCTACAAAGATCCCCCCCCCCCAAAACTGCAAGCGATCCCCTTGCTGCCACCTTCGACCACTTAGGAGCGGTTCTGCCTCCCTCTCTTCGCCACTGATCACCTCCCTCTTTCCCACCATTTGGCCTCTCATTCAGCCAGCCAAAAATTAGTGGCATACTGACCCTGAGACAGGCACCGAGGTTACTACGGACGAAGACCAGTTCTCTGAGAAAATGAACTATTGCCTCCCTACGGCTCAAGTCTCTCCTGGTCTTTTTTCCAAGTCTTTGCTCTCTTGTCCACGTGCACGTGCTTGCTTCTGTCCACCCCATTACCACTTCAGTCACAGAATCTCTCTCTCTCAGATCTGTCACAGCCCGTGATCTTGGCTGGGTGGCAAGGGGCTGCTCACTCTCTGCCAAAACATTTAACGACTCCAGATACCTCAGGTTTCCAGAAAGATGGTCTCCTGATACAGTTTCAGGACTACCTAGTACTTAAAAGTGCCTTACATTAAACTGTGATCATAACCACGGCAAGTGTCCATGAAAGCCACTTTTTTTTTTTTTTTAAGTAGGCGCCACACACAGCATGGAGCCCAGTGGGGGGCTTGAACTCATGACCCTGAGATCAAGACCTGAGCTGAGATCAAGAGTCAGACACTTAACCGACTGAGCCACCCAGGTGCCCCTGAAAGCCCCTATTTTACAGCTTCTTCTTTTATTTGTTTAATTCTTTAATGACAACTTACACAGATATGGTACCACTTTCTCTCTTTCTCTCGCTTCACTTTTTAGTTCTTATCACATTTCCCTGCCTTCTACTCTGCTACCACATCCTAGTTTCAATGACATTTTAAGTATCAGACCAGGGATTTCTCAGGTTTAGAGATGGGATTATGAATTTGATTTCTGGTGATGAAGTGGTATCAGAAAACATGCCTTCAGATTTATTTATACCAAATGTTCATGAACTAACTGATACATTTATGATATATACAACATGTCGGTTTCCATGACACCAAACTAGGTGAGTTGGCTTTGGAACGCCATCACAGTGGACCTCATAATATGGAGCGATGCGGATGAACAGCAGAAGAGAAGATTACTTAAATCTCTCCCACGATGTTCCATGCTAGAGTTGATCCTTCTGACGTCTTTCCTACTATTGTGTATATCCTGCAAACCACGTGGAAGTCAAAGTCCCTTACGGAAAATAAAATGACAGGTCGAGTTTCTTCATGGGTCCCGCTGCAGTAAGAGGAGGAGAAGGTCTCACACCTGACTACAAACGCGCAAATGATGTGTGGGAAAAGGGGAAATGAGGATGCGAGTACAGCATCCTTTTTCCTGGCAGCTTTGTAAAAATGACCTTTCTCCTTTCACTTTCACTGAAAACACTTCAAGAAGCAGGCGGGCTTCTCAAGGCCCATCGAAAGCTGGGAGATGGCTCAGACATTTTTCTAGCGTACTACCTTCATTTTGCTTTTCCCTCATTTCAGAAATACGCCATCCTACGTGTTTCTCTATTGGTTTTCCACAAGTACGTGGGCCAGCATTTCTATAACCTTACACAGAGAGAAGGGTGTTGGAGGAAAGCCCACGACACAGCCCAGGCTAGAGGGAGTGAAGATGGAGTGTCCACCACCTGGAACACACACACGCTTCTCTCTCTCCCACTCGCTCATGCGGTGAATCCTTGACTCTCCTTCCCCACAACGCTCATCATCTCAATTTTCTGCTGCTTTTCAAATCATGTTTAATTAGAGGATTTCACATTCCCTTGTGATATGATATTCATGAGTAAAACTTGCAATTGGAGTGACTGTGAATTAGTCTATTAAGTGCCAGATTTGTGCTTTTAAACAATGATTGAGATTATTGTTATTATCTGCTCTCAATATTGTGCCTCGAGATGTGAGGGCTACCTCAACTAACTTTATATCTCAAGTACAAGCTTTTAACTCCTTAGGTCCAGGAGTTTCCCCTCCCCCCTTGCATTACAGATTATCCTGTAAGAAATACAGGGTTTCTTTCCCTGCAATGGCCCTCAGGGCAGGGCCCACAAAAGCGGTGCGTGGGGTGAGTTCGAATGATATACAAATATCCTCACTTTCATAGTTATGAATTCAGGTTCATGTGTACTAGAAAAAAAACTCGACCAATACATCAGATTCATGACTTGCCAGTGTCACATTTTTTTTTTTTTTTAAGTTGCGCTCCAATAGGGAGCCCAATGCAGGACTTGAACTCATCAACCTGAACTCGAGACCTGAGCCACCATAAGAGTCAGATGCCCAACTAACTGAGCCACCCAGGCACCCTCAGTGTTTAATTTTCATGAAATCTATTTAGGTTAGTCAGTTTTAAGAAAAATATTAAGTAATAATTAGTTAAAAGCTATACAGAGATATGACAATAACTGGCCACGGCAGGACTCAAAGTCAATGCTGACTGGGCTTAAAAGATGGATGCTTGTACGGAAGCATAAGGAAACGCAGCCTTCCTCTTCCATTGCTTTCCTTATAGTCATGCTTCTCAAAGTTTATTATGGATAGAAATCACTGGGATATCTTTTTAACATGCAGATTCTACTTTAGTACTTCTGGGTTGGGGCCCGAGACTGTGTATGTCTGCGAAGCTCGTGTGTGATATCAATGGTGTGGGGCCACGGACCACAACTTGTATACCAAGTCTCTTGAGCGCTCCCTGTTCAGCATCTGACCTAAAAAGGACTGTTATTAAAGGAGCCTTTCTGGCTTCTTAAAGGAGTGGTCATGGGGTGCCCTATTCACTGTGGGTTGACAAACAAGTTAGAGATGGATAAAAATGGAAAGGGGTGACCCTGGGCACTCCTCACCAAGCAAGAGTTGCAGACTCAAACAAAAAAAAAAAAAAAAGGCTGCCTGGCCCTGTTACCTAAGAAATACAGGCAAGGCTTTTTAAAATTTAGTATCACAAAGCAGGTAAGACTGAAGGAAGTTAGCATGGGGAAAGGAGTACTTCCTGTCTAATAAACACCAATTTTACATTAACCCAAATTCGGTGAGTGCTTTCATCTGAGAATGATGTCTGCCAGATACTACACTGATCTATCAGGAATACCCTGCCATAAACTGATGAATCGGTGAATGTGACCACTCAAAACATCACAGCCCCCTGACTCTCTGTCTGGTTGCTATCCCCGGACCCGGAAGTACAAGATGTATGGGTGAATAAACAGGATGGGGAATTAGATTTTTAGGAAGATAAATGATAGTTTTGGGCTTTTCTAGGAAACCAGGGTAAACATACCATGAAAGCAGGGTTTCAATTCACTTGGCACAGTACCATATTCAGTCAAGGTCCCTCTCTTCAGCAAAAAGAGGAAAGCCTAGGGGTGCCTGAGTGGCTCAGTCAGTTAAGTTTCTGACTTTGGCTCAGGTCATGATCTCATGGTTTGTGGGTTCAAGCTCTGCATGAGGTTCTGTGCTGACAGCTCAGAGCCTAGAGCCTGCTTCGGATTCTGTGTCTCCCTCTCTCTCTGCCCCTCCCCCCAATCTCTTTCAAAAATAAACATTAAAAAAAGTTTTTAAAAAAGAGGAAATCCTACAAAAATATTCCAATATATGACATGCATGCACTCGACAGTGGCCCATAAAATATCACATGAAAGCAGAATGTGTATTTTTTAAAAAACTGGCACATTTATTCTAATTTATATTAGTTAAAAACATACCTAGTATCTCCAACCTCTGATTTCATAGGTATCATTTCTTAGGATGAGGCTTATTGGACTTAAATTTAAAAAAATGACTTGACAGGAGGCTGGATGGTTCAGTCAGTTAAGCGTCTGACTCTTGATTTCAGCTCAGGTCACGATATCTCGGTTCGTGAGATCAAGCCTAGCATCAGGCTCCGTGCTGTCAGCTTAGAGCCTACTTAGGATTCTCTCTCTCTCTGTGTGTCCCTTCCCCAACGCCTGTGCACACTCTCTCTCAAAAAAAAAATTATAATTTAAAAAATGACTTGATTTGAAGAGAATAATAGAAATGATACGTAGATATGGCTAACCTCATGATAATGGGACACATACTCAGATGACTGAAGTTTGGGAAACCAAAAGTTTAAGACCTATTCTGCAAGGAGATTCAGTCTCTAGCTGGATTATCTTCCCGAGTTAACAATGAGTGGCAAGTCTCTGAAGACACACTTTTAATTAGAATTCTCAAGGGAGAAGAGCGAGCCTCGGGGTCATCCTGAACTTACTGGACAAAACCCCCCAAGGGCCACCACAACGGAGTGCACGACATCCAATGCTCCTAGGACTTAAAGCTGTAAAACATGGGATCTAGGGGCATCTCATGGGCAGGCTGGAGATGGGACTAGTAACTGGCTTTACTTACTTACTTTGACAGGTGTATTTTTTATATTTTTATTTTTGGGCATTTGGTACCATATTCCTTTTGGTACTACGCTACTTTACTGACTTAGGTTACTCACTTTAAAAGTCAATGGTAAGATTTACCCAACCTGGGGCGGGATGCCATGATCATGAGATGGACACTTCTCTTCCTCCCCACCCACATCACCGATCTGCCCCGTCTCTCCCTTCAGCGACACTGGGCAGAACACGCCATCTTGATTCTCAGACGCCCGGAGTATGCGCCCCAGCAGGACAATGGAGCAGAGACTGAGAGCCTGAGTGTCACAAACAGCGAGCAGGAGATGACAAGAGCAGGGTGCATACGTGTGCGTGCTGATGAATGGAGGAATAAAGAAAGGGGAGAAAAAAAGAAAGGGAAGGCAGGAGTCTACCTCTTGTTTTTTACACCACTAAGGGCCATCCTCAGTTTACGAGAGTTTACCACTGGCAGTCTTAACACTGGGATCTCGCTAAGAAAACAGAATGCCTTCCAAAGAGTGGCTGTGAGCAACTGTGTCAATACAGACATAGGGACCACTAATCCAAAAATTATTAACACCATTAGGCAGGCATTCTCATTATGTCAATGCGAGTGTGTTTGCACTGGTGACTCACAAGGTCTATGTGGAACGTGTCCATATGTTAGAAGTACCAACAGTTACCCAAGAAAACCAAAGAACACAAATAAAAGTTCAATACTAATTCTTCTTAGTCCTTCCTCCGGAACAGTCTATGGAAGCCAGCACAATTATACTCAAGACCCAGAAGAATCATGTAAGTAAAGTGTGAGGGCCAGATGAGTAAGCAGCAGACAAGGGCACAAGTAACGTACAGATACAAATTGGCTGAAAACCATTAGGCACTTGCATTTAGGTTTCCTTAGATCTATCCCCTACTTTACGTAATTACCATTATTTCTCTGTAGGACAAGGCGCTTCATTAACGTTCGCCAGATTAAACTCTTCCCTACCTTTATTTTGGCAGGTTTTAAGCAAACACTGATTTTGTGATAAACATCACGTTGGGTTCCTAGATCAGAGTCTCAAACTGGGATTCATAAGAAGACCCGGTGGGGAGCAGTAAGATAATATTATAGTTTCTGTATGCACGTGTTAAAGCAACAGTAGGACTTTTCTAAGAATATACATGTGTGTATATGGGTGCCTATTTCTCACCCTTAGCCTCTAATTTTTTATATTACAGGTACTATACTACACACGTGTGTAACAAAAACACAGTGTGGATGTATGCTCAACACTTTTATTAATGATGGAGTGAATAATCAAATACATTTGGAGGTCACTGCCAGTTCTCTTCCTCTCTGAAAGAGCTGTACCCAATTTTCCATTTGGGGAGAAAGAGAACTGAACAGACGGATCGAACATAAAATGCTGTAATATTTGCTGTGGGCCTTACAGTATCAGTAGGAGCTCAACTGCTATGAGAGAGAGAGAGCAGGCAGATGGCTGAGGCACAAAAATCATCTTTGGACATAAAAAAAAAAACGCAGAAAAACAAAACAAGAGCGCTTACAAATGACTTAAAAGGCCAGCAT
Organism: Panthera pardus; assembly: GCF_024362965.1. Taxonomy (NCBI): domain Eukaryota; kingdom Metazoa; phylum Chordata; class Mammalia; order Carnivora; family Felidae; genus Panthera; species Panthera pardus. Next base: position 38,775,294 of record NW_026527013.1, read on the forward strand.
GAGGAAATCTTAAGAGAATTTTTGTTCTGTAAAATAGTTTACACTGGGTCGCGGTGTTAAGAACTTGTCCCTTTCTCTCCGTCACTTCTCTGTCACTTTGAATAGTAGCAGGGGAAGAACGCCACAGCCTGTGGATGTGTGAGAGCAGCGGTTCTCAAAGTATGGCCCCTGGGAACTTGTCAGAGATGTACATTCTTAGGCCCTCCCCCAAACAACTGAATCAGAAGCACTGGGACTGAGGTTTGGCAGCCTGTAGGTCAGCCAGTCCTCCGAATGATTCTACTGCAAGTTCACTCAGGGTTGAGGAGCACTCTTAACAGAAACCCAGATTTTTTCCCTGTTTGCATCCTCTGTAAGGATCCACAAGACTAAGCAGGTTCTCCTACAATCTGTGGCAAAAGGGTAGCAAATATATAACTACACCTAACGGGTTCTTAATCTTTAACATTCCATTCGTTCACCTTCTCCTGTAGATTTCATCTAGTCTCTCTGCAATGAAATTTCACACCTCTTATACCAGGCTGGCTATGCTGGATGATCAGGAGGTTAGCAATCAACAAAAGAGACAGGGAACCTTCCTTCTTGGAGCTCACTGTATTCAAAAATCTCACCTGCTACCTATGTGGGGGTGGGGGTGGAAATACATCCAGTGTGATATTCCTCTAGTGCTCATTTAAAACAAATCCTACTTGGGGCGCCTGGGTGGCTCAGTCGGTTAAGCGTCCGACTTCAGCTCAGGTCACGATCTCGCGGTCTGTGAGTTCGAGCCCCACGTTGGGCTCTGGGCTGATGGCTCAGAGCCTGGAGCCTGCTTCTGATTCTGTGTCTCCCTCTCTGCCCCTCCCCCGTTCATGCTTTGTCTCTCTCTGTCTCAAAAATAAATAACCGTTAAAAAAAAACACAAATCCTACAGTGTCACATTTTGTATATGTTCATATCACTGCATTTTTTCCACTGTGTTGCAAGTAACTCTCTCCCTGTATGTCTCTGTGATCAGGCTGTGAGCTGCTTCAGGGGAAGAACTAGGTGGTGGCCCTTTATTTAATTTCCTGAACCTATATGGTTAATATATAATAAATGCTCAATAGATGCGGTTCGAACAAACAGACCACTCTGACAATAATGAACAGTACTCAATATTTACTGAGCACCTACTATGTGTCACAGCCTGCTACATGCCCATTTCATAGATGGCAAACCGAGGCACACTGAGGTTAAGTCACTTCAGTGGGCAGCCTGTAGTGGAATGCAGGCAGTCCAGATTCATAGTCCACACCTATAACCACTAAACAACACAGCCACCCCCACACTAAATGAGGTATGGGCCATGGTCCAGCCAAACATGTTCTTTCTGTCCCTGCCTCAAGGCCTCTGCTTCTGCTGTGTCCTAAGCCCTGAGGACTGTTCCGTCACTTCTCTCCATCTGTTCAAGGGTCACTTCCTCACAGAAGTTTGCGAGACCCAGTCCTCTCTCTTCCTTGCTTTGTTATTTTTTTTTCAGAATTTATTTCTTTTTATTACGTAATTATTTGTTTGTTCTACTTCTGCTGTACTGTCAGCTCCATGAGGACAGACTTCGTCAAGCTCACAGCTGCATGCCCTACAGCCTAGGACACTTGGCAGGTGCTGAGGGTTTGGTAAGTTCTGCTGAATGAATGGATGCATGTCAGTAGTGTCCAGCGACTTCTGCCCCACTCAGGAACCCAGTTTTGTTGAACTCTGGACAACTTCCCATTTTTCCTTGTTAAGTTTCTTTTTCTTTTGCCTGTACAATCCCTCTAATTTATTCAAACACCACTGGATTATTCCAGCTCTTGGTGTCAAATTTTTTTTTCTAAATAAAGCAAACTGCCATTTATTTCTCACACTGATCTTTAACACGAGACTTCTTGTTCTTGTCATAAATATGACTCATGTGGAAAAAGGGAAGTTGAAGATAGGGGCTCATACGTACAAGAATGTTTCCATCAATATTTTAGATATAAAAGGTAGAGACATAGCCAGAGATGCCTGTCCAAATCTAAGGTCTATAGTAATACTTTCGGTGGAGTTTTAGCCTTTCTGATATATAACCTAAAATTCCACCAGATGACTCAATGGTCCCTCTTGAAAGCAAATACCGTATCATTTACACAAACACTTCAGGTTTTTCTTTCCTTCTGTCATAATACACCTTCAAACTCAACATTCACAGCCAAGATGTGAAATACACACATAGGAAAAATCCTTCAAAAATGGACTTCAAAGTATAAAAAAAGAAGGAAGGAAGGAAGAAGGAAGGGAGAGAGAGAGGAAGGGGAAAGGGAGAGGGAGGGAAGGAGGAAGGCAGGGGAAGGAGGAAGGGAGGGAGGGAGAGAAAAAGAAAGAAAGGAAGGAAGGAAAGAAAGAAAGGTAAGGAAAGGTTAAGGAAAGGAAAGGAAGAAACAAAGAAATAAAGAAGGCAGGAGGGAGAGGGAGAGAGAGAGGGGCAGAAAGAAAAAAAAGGAAGGAAAGAAAGAAGGAAAGAAAGGTAAGGAAAGGAATCAGAAAGAAAGAAGGAAAGAAAGAAAGAAAGAAAGAAAAAGAAAATAAGAAAGAAAGATCAACCAACCAACCTGGCATTAGTCCGATTTCCTTGACTATAAAAGGAATGAAATTTGAAGGTCATAAAAGTATGTCTGTTTGTTTAGGGAAGTCTTACAGGTAGTATAAATATCATCAGCTACAGTTGCTATGGGGTCTGTTTGTTTACCAAACAAGAATACAAATAGTTACACAAAAGCGGAACAGCATTTAGGTATATAAATGGGAAGGCTTTGCCTTCTGGTAAATTTCCCAAAGTGCCTCCTAAAGCGGTTCCTATTTTCACCTTCTTCACTGGGAAACCTCTGTTGCCTTGGTTCTCCCTTTTCAGTTCTAACACCTCCAGGGAATGTTTTACTCTCAGATTTGAGCCCAGTCATGATTTTCTTTTCCTTTTCCCCTTTTTCATTCTAAGATGGAAAAACGAAAACCACTAGCCCAAACTGTACCATGAAAACAGGCTTTGCAACTTACAATGCAAAAAAGGAACAAAAGCCACAGAGTGCACAGAAGAATTCTAGTACAGGCAAGTATTCTTTAAATTGAGTTATCTATGAACAACCACCTAGAAAAATGTGTGTGTGTGTGTGTGTGTGTGTGTGTGTGTGTGTGTTTCATGGACTTTCTGTAATCCAGGTATGTTTCATGCACCTGAATTATACCTGCTCAGTTAACTGTTTGTTTCATTTTGGAAAACGAAGGCGGGGGAGGTGTGGGGGACGGAAGAAGAGGAGAGGGAAGGAAACCAGCAAAGCTCTTCCGGAGTCCCTTAGTTGAGTGAGTGTGTGTGTGTGTGTGTGTGTGTGTGTGTGTGTGTGTGTGTGTGTGTAAGCATGTTATAGCTCAGATCTACCATAAGACAAACTGTACCACAGAGGCTGCTGTGAGTGGAAGCCTTCTCTTCACACTACATTGACCACAGTACCCACCAGGCACAGCCCCGACGCCTTCCTGTGAATGGTACAGACTGCCATATGGACGAAGACACTGAACAAGCTGTACAACTCTTGGCGACATGTGCCCGGGGGATTGTCCCATATTAACACCACCTGGGCTGTGGCAATTGTGCTCTGTATGTGCAGAGGCACCGAGGAGCCCATCAGGATGTTATTTTTGAGTACAAACAAAAAGGAGAATTACAGTTAAGAGAATTCTCTGGCTAGCATATCTGTTGCTCAATTCCCGAAATAGTTTCCCAAAGGAACGGTTATCTTCTTTATTCACACAGGCAGAAATGACAAGCTGGAACACATATTAACAATTTCCCTTTGTGAGCTTCCACTATTGTTTTAATGAGGAGAATATACTTTATAATATAGTTAGGCCTTGACTGATTACAAAGGGGGGTGGAATAAAGAACCTCAGGACTGCTGTACATATGTAACACGCTCATTTGCATTACCCAAGTGAGCCCGTCAGCACGGTGGTGGCTCCCTCGGAGACAGCTTCAGAGCCAGGCTACGGGGTGAAGCCAGTGCCAAACAGGAGGCTTTGGAAATCTCGAAAAAGAACGTGACATTCATTTAAGCCTCCTGTGCAGGTCCCCCCTCATGTGGCCCCATTACTGGCTTAACAACAAGAGAGTGCTACTCATCATTTAAGTGAGAAGAGAAGAACGCTAAGGACTTTCCCAAACCACATGGCTTTCTGTAGACCCATGGCTTCCCTTTCCACTTCTGGATGGATCCCGTGTCCACCAAAGGAAATTGTTCTGTAATTTGAGTTCTTACGTGTGCATTTCAACAAGATACTCTTAAGGTACAAGGGAAAATGCTGTCAGGGTTTCCTCCAAATTGGTCTTCGCTGTTCTGCCATATGCTTTCCTTCACATTCTTAGTGTAAGAGAAATGTTAAGAAAGCTAAAGTGTGTTTGGGAGGGGCCCCCCTTCCACACAAGTGTAAACACCTGTAAAATGGGTGGGTGCCAGCAAAGGGATCTGGCAGAAAAAACCCTATTAGCAGGACCAACTCAACAGAAAAGAATATCTATCCTACATGACGAGAGAAAAACGGGGGCTCAAATATAATTTTGCGGGAGAAACTGGGCACATTAGACATGAAATAGCCCATGGGTAAGATGCGTATTATATAACATCCCAAGAAAAAACATTAAAATCAACCCAATTTAAGAGAAACTTATACAATGAATGTATCTCTCTAGAGCGATGATGTCATTTTATTGGAAAGCATGTATCGTTTAAACACAATAAATAGAAAAAGATTTATAGAGTCTAATGATGGTGTGTTATGGTAAAAGCCACTTTATTGAGATAAGATACAACAGCTGTTAGAGAATAATGGCTGAATTTTTTTTTTTTTAATCACCACACAAAGTGAACAGTCAAGAAAATCCATAAACCTATCCCTCATGGCATGCCAATATTGTAAAGATCATCTCCCTCCCCCCATCCTATGTATGAATGACAAGAGATGACACCATGCCACCCTGCCGTGACGGAACCTTTCTTCCCTGCTTCTAAGACCCAGAAGCAACAGGGTTTAAGCATGAGACAAACGGAATGCAGCTCTTCTAAGCATGATGGTCACAAAACACCCAGCAGCACGTCTGTGGTACAAAATGTTGATTGGACCTGGCTGTTTCTTCCTGATATAAACACAAATAATTTTGCCCTACACAGTCTACTGCCCACACAGACAGACACGGGACAGGTGTCGCTCCCGCCAGTCCGCTTTGGGGCTAAGAAGCACCTGTATTTCAGGCCTCGATGACAGGCGACATGTACTTCTCACTCACGTCCCTCACGACACGCGACAGGCCATGCCCAGCCTGCTCTTCACATTCTCTGCCGCGAGTCACCCGATCTGCCTCCCTGCAAAAAGACGACGCAAGGGAGGAGAGCTGCTCTCTGAGACCCTTTGGAGCTTCTCCCAAATTATGGCTGAACAGATACGTCTGGCCCCAGGCTCTCACCCCTCAAGGCTATGGCCTCATCCTGATCTCGGAGCTTCGCCCCATCGAGACTGTAACCCCGGAGTCTGGGATGAAGCCAAGGTGGTGCTGATCAACAGCCTACTTGAGAACGACTCCACTATGACAGTCATTGCAAGGACTTGAGGGTTGGAGAGACCCTGGTTCCAGTCCCTCCCTGGTACCCCAACTAACTGTGTTGCTGGTGCAAGCTACACGAGTGTTCTGAGCCCTCAAATGTCATCGTACAAAGAAGACAGGACCCCACAGAGTTACCGTCAGGATTAAATGGGAAGATCAGTATCGGGGCTTACGTGGAATCCTTGAAGCATGTGTCCAGCACTAACTAACAGTTCAGTAAACAGCAGCTGCGTTATCATCACCACTGCATACCAGCTAGCGATTCCTTCCGGCAATTCTACCGCTAACGTGTAGGTTCACACAAGAATGGCAAATCACTAGCGTTGTGGGCTGCATACGTCTGGGATGTTAATCCAATTTTAGGGGGGGAAACTCTGCCCTTTCCAACAGCGCCCAAACCCAGGTGAAGTGAACATGCCCACTGGCACTGCTTCTCAAATTTGAGCAAGCCCTGGGGATCTGGTTAAAGCAAAGACTCTGATTCAGTGGGTTTGGGGTGGGACCGAAGACCCTGAATTTCTAACATGCTCCTCCCAGGTAATGCCAAAGTTGCTGGCCGGCGGCCATTGAGTAGCAAGAACATAGGGTATGTGTGACCAATACCAATTCCTGACCCCATCGCAGACGGGTATAATCCAATTCTTCAGGAGAGAGGCCTAGGAAGCTATGTATTTTTGAAAATACCTGTGAAAATATCATCAGGAAATCTGAGAAACACTTTGCTTAGAGCTAAAATCAGGAGTTTGCAAATTATTTTCTGTAAATGGCCAGACAGTAAACATTTTAGTCACTGTGGGCCATGTTTCTGCTGCAACTGCTCCCACCAGCCGCTGTAGCATGAAGGCAGCCACAGACAATGTGTCAATGAATTATCATTGCTGTGTTCCAATAAAACTTTATTTTACAAAATGAGCACCGGGCCAGATGTGGCTGGAAGGCCATAAGTGGCTGACTTCTATTACAGATCAGCTGCCCCAAGCACATAATGGCAGAAAGGAGCAGTAATGATTTTGAAGACAATCGGGGACGGTCTGACGGGAGAATGCTCTCTGGAATGCTCTAACGCAAAATAAAGATTTGGGGTAGCTCGTTGGTTCAAAATGCCTCAAATCAAAAGAAACCGAGAAGAAATCATCTGGTTTTCAAAAAGAAAACAACAACAGTTGAAATGAGGAAGAGCTGTTCAGAGTAATGTGACCTAGAGCTGACTGCTTACATTTCTGGCTCAATAGTCCGGCAACATGAGTATGAAAACATGTAACAGATAAAGGCGTGTATAAGTGGAACAGTTCTACAAACAAACTTCTAGAATTTTAGCAAGTAAACCAAGAACACCAATACCAATTCATCAACAGAGAATTTCGTTCCAAAAAAAAAAAAAAAAAATAGAAAGAAAGAAAAATGAAATGCCAGGCCTGTCCACGTTTGAATTCCTTGCCTTTTGAAAAGAGTGGGGCGGGAAACACAAATGTTATTGTTCGTGTAGTCAAACACATGGCAGTATGTCAAGAAGCCACAAATCAGAAACAGAGACTGTGTCTGAAAGTGCACTAGCCAAGCAAAAACCTTTAAGGGGTTATTTGAAGGCAGCTGCCCACTGTGGAGTGTGGAAAAGTGGGAAACGCAAGCAACTGGAATACAAGGGGCTGTGTCAACACACGAGGAGAAGGAAGGAGGAACACGGGGACTGGGCAGAGGGCAGGTTAGGGAAGGGGCCCAACTTGGGCCACCTGATTCTGAGCACAACGGGACAGCCGCAGAGAGAGAAGAGACTGCACAACCATGGTCTTGCCAAAGGTGAAAGAAACCTTTTCCGCCAGGTGCTTAAGGAAGCCTCGACGCTAACATCTAGAGCAGCTGTGACTCTCAGCGACGCTCAAGTTAGCTGGCAGCGGCTGAACTGAAAGCAAAAAGCTGGGAAGGGTCAGCAAATTGGAATATTTCTAATGCAGACTGCAGAGGACAAGGGAAATAGGATAAAGAACGTATGAGGTGTTCGATGCAGAAACGCGAGATTCACGAGGCCAGGAGCAAAGGCGGGACAGTCTCAGAGGGAGGGAGGCTTGCTTGGCGTTTGTGTGCAAATCCAGCATGGGGTTCCTTTTTGCTCCCTCTGTGCTGTTTCACGTTGTGAGTGGTTTATATTTTACAAATCCTACCCGCCCCCTGCCTTTAGGAAAGGCCCAGTAAATACCAGTACTGCCTTAAAAGAGCAAACTCTGCTATTTTCCTATAAAATGTGCTGATAGGCACACAGTAGGTGAAGTCAGCATACGTTTTGTTGGCTTTAAATTAAATTTAAACTTTATTTTAGGAGGGTCATTCTTATCGTAATTAAATATTCACTTCTGGACTGAATGAAAACCTTAAGTGCTGTTTAGTAAGAGACGGGCCTGAATTTGGATCTTTTATAGGCCACGAACCAGTTCTGTGACTCTTTGTCAGTTATTTAATCCCCATGATTCAATTTCCTTGTCTGTGAAATGGGTCTAATACTCCCAACTGCTTCCCAGCAGTCTCGAGGATAAAATGAGACATCACTCCAAACACAAGAGTTTAGCCAGTGCTCGGGACAGAGAAAGAACTGATTAAATGTGAGTTCACTTTCCTTTCCCTAGTGCACCATAATATAATGTGATATTTAGAATTTTAATTCAGGCAATTACTTAAGTAGTAATTGCTATTTGTATTTACATAGCTGCTTTGATCCAAGAAGCTCAAAGGGCTTTACTAAATTTAGCATTTTAATAAATGTTTCATTTGCATTCCGTTGGTTTTGTTTACCCACACCAAAACTTGGAATTTCCTAAAGCAAGACAGACAAGTTAAGGAAACAACATCACAGCTTCATGTTCACAGGTATCCCAGGTCTGAGTTTCATCTCTTCGTCTAAGACGTCACGGCTCCCTGGTCCACAGGAATAAAATGGCAGCGAGAGAGGCGAACGTGCCTGCTTCCTCTTCAGCTACCTCTAGCTCCTGCCTTCTGAACTTCACCTTCGCCACGCTTCTCCCAGGCGCTGGCAACCGAGGTATGTTTATTGCACCAATGAATGTATATATAATCAGCACAATAAACATTATTAAATCGCTGGGAGAAAATCAAAGCACGAAGCACGGCGCCAGTACTGAATTCTAATGATGCTGAATGTCCGTGATTGCGCAGGGACAGGATCTTAACAAGCCTTGATTTGAGCGTTGGCATCCGCCTCACAAATCACATGGGCCGCTCCTCTCGTAATAGTGCTGAATATTGATAAATGTCTCTACCCTGCGCAACAGGGAAGTGGGTTTCTATTGGCAATCTTTCCCAAAGTGTGTTTTTTCCCTTCTCTGCACTCAAGGGTTTACCCTGAATGATTTAATTATAATTTTCCTTGTGTAAGACAAATTAAAGAGGAGAGTAGGAGTGTCGTGCCAAGCACATTATTTATCTCCTTAACAGATTGCAGCTCACCAGACCCCAGAGCTGCTGCTACAGCGGCTGCTCACAGGAGCCCGCAAAACGCAAGGGGGCAAGAGCAGGAGGGGCGGGGGCGAGGCAGTTTCCAAATGACACAGAAATATGTGACCTCGGTGAGACTGTCAGACAGGTGACTACTTCAAAAAACAAAAACCCCTAGGATGCTGCCTTTTTCCAACCCATTTTCACACAGGGCATCCCTGAATCCTTGCAGGAGGAATTCCTAAGCTGTTCACCTGAGATGGGAGTTTGAAGGGCTAGATTATTATTCAGTGCGACAGAGGCTTCTGCTTGTTCAGACACTGCTCCAGGAGGACAGAGAGGGGGAAAGGATACCACGCCGAAGTCAACGGAGAGCCCACAAAGTTACGTGTTTCACACATGCACTGCCAAGGAAGGGGCGACAATTCTCCAAGGGACCCCTGCGAGAAACCTCCGGGCAGCGCACAGGTGAAAACGTATTTTTATACTGATGGCTTTTTTTTTTTTTTTTTTTTTTTTTTTTTACCATTTTCCACTGAACAGGATACCACATTCCTGATTTAAAAAACAATCATAAGGTAAAACCAGATAAAACCTCATTAAAAGCACCTGTACGTACACAAAGCTGGCTAACTAATAATTGAATTTTTAATGATCGATTCTGCAAGTCTGTAACTTTTGAATTATCTCTAACCTAAGGTACCCATTTGTCTTGTTCACTACATTCGGCTAAGATAGGGTCACTAGAATTTTCTTTTAATTCAGCCACAACTAGGAACCTACCCTATGATATAAACTGAGAGATCAGATATTAAGGAGTGGCATATAATGTCCTAGTTGTCTCCTCTTTACATGTATAACTGGGAAATTCAGCCCGATTTTACAGCCAGATTAAGGCTGAGGAGAACCCAAGTTCTTTTCCGATCCATATTCTAATTTTGGCCAGGTAGCATAATGAAGATTAAGCCTAACCGTTGTGCAGCCAAGGAAGGACCATAAAAAACGAAATATTCCAACAAACTTACTCTCCTGGAATTAGACTGCCCATCAGATCCATTTACTTTCAAATACACCTTAAGATGTTTGAAAAGGGCTATTCTTCTCCCACCTGCCTCATTGCTAATCTATCACCTGACTGCAGATACAGAACCTTTCAGAATGAAACTGAGCACAGTGCATCTAAACAAGAAGAGTTTTCTGTGTCACAGGAAATCCGTGCAGGCTCCACATGGCCGACAAGATTGCAACAAATACCTTAAGTGCATCAGTCGGCATTTTTTTTAGTGGATGGCCCGTTCTGCCTACGGATGAAGATGTAATTCGATCACTCTGCAGTAAATGGGCATCATCAGCCTTACACACCAAAAGCAAGTACAGCAGGGGACGACAGCCTGGAACCTTTCTTTGAAAGCTATTTAATGTTGAGGGTTTTTTTGTTTGTTTTTTAATTACAAAGACATCGTAAGAGATAATAAAGCAAGAGCTAAGACTGGCTTCCGGACATACAAATCTATCCTCACTGGAAACAACAGAAGCCACATGTGGCCCAGTGGCTCCACACAGATTCTTACAGTCCACCATTCCATCCTTCAATTTGTCCCAAACAGTCATTTAAAACACCTTTTACTTCCCCTATGTCTGCCACAGAAACTCCCAAGTGATCTTAAAGGGATCGTAGCAAGTTTCGGTTAAAACAGATTATCTCCATCTCTCAGACCCTCTCACGTTTTTAAGCTTGAACGTGACACACGCACACACAGGCACAAATATTCACATAGCAGTTTCTGTGATTACTGATCTCAAAATGGATAAAATGTTGCTGGTAGAGAGATACAAATCTAATTAAACCCGTGGGCTTCTTAATGCTCAATATTTCACGAAATATATGAAATTATATTTGTAATTGCTCAAGTGAAAAATATAATTAAAAAAACTTTCACTGAGTCATTTTTATTAAAAAAAAACAAAATACAGAATTTGTTTTTACTGCTGGAAGTGACATTTACTATCACACATTACTTTGAAAGTCTCTTTTCTTCTGTGTGGAGAAGCTGGGCATACGAAATAGATGGGAAATGGTTTAAAAATAGTACACTGAAAATAAATCTTTTTAATTTTAGGAGCATTATATATATTCCACTTCTGAAAAGCATTCAACAGTAGTATTAATGCTTTTGGGTGCTGAGATCCAGTAGCATGAATTAACAGCTTCATTTTCTTAGACCTCTTCTGCTCCCATGATGTATTCTGGCTATCTCAAACAAACGTGGCGTCGGCTAACATTCGAGTGAAGCTGAGGGCAATTGTAAAATATAAAGTGTTCACTTCCTAACAGGAATAGAGCAACTGAGACAGCACTGCAGTCCTCTTTGGAAGGGAAGACTTTATTCTTTTTTTAATTTGTGTGGATATACACGGATTGTGTGTGCATATACACAGACCCCTTCCAGCTCTCCATCCTTCAAACCTTCGCTGAGTATTCACCATGAAAAAGGCCTTCAAGGAGGGCAGTACAGAGCGACTAAATGCTACCTTTTCTTGACCTGTGACTCATAATTGCTAGTACCAGACTCTGCTACTCCCTTAGAAGGTGTTTCGAGCCCAGGAGTTCAGCTTGCGTGGGGTGAGCCCTTGGCCCAAAGAATAAGCCTGCACCCTTGAAATCCAACCCATGCAGGGAAAAACTAACTCTGCCTGGGTTCTTAAGCTTAAGGGTAGACCTATATAAGCGCTAATTCCATGTTGAAAAGGTGAAAATAATTAGATGCTTCACACCCAAACCATATTGAACACATTCTTAAAGTAATTATAGGCACATTCAAGTCACATGGATCCAATTAGGAATCGCTGAGATATGGCTGAACAAGGCCACCCACCCCGCCCGTGGCAGAGACCGTTCTGGACACAGCTCAGCGGCTCATTCCTACCTTTCCCTTTTGGGGGTGTGGACTGAGAGCTGTCCATTGGTAGAGGCATGTGGGTTCATTATTAAGGAGGTCTTGGAAGGTGCAGAGGAGGAGACACATGTCGTGGTCAGATCCAAACTGCTGTGATTGCTGCCTGCGGTTTCTTCTGCACTATGAGCACTTGTCACTTCTTTCCAGAGCTGCTGCAGTTCAGTTGGAATCATGCCTGAAACAAACAAATTGGATAATTAAATCAATTAACAGCTAATTCCGTCCTCTTCAAACAGTAATTAAATCAAAGAGTCAGTAAACAAAGCCTAGTGTTAGGGTTTTTTTTTTTTTCTTTCTTTCTTTCTTTTTTTTTTTTTTTTTTGGTGCGTGCGTTTTCCCCCCTCCCAAGTCAGGCAAGTACGGTCAGTAACAACCGTGTCCCCCCACTGAACAGCCGAGGTGAAGTGCCCTCGTCACACACAGAAGACCTCTGTGGAAAGGACTGCAAACACAGTTACTTTGCAGAGATGGTATGCTTCCATCCAAACTGTTGTTTCTAGATTTTTGAAAAGGAGATAGATGTTGTATTTTTAGACACAAAGAAGGGGCTCAAAATAAATTCGTTCAACTCTACTATGATGACAACAGGAACCACAAAATGAATAATTTTTGTGCTTAAGTCTTAAATGATGACAAATAGCTTTGTTATTAAATATAGTTTTTATTAATCACTTTTAGACATAAATTATGAATTCATATCGTCTTCCTGAAATGCTTTTCAACTTTTAACATTCAAATTGATTATACTATGATTATTTCATTAACACACCTATCTTCCTCATTAATTTTGGTTTCTAGTACCACATGCTTAATTGATGGATGTGTCTACTGAAAAACTGTGTAACTTTTTTTTTAACAAGTAACACTATTATTACTGTCATTTCTTAGATCAATGCTAATGAACCATTGCAGAATAAAATGCAAACATAAAATAAACTTGGAGTAATAAAGTTCTCTTGTGTCCTAAGGGGGTCAAAATGAACCTGGGTCTTGAGGAGTAAGTGTCAACCTGTATCTTCCCCAAGAGGAGACAGATACAGTACGTCGATCTCGCTATCATGGCCTCATCATTTTTATTTAGAGGCATGCCTCTACAGCCCATGATTTCCAAATCCCACCTCAATGCATATGCTAGCGCATACAGGCAGAGAAGAAAAAGATTCTACATGGTAGCTCACGACACCAACAAACAAAAAACAGCAGTTCCTTCTAAAGGACAGCGAAAGGAAATCGTAAACCCTGTACAGCATAAGGCAATTCCACATTAGAACTGGATGTCTGGACTGCAGTTCATTGTTTCAATCAACTGTAACACAGCTATCCTAGAAAGCCTGCCATTTTCTGACTACATAGAAGCACCCGAAACAGGCGTGTTTCTTACCAAACCTAAGGTATTGAATTAAAAAAGAAGGCTGTGTGCATTATATTCATTTGAAACACATAATAAAAAATGCCAAGGTCTAAATTTAATTTATTTTTGTCATTTAGAATACAATGGATAGATAATCATCTCAACGTGATCAGCCAAACATCTTTACTTTGCTAAACTGTTAAAGATTTTAATTATGCTAGCATTGGAGAGCACTGGTCTAATGAGGCAATGGACTCCAGAGAATCCGAGTGGTTAAGAACTGTGAAATGAGTCTGATAGGATTTTTTTATATTCACCGTGGATCGTTTGCATATCAAAGAGGAGTAAATTATTGCACAGCAGACCAATAACCTTCCCCGCCTTTCTGAGAGGAGCGTTAACAAAAACAGTTGGTCTCTCCTAACGGTTCTCCACGAAAATGTTCAAATGCTCAAGTATTTGCAATTAATATATATTATAAAAGGAGGCTTCCAATGATACATTAAGTGGTCAGATATTCTTAGAACGCATCCTCGACAGCCAACTCGGTTTTCTTCTCCCTTCATAAAAATCAAATGCCAATTATATTTTGATGGATTTTGTCCCAAATGAGCATTTAGTTATTAGGCATATTCAATTATTACTTGTCCCCTGAAATTAAGCCTCGGAGGCAAATTAAACAAAGGGAAAGGTCACTACACAATCCCGCGTCCGGTTCTGCTGCATCTGGGCTATTATTTTCAAACACCTTCCGAAGTGACATGTGGGATGTGTTTGTAGCTAACAGGCCTGCCACTGATGTCCGCACACCAACAATTACCTGTGAATATGGCTGACCCTCCGACCACTGTTTACTCAATTGAAACAAGAGTGAATGGGCTTGTCTGTGGATGATAGCATATTGATATAAAGCCACACAAGTCAACACCTATTTTTATTTTCCGGGGAGTAAATACACATGAAAAGAACAAGCCGCCTATTTTTCAACTCAAACTAATTGATTTCTGGGTCAGCTGCATGGGAGGTGAAAAAAATGGAAGAACACAGTTTCGAACAACTGCGTTAACACTTTCCCTCCAAGAAAAGCGGAACTTTGAAGTTCTTTGAACAGCAAGCTGTTTATCCAGCCAATAAAGACAAAGGCAAATGTCTTGTTACACTTGTTACACCTAAGAGTACATTAATGTTATTCCACTTTCCTTTTATTCCAGTGGGCTGGCAAATGCGTTTCATCACTCACAGGGGGAAATGGTAAATAAAACAGCAACTCACTGACAACAGGCATACTTTGGGGTCAAATTTGACTGTGATAATTACGTTTAAGAACATCCTCATCTGATCTACAGAGAGGCAGTCAAATCACTCTCCTCCATCAATGCTACACCTTGCTTGTGAGGTTAAACTGTTACTTCAGTGCGTACTATCTACAGGAGGATGCTGCTATTTGACAGCCGGGATCTCATGATAGAATTAAGACAGATAAAAGGCAAGCTAGTCACTCATCAGACTCAACGGTTATCAATTTTCCAAAAAGCATCACACATATTTCCAATGTGGTAGAAAGGAATAACGGTACCACGTTAAATTCATTATAGGTATATATACCAACCATGTAATCTACAGTTCCCATTTTAAAAATTCAAAGGTGGGAATAATAATGAAAATATACTTCTATACGGAATTACTGATTTTGGGGTGGGGGGGGGTGGGTTCAGATGCTTCAAGAAATCAGAGAGAAAAGCCCATGTGCTCATTATATAAACCGGAGAAGACTCTAGAGTACTCTTAAAAACAACAAAAACGTCCTTCCATTTCATAACATAATGCCTTCAGGCAAAAAAAAAAAAAAAAAGGCCTTTGAAATATTACTGTCTATTCATACTTTCATATTTATACATGTTTAAGGTGACTTAGCCAGGGCCATGAGCAGGTATGTAAAAGAACCCTGGTGACTGCATCACAAAGTGGCCACTACTGGCATTTGTAACACATAACCTCTGAGCCTTACTACATTTCTTTTTCCAGGACAACCGACCCCTTCATTATAAAAGAAAATGCAGACACAGGCTTAAAAAATGTATGTTGTGGGGACAGTTGACAGATTACTGCTCGTGGAACTCAATTTTACAACCCCAGGTATCACTGGCTCAAAGACAAACAGAGTTGATCAACCTTTTTTTGTCCTTGTACATCCATACCCAGGTGACCATGTTCAAGCAAGCAGAAAGTTGATTTAAACCTCATAATGACATCAGTTTTAAGCCATCATGTCTCTGATAAAAAAAAATTGTGTTGTAGTCCAACATGACTGAATTCTCAAGCCACTTTGGGCGACGGGGTAGGAGAGACAAAACCAGCCTCCGGATTCCACAAAAGATGGCAATGACAAGGGTAGCTCTCACTTCACTGCCAGAACAGGACTCTAGAAATACTGGATTTACATTTACGTACCTTGGGCACACATAAGGGCACCCCTTAGATTTTAAATACGCTTCTTCCTAATGGTGCAGGGGCTAATAGTTCTAGCAGATTGCTAAGCATATCAATCAATGCCATGACTAGTGAATTACCTACTGGTGTCTCTGATATGTTACTGCAGAGATTACACTTCATGCATCACCACATTCATTTCTTTCACATTACACATGAGCTTGTCTTGTCACTGCCCAATTGCCCTCTTTTGGACAGCTTAACTGATGTACTATAACAATGAACCTTAGTGAGCAAACTTAATAGTATAGGAGCGGTGGGAAAAGATGAGAGGTTGAAGCCTGAGTCCAGTGGGTGTGTCAGAACAGCCTGCAATGTTTCCAACTATAAACCCGAAGGTGTAATTAATGCACGTTGTAACATTTTGCAAGCACAAAAATGCATTAGGCGATGTGTCCTTTCCTCGCCCCTTGTATTGCTCGGTTACCAAATCTTCTATTTTGACAGCCGCTGGAGATGCTGATCATGTACCCAGTAGTTGAGCAGTAATGGCAAAAAGGGGAGGAGGGCCAAGAGGGACATGAGAGGGAAAAGCCCAGTTTCAGCACTGAAAACATAAACAACAACAAAAAACCCCGGAAGGAATAGAAGTTGGGTGTGGTTGACTCGAGAAAGATTCAAATGTAGACATGCCTCACTGGCTTCACATGACATCTAAAGTTACTGAACAAATGAGCAGGTCTTAATCACCATGAAGGGTGAAGGAGGTTCCCCAATTTCAACCCTCTTCAGAAGGTAAATGAATCTAAGACTTGACCAAAATTAGCTACTAGTCTTTAAGGCTCAAACATGTACATCCAAGCCTTTAGAATTAATTACAAAGCCTGGGGGCCCTGAGCCGGCAACTGAAACGTGCACAAGACGGGGGATTGGTATTTCAAAACATGGCAGGATACTTTCTTTCCTTCCATACTTTTCCTTCTTTCTGCCTCTGAATAATCCACTTGCATTCACATTACACATGTCCATGAGTTGCTTAAACCATGACGATGTCCTAAAATGGCTAGAATCCTCATCTGTTTCTGATGTTCAACATCCACTGTAATAACACGTCAATGGCTTTTCAAAAGAAATTTTGAAACCCATCAAATCTTGTTCATTTTCAAGGAACTCTAGTTTTTGAAAAGAAGAGCTAGGTATGCTAACTGTTCTGATGAGCGTAGAACTGAACTTGCTCAAAAACCAACAGACGTGGGGCACCTCCGTGGCTCAGTTAAGCGTCCGACCTTGGCTCTCAGGTCGTGATCTCACGGTCTGTGAGTTCGAGTTCCATGTCGGGCTCTCCCCTCTCAGCACGGAGCCCGCTTCCTAGCCTCTGTCTTCCTCTCTCTCTCTGCCTCTCCCTTGCTTGCACACATTCTCTCTGTCTCTCTCTCTCACTCTCTCTCTCTCAAAAATAAATAAACAAAAAACAACCAAGAGACGAAAGCAAATAAGCAATGAAAAAAAGAAAACCCAACCAAAGAGATGCATCTGGATCGCTGATCGAAAAATAAACCTGGATTTATCCCTAGCAATTAAAAAGTGGCATTTAAGGAAGCACTGCTAAGCTTTCAAACAGAACAAGTTACAGGACATAAAATACACCTCAACGTGGCTAACAAAAGCCTTCAAGAAAATTCATTCGTGATTCCAAGCCGACAACGCTGGACCTGATTAAAATGCTACGTCAAAGTGGCGCCGCTTTCTCGTACTCCAAGAAGGCGCCACAGTGGGATTCCTCTGCTACCGCTCAGCATCAGACCACCCCAGGTCTTCAAGCTGCCACCAACAAGCCCTTCATCCTGGTGACCTCGAGCAGCCTTTTCTCTGAAGTCAGCACACGCTTGCTGCAGGTGGACCGTCTCCCCACCGATGAGCTAGCCGGACTGTCCCAACGGATGGCCCCACCTCTGCCCCACGGTCTTCGCGGGGCCGCACCGCCAGGCTCACGGCCGGCTCACGGAGGCTTACCTTGCGCGAGGGGCTGCAGGGGAAGGGCGGGCTGCCCGGGCTGAATTGTGAGAAGGCCTTGGCGCTGCAGAGACAGGAGGTGCTGCTGCTGTAACTGCTGCATCTGTAGAAGCTGCTGCTGAAAAGCCAACTGCTGGGTAGCCACCTGCTGCTGCTGTAAGAGACCAGGAAGGAAAAGATGAGACGGCCGCTTCCCGGGGAAGTTTCCAAGTGTGGGTGTCTCGCAACACACTGCCACGGCCAAAGCCCGAGGCTTACTGGGGGCTAGCGGAGGACTCAGCGTCCAGGCTGGTGCAAAAAGGACAGCACCCGGGGCGCCTGGGTGGCTCGGTCAGTTAAACATCCGACTTCGGCTCAGGTCATGACCTCACGGCTCATGAGTTCGAGCCCCGCGTCGGGCTCTGTGCTGACAGCTCGGAGCCTGGAGCCTGTTTCGGATTCTGTGTCTCCTTCTCTCTCTCTGCCCCTCCCCCACTCATGCTCTGTTTCAAAAATAAATGATGATAAACATTAAAAAACTCAAAACAAAACAAAGGACAGCACCTATGACGTTTGAGGAGAATGGGGAGGGTGGGGGAGATGCTGGAGGCATTCCCTTTCTGCTGCCTGGGGCCCAGAAATATACTCTGTTGGTCCAGTCAGCTTTTCAAAACCTACAGTTAGTAAGTCCTGAGTTTTTAGAGTCGAGATGTGAACTTCCAGACTCTCCAATGTTCAATCACTCGCACTACAGAGAAGGAATGCACCATTCCAGTCTGCAGGGATTTGAACCCTGAACCTTGGGGGGGTATGGAATAACAAGCTGGTTTCCTCTTGCCTGCACCGGCAGCTTTTAACTACTCTGTTTATCACTCCTGACATAAATAAATGAGAAAAACTCAGACCTTTGAAGAAGAAAAACTTCATCTAATATTGTTAATTAGCCATGACAAACGATGAAATAACATTGTAAATCTTTCATAGAAACAGCCACTAGATTTTAATTACACACATTCATAATTTAGCAAACAACATCGTACTCCACTGTGAGTGTTTAATATGAAGGACACTTTAAGCTTCAGATGCCTTCACTTGGCTTTAGTTTCAGAAACCCCCAGGTCAGCTCGCCTGTCCTGCTTCACCCACCCCGCTTTGTTCTTGAAAAGAAGGGGCTTTACGGTATGATAAATATCTTTTTGTTGATTGGACAATGACAGGAGGAAAACTTTTGTTGTGTAAAACATCAATACATCATTCCTGTGTTTAGCAGGCCTCGCTCCAGCCAAAAAATATTAATGTAGATTTCCTCAGTAATTATCTGAGTGATAGAAAGATAATACAGCGCAGTAGTACAATAAATAGAAGGAAATTATCTAATATCCTTAATCTACTAGGAATCAAATCGAGGTGGAGGTCTTAGCCACATTATGGCTAACAATTATGAAAGGAGCCTTAACCCTTCCCAAACTGTGGCCCAAGAAAAAGGTTCTTAGAGAAAAGAACAAGACCCGTTTTCCTTCCTAATTCTGAGTATCATTCAGAACATCAGGGAGACTTTCGCAACTAGGAGGGACTACACAACCCTTTCAGAGGTTCTAATAACTATACTTTACAAACAACTGCATTCACTTAACCTAACACATGACCTTGATCTGATACATCCATAAAATGCTATGTGCATCAAGACCTTCTGATGCAAAAGTTCAAAGGAAGAGAAAAATGGTGGTTTCCTTTCGGTCTCCATGCAGTTTATTTTGCAGTAAAAACCGTCATTCTCATATTAGCAACCAATTTCAGACTTACTACCATGCCACTGAGAAAGTTAATTGAGTTTCACTCCAAAAAACAAATTCTATACCACTAACAACAAAAATTTAAATACATTTAAATGAAAAGCCAGTGTTTTCATTTTATGAACAGCATGCATAAAATGATCCAATTGTTTTCACCCCTTCCCAAGTTATCACATTAATGTAAAACCCAATGATAGTTATATTCGTGTCAAAATGATTTTTTCACTTCTCCAACAGATATTAATTCATGACACTTAAAAAAAAAGGAGGAGGAGGAAGGAAGAGAAAAAAACAACATGGATACACAATAAAAGATCGAGGAACCAGCTCTTCTTGAAGTCAAAAATAATGGAGAGGGGGTGCTGGAGTTTGGGGAGAGTGTTTCCTGTCTTACTGTAAATGAAATGTTTAAAAATTTTGTATTTATATAAAATGACTGATGGCTTTTCTGTTGTCTCTGTGGCCATCCCTAGGAAAAGCTCATGAAAGCTGTCCACGTTTGAAAAGCCAGGATATAAAAGTATACAAGGCCCATTGTCCAAAGAAAGAATTTAAAAGCAACACTGGTTGCCAAACTGTGCTCCCCACCCAGTTACCAAACACAGGATACGAGCCAGTTTGTTTACTTCTCACAATTGAATGCACACAAAAAAGGTCTCCACGCAGTCCCCTGGACAGGTCAGTAGTCAGTGTTAAAATGCTAAAATGCCCTGATAAACCTTGCATTTCAGATCCCCTCCCTAGAGCTGCAGTCAAAGGTCTGTTTTCCTTTCTTCGGCTCCTCCCTGCTGCCTAACATAAACTGTCATAACTGCCCGGACAAACGGCCCTTTTAAAACAATCAACCGAGCCTACCTCACCCGCACAGGATGGGATCTTTTTTTTTTTTTTTTTTTTGGTAGCCTGACTTAAAATTAATTCTGCCTTCAATTTTCCATACCCGTTCTGTCAAATATTAACGGGCAGTCACTTAAGAAGCTGTATGGGGGCTAGAGAAGGTCGTCTCCTAAGAAGGTCTTAGGTCTAACTCCATGGGGAGCCTAACTTTCTCGAGGAAACATCTCGAGGCAACTTTAGAAAAAAGTTGAGTAAAGATACATTGTTCTGGCTGGGGATCAAGTGTCTTACTGCAGAGGTCATCAAAAAGGGGAAAAGGGTGGCGGCGGCGGGGGCTGACGATTCAAAATTATGAGCCACTAATGACTGGGGATTCAGTAAATTAATATACTTGTTCCATCTGTCAACATCCAAGCTCAAACCTTGTTAAAATCATAACCACCAGTCCACATCCTGAAATTGCTACCATGTGACTCTATTTGACTGTAGCACAAAAGGACCACCACCTGGATGGGCATTTCAGGAGACTGCCCCCTTACCTCGGGAAAATAAGGGTCTCTTCATCGTGGTTACAAAAGCTGTCGGCCAACTCCAGGGGCACCACGAACACACACAGGGGGATCCAAGGAGACCCGCCCGCCGGTCTGCCTACCCCTCGGGATGTGAAGACGACCCATGTCTCGTATCACGTTCGCCTTGGGAGCGGATGACAAAAATGGGACCACAGCAAAGGTCCTGTCCTACAGATGCTGAAAAGGCTACTACAAGGTCTCACCTCCTCCTCGTTCTGGTCCAGAGTTCTCCCTTCTCTCCCGGGCTCCCTTTCCAGACTCGGACACCACCATCCTAATTGTGTGCCGAGACGCCCCCCCTTGCTGACAGCAGCAATTTGGGCGAGTTAACTTTTATCCTTCCTTCTGCTGTGTAACTTTCGCCTTCACATTTCTTTATCTGCCCTCTGAGCTCATCTGAACTTTCATGTTCTCTCAGCGTGCAGACGTGCATTCCAAACTATGTCTAACAGACCAAATAAGAGGTTAATAAGAAGTGGCAACAGAAAGAAAAAACACAATCCCTGGTAACTGATAAGAATGACAGTGGCAGCCCTTTTTTGTTTGTCTTCAAATATAGAGTTAAAGATCTTTAAAAAACTAAATTTTGATGCCTTTGAAAAGAAAGAAGCACAAAATAACAACAGGGGGTTATTGCCTGCGAGCCACAGGGGAGAAACTCCATAATTCTTATTCTCCCTTTTGAAGGCTGTTAGAAATCGGATTCAAAAAAGCAACAGCAGAAGGGGAAACCTCTTGAGGCTGTAACCATTTCCTGTGATCATGCATAATGTGCTTCAAAAGTGGGTTTTTACCAATTCTGTTGATCAATTGCACCTCCTTCATATCCCTTCTTTTTTCTGCTGTGTTTACATCTGATGTGACTCAATGACAAGCACTGTCTGAGACTGTGAAACAGGCCTGTCATGTTGATTTATGGGCGCATCAAACCACAACTTGTCCAAACTGAAGCTCGCAGTTCATTAATTAGAGAGTTGTGACTTTGAAGTCAGCTTTCAGACTGTGGTTTTTAACATTTGGCTTAATTTATATGCTCTTGAATGTGGATCTCTAAGGAAAAAACTGAAATTCCCTTCTTGTCTTTGAACTTCTTTTGACCGCACAATAATCATTTCTTTGTCCAGAGTGATGCCTGCAATCCCAGAGTCATTAACGCGCATTGAACTGCCACTGATGAGTAAGCCCTACTGAATTAGAAAAACAGCCAGCAAAACAAAGCTGAGAGCCTTCTGCACAGTGATATCTCACAATTACATGCCTTCCCTCCCTGTGCCATTTCCATTTTAATTACTGTTAGTCCTTTAGATTTACATTTTAGACACTTTTTAATCTGTTCCCTTTTTTATTAGAGCAGCGCCCGGTAGCGTGCCACTGTACTTAGGCTGTGTCCGCGTTTTCATTGAAACACCTCCTCCCCTTCACCCCCAAACTGCCCCTACTCTGCGGGGGTTTACATCCAGGCTGCTGAACAGGACTCCAGGGTGAAAACTTGGCAGGGCGTGGATAAAGTACCCAACTGATGCTGAGGGAGGAGCCGGCCAAGGAAGAATGTGTGCGTCATTCCCAGGGTGGAAAATCAGTGCTGCCCAGCATTCACACTCACGTGAGGGGCAGGGATGTGGAGAGTCGCGGTGTAAGGCTCCCGCCAAGCTAACGGAAGGGGCTGCTTGCTTAGGGCCAGCAAAGAAGCTGTTAAATTGGACAGTGAGCTGTTTGTTTTCCAAACTCCCAACTGTGTCATCCCAAGGTGAAGAGGTGAAAAGAGTTCCAGTCCGTTGTAAGAACGTGAGGAGGCCAAGTTACATCGGATAACTCTGGAATCCGTAGGAAGATGTCACGGTAAGGCACACATGCACACTGAGGCTCCTCGCCTGGCCTTCACCGACATGGAACTGGGAAGGTTAGACACGGAAACCCTCCCTGGGAAGGCCTTACCGCTTACGGAGCTAACACTGTCACCTCGTGGGGTGGTACGGCCCATGCAAGGACCGCGCGCTCTCACACAGTGCTGTGCACAGAGGAGCCACGGTGATGTGCTTTCATGACGCGCCAGTCATCCGAGCTCAGAGGACCCTTCCCTGTAACTCACACCGTCTCCTACCTGCCCGGAGCGATTGCCATATGCATGTCACTTGTGAGAAGAAGTTAAACGGACAGAGACAGGAATGCTGATTCCTGCTCTAACTTTACTGTTTGTCCAACCTCACAAGAGCTTACTCTTGCAAAGGAAAGGGCCATCCCCACACACCCAAGCTCCCTGAGCTGGGGAAAATGTCAGGTGTGTGTCCAGGTGAAACTGTGCTGAACGCGCTGCACTTGCCCCACAGGTCCAACTCGGCCCGCGGCTGCACCAGTCTGCCAAAGGAGCCTCGAAGGTTCTGCCCGCCATCCTGCTTCCCGGTGCTCCCCAGTGGGGCACCTGCCGCAGTGCCAGCATCAAGCCTGGGGCAGCAAGCAAGCGGAACCCAGAGAAATCTCAGAAAGAACAGGACACTAACTCTCGGCCTGAAAGCTGAGAACCGATAGCTCAGTTGTGCAATCATTTAAAAGATGAATGACAGTTTAATAGCCACTAGATCGTCCTCCGGGATCTGTGGTTTGAAAGTAAAATATGTATTGTCGGTACCTCTTTAGGCTGTTTTCCAGCATGTTGTTGTTGTAAAAGTTGAAGCTGCAACTGTTCCTGTTGTTTTTTATAAAACTCTTGAAGCTGCTGCTACAAAGGAAAGAGAGGGCGGTAAGTAACAGAGGGTAGCGCCAGCCCACTGTCCCTTTCGGTGCCATCCACAACTGTGATTTGAAAAATAGCATCCTTTTATCTGTAACGGCCTGACCTTTAGCTTGAAACGCGACAGTAAATTTCAGCGCACGCTGACTATTCCTGGCATCATTGTTTGAAAAGTAATCTCCAAAATGAACTGGTGAAAAACATACCTTTTTCTACACAAACTAATTAAAATAAAGCAAGGGATGACCTTTGGTTGTACAACAAAGCCAGAGTGCCCTTGCGGGGAGAGAGCCTGGCGGATCGCTACTGTGCAACGTGCGCATGCTCTCTGGATGAATGGGGCCGGCCGGTGTGGTGGGCTGGTCACGGTGTCTGTGCCAACAGCGTGAGCAGCTTCCTCTGCCTCCTGTCCCCACCACCTCAGCTCAGCAACTTGGGTCTCTCTACTTCTGAATCTCATCTCTTGGGTTCAGGTGTCCGTGAAGGCTGAGTATTAGGGCCCCGGGGCACAATGGCAGCCGGAAGCGCATGTCTGCCTCAGCACACATCACTGAAGTCAAGTGAACCCTGCCCCTTCAAAGGAACCAACTCTGCGACGCCTCCGTATGTCTGAGAGTAAAACTTGTGTGAGCTTCTGAGTTGACACGGGGACTTCGAGAGCTGTCACGGTTAAACGTGCTCCCCATTTCGCTTCAGCTCCCACCATTTACAAGCCCCTGGGCTTACCACACACAAGAGCGTCAAGCCATCTAAGTCTTATAGAGTCCAATTACAGCCCTGATCTCAGTCCGGCGGGGACTCTCCGGGACCCGACCCCCAACCCCCCCACCCCGTCACTTCAGGCGGGGTCCCTCCCTTTCCGGGATGCAAACTAAAATCGATTATTCAGGGGTCCGACCTGCTCCCTGAGTCCTGCCCCAGCCACCCTGCTCTGCTTTTCCTTCACTGGGAAGAGGAACTGATCAGGGGCAGGGAGGGGCGGATGGAGTCACCGGCCCTGCGAGGAGGAGGATGGGCGGTTACCTGTTGGAGCATGAGGGCCTGCTGCTGCTGGAGGAGGACCTGGAGCTGCTGAGGGCTCAGCACCTGTTGCTGCAGGATCTGCTGCATTTGCTGGGGAGTGATAACTTGAGGTGTCATCATAGCCACTGACACGGGAACCTAGAACGTTAATGAAGGATAAATAGGAAGCCAGGAAATGGCGCGCACGCAGCACTCAGCCTTCTGGGGTCAACGGCAGACTGTCACGAGCCTGCTTCAAGAACCGACCGGTTTCCCACGTGCAGGGTGTTTCTCTAGAGGGGACGGGGCAACCGATCCTATTTCATCGATTACGGACTTTATGTGAAATGAAGAAAAGCACAAGAAGACCTCGCAGCACTGACGGGTGTGCAGACCAGTCTTGCAAGTGGACAAGCAGTCAAGGCTTAACAGATGCTACCTGGGGTTCCGTGAGAACGATGTCAGTTTAGTAAGAGTCTCTGGTGACAATTCAGCTGCGGGAAGTTTCATACAGACTCGAATTTTGTTTCAGGGAAGAAGGCAAATGGGAATCAGTGCCTTCTCGGTGGGAGCTGATATGATCCACTGACTGTGTGGACAGTGATGTTAAGGACAGTCAATGAACGCTTCGTCTTGTGGGTAACTGAACCCTGGACACACCTTGCAAACTTCAACACAGACCTTTCCTATGATGCCTTTTACCCTTCCTTATTCACCCGGCATACAGATGTCTCCATTCTTTCATATTCCGTGTGATACCATTAAAAGCTGCTTTCCATGACATTTCTGTGACAAACAGCTACAGTGATGAACTTGATAGCATTTCATATTTGCAACTGTTAACACGTTTCTGCACGGGCATCTTTGCAAGGAACCTGCACACTGTATCTGAAAGGATGATGTCTTGTTCAGATAAAACACTGACATTAAAATGACAGGCTGTCTTGGCCAAGGTTACACAAATTGTATTCAAGCGGATACCTAATGACAATGCTATGAATTCTGCAAGCTTTCTAGAATGTAATTTAGCTATTCAAAATAATCACTGTACTTGTGTTTAATTTGCAGACTACATGAGAACCATTTTGTCAGTCCCCGTAATACAAGAAGACTATTTCATGAAAAATCGCCCCCCCCAAATAAAAAGGAAAGGGAAAAAAAAAAAAAACAATGAAAGAAAAGACAAAACCTGTATGTCTTCTAACAGTAATATTTAAGCATCTTACTTTTCTTTGGTTTCTAATCAAACATATGACAGCAAGAAGCTAGGAGCAGTAAAGGATATACTTTGTTAAAAAGGATCTCCTGTCATCTCATGTATTACAATAAAAGGTAATAACATGTTTTGCACTTTGCCTGTGTGCCACTTAAAAAAAAAATCTGGCAGACAATAGCTGATCAGAAGATAAAAGAATTAAAAAAATCTTTCAGGGGAGCAGTAAGCAAAAGGGAGAAATGCAGTATTAATTTTATGTAACATAATGTCTTAATACGCAGTTTATCTTGACTTTTTCACATGATTTGTCCTGTCATTTGCATAGCGAGCTCTCATTCCTAATTTCACAGTCATTATGCACTGATGTCCCGATTTCTCAGCATCACTAATTTTGATGAACTAAAAATGGTTCCTGAAGGTCAGATTCATGTACAGTGAACATCCTCCACTGTTGTTGTGGGCATGTTTTGTGCGAGGGGATGTTTATGTGCAAGTTTTGCCTTGTTTGGAAAACATGAGCTAGAACCTTTGAAAAATTTCATTCACCTAACTCTGGAAGGTCATCAACAAATTCTTCCTATTGCTGTGGCCTTTTAAGTGTAGATGTAGATACACTGTAATTTAAAACAGATGGGTATGTCTGAATATTTTTATATGCAAAAAGGGACAGATGTATATGAATGGATAAATTATCCTTTTAAAAAGCTACTCTGCAGCACGAAATATCACCAATGATTAGAACAGTGAACTTGCCTTCAATCTAGGGCAAACACAAGAAGGCATTATTAAAACATCTAACCATCTACAAATTAATTCCAATTAGTCTACTTTGTCTTCACACACAAGAAACTTTTTGAATTTTTCAAAATGTATTGAGTGCCAATCACTATCTTGTGAGCTGCTAAAGCCAACATATCACAATAGAAGTTTACTTTTCCTTGAGAGTTGCATCATCACACAGGCAGGTTTGATTAAGCAAACAAAAGAACCATGTTTAAGGCTTCTTTTTTCCTCTGCGTTTCTTGGATGATGTACAATATAAATATTCTTGGGCCAAATTTCTGATGGTGATGAACAGGAAAACAGACAGGAATAGGGTGGTGTAAGATCGAAACTGGTGATGGACATGAAATTAACAGTGTTATAACAGAAGTCATCATAGGAATAATCTATCTCTTGGTCACAATTTTTAAAAGAACTATGGAAAGCCTATGTTTGAAAGGGGCACAAGAGAAGTTTTGGGGCTGATGGAAATGCCATCTATCTTGACTGGGGTGGTAGGCACACAAATGTACTCAACTGCCAAATTCTTCCAACTGTACTGAGTGCATTTTACTGTATGTAAATTATAGTTCAATAAAATCGATTTTAAAAGTTAAAAAAAAATAAAAAGGACTGACATATACAGACACAGGACTGACATAAACCCTTACATACAGCCAATAGTTAAACGTGCTTTTCCCAGGGTTATTTATTCAATGTTTGCAGTCATGTTACTGAACAGTAAAATGAACTTGAGTCTCCTCTTCTTTTTCCCTTTGGACATTTTGATGGAGGTGCTGATGAGTAATAAAATGCTAAAGCAGCAGGCACAGCCAAAGGAGAGAAAGAGGCAAGAAGCCTGAGTAATCCTCCTGCCTGGTGATCGGGTCTCTGAATAACCAGAAGTGGGCTATTATATCCTGATAGCCTTAACTTGGCTTTTACTATCTGAAACCACATTTTCACACCAGTTTGCTTGTGAGCCTTTCAAAGGTGGGTTTGAGCTTAATTTATTAGAAATGTGATAAAACTGAGATTTCCCCAGTTTCTGCTCCGACGTGTCTCGAAAATAGGTTATGGAAGGCTTTAACAAACATATCCAAATGGACCAGAAATCACTATGACATAGAAAAGAGTGTGGGGGGGGGGGGGTGAAATCTGAGCATAGCTTAAGGTTTTAAATAGTTAAGAAATATAGCCAATGTATCCCATCTCTTAACTCCCAACGTCCAACTTTTTCATGTAGCTAGTCCCTACTAATACTAGGAATCAAAGGGCGTGCAGTACCAGCAAGAGGCTATTATAGCCCACACTTTATTGCCCATTACTACTGAGGTCATTAGCGGCAAGAGTGATTGTACCGGTCTTAACCTATTGATCACTGTAACTACTATCATTTAATCCTGTGTTGAATGTCTGGAAAGCAGCTAAAGGCACACAAGAGAGAGTGCTTTAGCATTGAGAAATATGGCCAAAGCTTAGAAATTACACTTTGATTCATAAAATCTAGCCAGTGGTTTAAATCAATAGTATTTAAAACAGTCATGTGAGTTTTTAACTACAGTGTTCTACTATTTATGGGCCCCTCTATGAGAGTATTCAGTCAAAACCAAATTTTTTTTTCCCCCAGATTCTATGCCATTTACCATACTCTCCTTGAGATAAAAACAATAAATTCTGATGTTTTTTTGTGCTACGGGGCTCATGCCTTAACTGGGAGTTTAAACTAATTCTTGATTTCTTTCTCAAATGACAATTTAAAAATAGTGCAAAAAAAAAATTATATCCCTGATGCTGTAACTACCTTAACTGTTTGAGAATATAGAAATGAGTATGTTTTATGAGTTAACAATGAATCATAGAAGGCAATTTATGAAGAACTAGAATGATTCTGTCTAGCTGCCTTCAGGGATCAGAAATTCAAATTAAACTTCTGGCAGACATTTAAAGAATGCTAGCATACAAAACTGAATTTAAAAAAAACACACACACACACACACACAGTTAACACTCTTTCGTTGAGTTTCAAGAGGAAATCGTGAATTAAACACACACACACACACACACACACACACACACACACACACACACACACACAGCACGATAGATACACTGTTGACTGATACCATTTGGGTGTGGCCGGTCCCAGGTGCACATGAACCTGCGGGAATGGCAGAAATTCAGCTGTGCCTGGCCCTCGGAACGCTGCTAGTATGGACCTGCTACTACCTTAATACCAGTCACTGGGAAGACGTCCTAGCATCAGCAAGTGCTGGTGAAAGCCCGGACACGGCTGTGTCAGTTCTGCCTGATACAGTTTTCTTTTACTTCACATTGACTTTCCATCATCTGAACAGGGCAGAGGACTATGAAAATAATATGCCTTGTTAGTTTCTTTTACTCCCACTGGGGAAAGGCAGGTGATGGGGAGGGGGAAAATATCTAAAAAGCAAACAAACAAATAAAAACGCCCATAGAAACAATACTCGTTTCTAATCTAGGAGACAATTGGAGGAATTGGGTGGGAGGAGAGATGACACGATATAAATACTGGAAATAACATGCTATCATTTTTTTCTTTCTCTTTACCCTCACGTTAACGACAAGTAAATACTGTCCGGGGTAAATACACATCAATTTTGTAATCAGCATCTTCTCATAATTGCTATGTGTACAAATAATGAAAATGAGAAGCCAAAAAAATTTAAGTACTGTTTTATTTCCATTAATCTGGATTAATAATTTAGAAACTAATTTTAATCTCTGCTATTTACCACATGTATGTCCCAGAAAACTTGAGTCCCTTCCAGACTTCAGGCTGTGTACGGATGAGAACTGACCAGGTTAGGCAGTGCTACCTGGTTCATTAATTAACAACAGCAAAACAAATTAAATTAGAAGGCGCCAGAACACCAACACCAAACCAAACAAAGAAAGTAGCTCCATTAAAAAAATAAAACAAAAAAAACCCCAAACTATGCCAAATTTCATATGACCACATAGATGCCAGCCTGTGTAAAAGAAAATAAATACTGCACCGTTACCCCTCTGAAAAAGATCACTTTTCATAATTAATAAGCCAAAGGATACAACTGATATATTGGCAAACAGAAAAGTTAGGAAGCTTCTATCTATTCCCCATGGTATTTAGAAAGAAAGAAAGGAAGAGGAAAAAAAAAAAAAACCATACACACAGATACCATGCAAGGTAGCTGTATCATGGAGGAAAGAAAATACATTTCTGACATAATATTTCAGTCTTCAAAAAATAAAAAAAAAGGCCTGCTATTCATGTGGAAAGTATAATTCTGTTTCATTATGGAATTCTGCTTTTTTGTAGAACTCTTTTAGACTTAGCTATTTTGCCACAATACTGTACAAAGCATTAAGGCAGGTAATGGTTATTATATTAATGCAAAATCATCTAAGTAGTCAGTCATTAGCATAACTGTTCTCTCAGTAACAATACAACCACCTATTAAAATTTTAGAAAAAAAAAAGACCTCTTTAAAATGCAATTAGCATTTCATTTTTTATCATTTTGTTTATTACATTCTATCAAGAGAGGCTATCTTTCTTTCAGGAAGAATTGTATGGCCAAGACTTGTCTGCCAATCAGGAGTTATTTCAGGTTATCATCCCTAATAAGCAATCTCTGGCAAAGCTTCTCAGGTCTCTTTTGTCTTTAAATCTTAAAAAGTGGCAGAAATTCATATTTGTTTACAGCAGAGGCATTAGTGGAAACTCAACTACTCTCCTGTAACATTTCCCATGGATACAAGGTTACTCCACTAAGTGCCAGCGTAATTGTTTTGGCTCTAATAAATATCAGATTCATTTGCATAAAAATGTAAAGTTTACATAAATTAAATCACTTCTCCCATTAGCGACTGTTAAATACAGGAAACAATGGAAGCTACATATGAAAATAATCATCCAATAAGCACTGATCTTGTCAACTTAACAACTATTATTACTATTATTTAAATCAAGAGAAAATGCCTCTTCTTTCCTTCCTCAACCTTTCTCCTGTAGGAGCGATGTAGTAGTGTACGGTAATCAAACCTGCTATGACATTTTATATTAACAACAACAAAAATCATCTTTAAGGGCTGCAGATAGGAGGGGGGGGCACACCATCCCAAGCAGGAACCCCAGGAAAGAGTCCATCCACAGTTCTTTAGCTCCTGAAGAGAAATGGTAGGGGCCTGGGCTTAATAACTTCTCTTACATTGAAGCATTATTCAAAAATAGTGAGAACAGACAGTAACTGTACCAGTGCTATTTGAGATACATACATGATTAGAATAAAAGAATACAGTTTGTACAAACAGTTGCGGACTGATGGATACTGTGCAAGGAAGAAAAGTAAAATGTTTACCTTTTGTCCATAAAACAATTTTCTAAGACCAAGAATTAAATTTGCAAATCCGTATGCCCCACCACCTGCATTATGAGATGGAGAGGGGAGGACTATCACTGGATTTAAACAGGCAGGTAGGCCAAAATTACATCATTCCAAAGTTTTAAGGCCTCACCGGCTGTGCAATCACCCTTTTTCAGAGTTACAACTTAAGTTTCTCCAATTGTGCACTTTCTCACGCCTGCTTCCGACACCTGCACCTTATACATTGCAGTTAAGCTAAGGGGTGCAAATTAGATTCTAATGAGAAAACATCAGTTGCTTCTTTGACAATCTCACCATTCACTGATTTATTTCTAATGAAGACAAAACCCAACCAAAAGCTCCCCACGTGTTAAAGGTCAAAATATGTTCAAAAATGCCTAGTAAAATCAAGGCAAATGGGAAACCCGTGAGGACCCACCTCATGAAGTGGTATGACAATTAGAGTAATTGTGCAAAAAACCATCTACGGGAAAAAGTAAAAGGAATTAAGCTGCCACAGCTGTAACAGGTTAGATGAAAAAAATCAAAATTTAATGTATTCTCCCCTGTGTCATCTTGTTTTGTCAAGACATCAAATAGAATTGGGAAGTACAAAATAACAAGCCCTTGAGAAATCACAGCAGCCGACCTTTTTGATGTTGTTGATTTACCTTGTTCTCAGTTATTTGAACAATGATGTTTTAGATTTAAGGGCAAGATAAAGCTTAAAAATTAAAACATGATACCAAGGTATCCTTAAAAAGTGCACCCTAACATTTAGCCCGCACAGTCACTGATGAGGTGCTTTTAACCAGATTTGAAAGTGAGGTACAGTACATGTGTTCAATATTCATTTTTCTCATTCCAAATTAATTTCTCTTCAAACAAACTGCCAGGTTGGAAGAGGGACTCAGAGAAGATTATTCCTAGGATCCTAAAGTGGAGGCCCAGTTTAGCTCCCTCCAGACAATTCAAGTCCCCACCATGTGCAGAGGATCTTAAACTAAGAGGTACCTGAATTTTTTTTTTAAATGAAAGAAAATAAAGCTAAATGAAGAATGCCATGTATGAGGGGGGGAAAAAAAAGTATTTGCACACTACGGAATGACTAAAACGAATGTCCAGAAATATCACGCTGCTTGCAAGAAAAGAAACCTTTCACCAAACAAAAACACATTTAGTTTAGGGAGCTATGACCACCTCCAAATCTAGCCTGGGAGGTACACATGAAGCTGCACTCCTTCTTTGCCCCCAAAGATTTACAGCTCATCAGCAACATAATTCCAGCTTTATATGAAACATTATGTACAAAGGTGTATAAATTCAATATATCACAAGATAGCTTTCTCTAATTCTCATATGCAGACAGCTTCTTCTACTAGAAATACAGACGAACCAAAAATTGCAGGAGTTCAAAACAGCTGATTAAAAGGCTCTAAAGGTAAATAAGGCAGTATGTACAAGCTCTAGCAGAATCTGTAAAACCTGGACTATTTAAGAGCTACTTAATGATTATTCCTTGCCACCGAATTCATATGTTAACATGTAACACACACAGATGCAATTTACGTATTTATTTATTCCAACCTTCTCTGGTCAACTGTGCTGCCTTATCCCTTGCTTATAAATCAAAGAACTACCAGAAGTGGATTCTAACTGGCTGTGATATTTGGCCAGTTACTCAGAGCCTAGTGTTAAGTTTCTCTTTACTGATGTTCATCTACAGCTAAACCACATAATAAAATAAATCCCTCCAACCTCCTTTTTCGCCAATTCCAATTTTACTCAAATTTTAGTTCAAGCTGAGAAGCTGGTCACAATATTGTCTCCTGATTATCTCAGAAACATAGTAACTCAAACACACTCCTGCCACAATTAACCAAGATAAATCTGGAATTTCATTGCTTTTAATTAATCTGGATTTTAATTTCATTGTATCTTGTAATTGTGTGGAGGCTGGCTGAAAAGTTGCAGAACTGGTCAGTGTCATGAAAGAGTTTATCTTTCAAGTGACAGCTCCTGACAGCGTGTAAATACAAGGCAGCAATGGTGAGCGTTTTGTTTTTAAGGTACATTTAACTGCAAACAACAACAAAAAAAATTCAAACCAACCATTCCTATCATAAGCTTTCTGATGATTTATGGTTTACCAACTGAGCGAGGTTACGCAACACTGCATGCCTTTAGATGCATTATTTCAGCTAGTTGAGATTTAATTAAGATCACAGACTCTAAAATCCCTGTCAAATGAAAATTCTGAGAAGACAATACACTATATACCCTCATGCAGAATGTTTCCATTCCATCCTCTGGAAAAATATGAGTTAATCCGCGTTTCTATGGCTGCAGACAAAAGTTCACTAATTTTGTTTTCTTTTGACACTTAGGTTGTTTTCTATTATATGTCATGAGATCATTCCCTTCCAGGGAGGGAAGGAAAAAAAAATCGGGAATAAAACATGTTGCAGAAAATGCACTTGACATTATTATCTGACATTATCATAGCTTACCTATGATGTCATCACACGTTCATATAATCAGCCCATGATTAGAAAAGTTTCATTTAATGAAATGTGTTTATTTAAAAACAACACAAAAGGCAAGCCTACATTTCTTGAATTACTCAAATTAAATAAGTGACATGTTAGGCTTACTTCTTTAACTGACCAGCTTTTATCAGATGAGCTGCACATATGAGTAGGACAGAAAGTTCTTAGAGTAAACAAGAGAATATAAATCCCCTTGCTTTCATTCTGTAAGTCGTCCTTGTGGTTAAAAAAAAAAAAATACACCTCTGGGAGATCTCTTCTTTTGGACTGATACTGACCCGTTTTTTAAAAGAAAAAAATTATGATCATATGGCCCTTTATCTGGGCCAATGTATTTTTATTTGCATCATCTTAATATTTAGTTGCTTATCTCATGCCTTAGAAATGACAGGTGCTTTGCAGTCTCGCTCTTGACAGGCCACTACACAAATAACTGTCTTGCCTGAAAGGGCTAATGCAGTACTAATGAACAATAAATCAACTTTGATTATCAAGTGTCAGCCCAATCCGTTTTCAGTTCAACTCTATCACATCCTAGAGTAAGTCAGCCACTGTCTCTGGGTAGGCAGTCTGTATTTTGGTTTCATTTTTACACACTTTTCACTGAAATGTGTCAGGCAGCTACAAAGAATCACATAAAATACAAGTAGACATTTTTTTTTCAATTGATGCGAAGGGGATTCAGAATGTGCTTCTGTCTTCATTTGGTTTACTTAGTGATGAGTCTTAACACTCAAGAAAGCTTTGTATTCTTTTCAACAACAATAACACCAACACATCAAATCCTAAACTAGAATCTCAATGTGATCATGTTTGAGGTCTTTGACAATGACATGCTAGCTTGAACACTTCACCACATAACCACCTCTCATTGCACATATACATTCCCCTTAGAAATCTATTACAAACAAACGAACAAAAAAAGCAATACCGGGCCACTTCTAAAATAAAAAAACTTCAATTAAACTAAAAAAAAAAAAAAAAAAAATTAGCTTCTTTAACACTGCGTTCCTAATGATAAAATAAATGTAAGTTATTTTTTTTTTCTTAAGCAAGATTAGTCATTGATAGTATGATTCACATTTCCTGTTATCAGGCTTAATTTTTCCCCCAAATGTGTCACTTTCAGAATGTTGGAATCTATGGAAATTAGATGATTTGCATTTTTAAATTGGCTTGATTAGAACATTTGGTCTGTGCGGACAAGAATATAAAATTATTATATTTTCCTTGTAACTAGTAGGCCTTGAAGGAGTTAATCCCAAAGAGGAAGAGTCTATATGTACTTTGCTCTAAAACTTTACCACCCACTTCCTAAAGGTCCTCTCCTTCCCATCACGACTCTGGGGTGGGGGGGGGGGGGGGCGGGGGGAAAGAAGTCTCCTTTCCACTGACCCTCTTTCAGGCAGTTTTGACAGTTGAGTTAGTTACACTCAGAGCAGGGGAAGACTGGAGTACCCCGTGGCAATTCCTCAGTCGGCTGCACGCCCTCACCCAAACCCTGCTCCCTACTTAATTAACCGGCTAAGTAGATCAACAGACGCTGGAGACTCCCCAACCTGCCGGAGTGTCCCTTGGTTTGCCCGCCTGTTTTGGTGTGGGGCTTTATTTCACCCCCTCCCCCCCCCTCCGCCGTGTGTGAACTCCTTGAATTTAAACAGCTAAGCTGAAAATAGCCTAGACGGATATAGAAACAAACTATCAGAAGCAAAGAAACATCCACACGGGTTACACTGCGATGGAAGGCTCCTTGTATATTTCACACGCTCTGAAAGTGACATAAATCACACCCCAGATACGTCCCCGAATGGAGTGATGGCGAGGGCTTTACCAAAGTGGCTGCGTGAAGGCCAGACCAGCAGAAAATGAATCGCGAACGAAAAAGAGAGCGAGAGCGCGAGAGCAACACACAGGCAGGACTTCCTCCAACTCTCAACTACACCCCACCCATGAACATTTAAAAAAAAAAAAAAAAAGAGCGAGAGAGAAAGGGGGGAAAACCTCTGTCTCCAGGACTCACAGGCCTGCAGCTCCCTTCATCCCACCTCTTCCCTCCCTCCCTCTCCTCCACTTCCAGAGCGCAACTCCCACCCAAGTTGGTAAACAGCGATTGTTGTTATTATTTTTTAAAAAGACTCAACTTGGAAACCCTCTGGCGCTCCAGCCTTCCCCGGTGAGGCCCCAGGAAGCTGGCACCGCGGAGCCCGGGGAAGGAGAGCAGAACGGCAAAGATCAATCATAGGGACCAACCTGACACTCTCCATGTAGCCGCCAGGCGCGCGGAGCCGGCTCGGGGCGCCCGCGCGGGCCGGGCGTGGGGTCCGGCGGCCTCGGCGTGCAGGCGGACTGCACGCGCGCAGGGGCGCTCCGGCTCGCGGGCTGACAAGACGCGCCGCGCCGCGCCCACCCGCCCCGCCCTGCTCCACCAATCACAACCCGCCTCTAAACACCCCGCGCCGCGCCGCGCCGCGCCCCACACAATGGGCTCCGCGGCCCGCTCCCCGCGCCCGCGCGCCCCGGCCCCCTCCGCGCGGCAGGTGAAATCACGCTCTGGCGAAATCCTGCTTTTGTCTCTAGAGCAACTCCTCTTAATTGCTGTTAACCCTTTGACCTGCCTCTGGCTGACGTCTGGGGAGCCGGGAACGGCGCGCATCTCTCCCGCCGGCCGGGGCTGCGGGTTTGGGGCTTTGGGGTTGGGTCGCGCGTTTGTTTCGTCTTGGAAACTGACAAAGAGTTGTCCTAACCTTTCGGAGAAACCCGAGAGGCAGAGGAGGGGAGAACCGGCGCGCCCGGCGCACACCCGACTGCTCCGAGCAACTGTTTAGAATCGGAAGGGGATGCGGGGCTCCAGGGAAGAGCAGAGAAGCGCTTTCCTCGAAAACCGGCCTTTGCAGAGAACTTTCGCTTCACGGGGATGGTGGAGGCAAGCCTCGGCCTCCCCACCCCACCCCCCACACCGCTCCCCACCTCCTTTCTTTCCGAGAGTCGGGCTCGCCAAAGTGTGCTTGTGCGCGCACAGGAAAACTAACCCGACACGGGGCTTGAAATAAATAACAACCAAACGTGCCTCGTCGCTGAACCCAGCTACTTCCCCTTGTAGAACGACAGCTGCTCAAGAAGGCATCTGCCCCAAGTTCGCTAAGAAATAATTCTTTAAATTCCTTTCTTATTTATACAACAACAGCAACAACAAAAGCTACTCTCCATAAGCACTTGGAGATGACCTCTATCAGAAATAGTCACTGCTCTTTAATGCTATTTAAAGCTGAGTATAGTGTTCAAAAAAAAAAAAAGTCACCAATATGCGAAACTTTGTTGGCTCGGCGGGCAGGATCTAAGTGCCAGGTTTAATTCAATCATTTTCGGCAGCTATTCACCATCTTTAAATTTAGAGAAAAACTTCTTGGCCTATGCTTAAAGCACGAACAACAAAACTCGTCACAGCTTGATTATTTTTCTCAAAATATTCGAGGAAAAGGAGTAGTGACATCAATGATTACCTGTTTTCCCTCAATTAAAGAAAACCAAAAAGACCACAGATCCTAACCCAGCAGTTCCAGGAGTTTTACTTGAAATTATTTTTCTGTCTGAGGCGTTTAATGCAGGCTAGAACAAACCAGGAAGCATATTGATAATATTTCCAATCAAGCAAATGCCTGAATTTCAATAAGGTCAGCGGGGGAGCAGACAATTCCCCCATTAATCTGGCTGCGAAAGAGACAAAAGCTTCATTTGACTGTCAGCTTATGATCAGATGTTAAACGGGTGCATGGCAGGTCGCTCTCCACCCTGAAGTGTTTTTGTGTCAGGCAACAAATTTATTAATGGCATTTTTCAGGTCACAAAAATGTGACCCCACCCTCTCATGAATATTCAATGAAGGAGCAAAGGCGTTCTTTTTTGGGGAGAGGGGCCTTAAATCTGCCAGAAGGTACCATGAATCAGTAGAGTTCTGACTCTTAAAGAGACAAGACACTCTTCCGGGAGGGGCTGCCGGGGGCCCCAAAGACAGGAAATAAAAATATAGGAAGTTCTCTCCAACCAATGCACAGTGAGAAAAGTGGAAATGGTCATTTCAAAATACACGTGATTTTTTTTTCTAAGGTATGAAAATTAATTTGAGATTTGATGTCTGTGAACAAAATGGAGTGCACTTTGAATAGGCAATTCATTTTTTTCAAAAACAAGTTCCTCACGAGGCATCCATAAAACTCATGCATGCTTTTACAAGTTGGGGTAACTCCTTTGCAGGTCAGTGTTTATGAGCCAAGTCTCCAGGAGCATCAAAACAACAAACAAACAAACAAGCAAACAACAAACATTACAGACGCTTATGACCCAGCCTGTGGAGACAGCCTTACACAAAATAATTAGAGAGTGATGCAATGAGGTCTTACACAAGCACTAAATTGCACAGCAGTGGCTTTAAGCACCATGGGACCACAGAGACGGGGGAGATCAGTGGGAGCAGGAAAGGTCTGGGATGCCCCCTTGGGGAGTTGGGTTTTAAAGGACTGAAGGTTTGGATGGCAGGGGGGTGGTGACGCTATGGAGAGGCAAGTAACTTAGCAAGCTAACTCAGAGGCCACCTGGAGCCCTTCCGGCCCTCTCTCCAAACATGACATGGTGACTCACACACTACTTCCAGGCAAGGAAACGTAGCATCGGTGATAAACGCGGATAAGCTGTATATGCCCAGGTTACTGTGATTAATTCCGGACTCTTCAGGATCCCCTTCCATGTGGTCCTGTCAACCTGTACCGTTTCTGGGATTTTAGTGAGAACTGAAACCTTTCACTGCTGGAGCACAATATATAATGTTAAAACTTGTGGTTAAAACTTAGAAGACTCAGTTAATGTCACTTATTCACCAATGTGAGTGTCAGGTCATTTTGGAAAGGCCTCGACAGTAAACTCCTGCCACCCCTCCAAAAAGCAGCATCTGGAGTGTGGGAGCTTTAGAAAGGGTTACTTAGCGAAGGGGTCTCATTTAGTTGTTCTAACTTGAACAGAAACACAATCCCCATTTTACAGAGGAGGAAACTGAGGTTTAGAAAGGCAACACTGTTTTGTTCTGTTTTGTTTTCCTCCTCCAAGAATCAAACATACTTAGCACCACAGGTCACAAGGCGGAGCAGAGACTGAATAGTTTGAGAAAAACAGAGGCCATGATCACATAAAATGAATATCTGGGGGAAGAAAAGGCTAATGTTTAAGGAAGAGTGAAGGAAATGCTAAATACTGTACTTAAAAATATTTTTGATGCCCACATCCTAACACCCACAACAGATACAGCCCTTGTTCAAACACCACATATTAAGAAACCTGTCAGTTGCTAAATGAGTCCATTGTGCAGCTGGCTGTGTACTTAAGAATAGATTACTATGATCCCACACCAAACTCTAACCACCAAATAACACACCTGGGACTAAAATCATGTATTATACTTGGTTGTGCCGAGCCTTAGCCTTGAACGCAGAAGAAAGTGAAAGGTTTTACTGCCCATTCAGAGCTGAGGATGGAGAGAAGATGTATTAAGTGAAGAGTCAGAAGGAACGTGTTGTCAGGACATTATTCCTACTCACTGATGAATGGCGTGGCAGGGAAGGAGACACCCGCCATGGTGCCTGGCCCACGTGGCCCTCAGCTCCTCCTGAGCTCCTGCTTTGCCAGAAACTGCTTGCAAATAACCAGAGAACGGATATGTGAATGGACTCTGCTCACATATTTCCAGCAACACTGAGAGTGGGAGACATGCTCAGATGAAGTCAGTTATGGTACCGTGTTCTCATAGGTAACTACTGCAATTTCTGTTGCCGGAAAGTTCATCTGCCAAAGGGAGTGAAATAAAAACTGATGAACAATTTGATGGGTTGAAAAAGCAACTGCGTGAGAGGCCAAGACTGTAATTCAATTGCCCATCTTCGTCCAAACAACACTTGCATTAACGCTCGCTCTACCTTTTCCAATTAATTTAGGGGAGCACCCAAACCATATATTCTGAAATGAAGTAACTTAAAGAAATTTGACCAACTGACTCTGTTGCTAGAGGGAAGACGGTGAATCAGCAGGAATCCAAAATGTGGTCCCTCACCGTGGTAACAGGCTTGATGACCCTCCCAGGGAAGTGAGTCTCTGGGGGGTGGGGGTGGGGGCCTTCCTTGAGTACTTATGAGGTCTCCAGAGACCGCCAACCAACTGCCAATTACAGGTACTAAATTGCAACACCAATGCCCAATTGGGAGATTCGGGCATTTGTCTCTGAGGAGCCACGGTTCCTTCTTGATTTGAGCGCTTTTATTTAAAAACATAAATTAACACATCATCCATCTACAGGCGGTTAAGGCAGTTAGCTCCATATCGATATTGTTTATGCTGATCTTGTGTCTATGTTGACAATGAAGTTAATAATGTTGTTTTTCGTCTGTGCCTGGTTGGCCAAGGGGGAAAGACTGTGAGTTCTTACTGTTCCATAGGAGCTTAAATTTTTCTTTAGGACACCTTCCAAATTGCCATGAGCCTCTTCATTTAATGCAACATTTTATGATGCCAGTGTTCCTGGTTAATTTATGGATACACAATGACATGTCAACTTTCAGGTGACTTACAAACAGAATGGGTAAATAAGCTATGGAAAACAATTATCTCCCCCCCTCCCCCGCCTCCTCAAAAAAATCCCTCCTCACTTTAAATGTAAAGACATGTATAAAACATCACCAGTAAGCAAAATCATGTGTGGAAGAAAATGAGAAGAAAAATGGCAACATCCTGCCCTAAACCCTGCATCTGACTGGCTGTAACAAATTATTCTCTCTCATTTAACGATAAAACTATAATCCCTTGTTTTAACATAACGTAAAAGATATCAG
Source organism: Panthera pardus (assembly GCF_024362965.1). Lineage (NCBI taxonomy): Eukaryota > Metazoa > Chordata > Mammalia > Carnivora > Felidae > Panthera > Panthera pardus. Next base: position 38,815,815 of record NW_026527013.1, read on the forward strand.
GGGGCCGCTTCTGCCATGAGGTGAGAACAGATTACACGGAAGTGTGCAAAGTTCTCAAAAAGTACATGTTTGGGGGCAGGAGAGCATTTCCCCAAGAGCTTTGTCCGTCAGGTCTCAGGAAAAAAAGAATCACTACCACCATCAAGTGTGAGTCCTTGTTTCCTCTCCAAAGAGGAACGGCATTTACGGTACACCCCCGTGCAAACCCCCAGTTTTCAGCCTAACAGAACTGGGTCACTGGAGGGGAAAGAAGAGACGGCTTGGGGAGGATGAGATGACACCTGAATATTCCTCTTAACGTTCAATTATGTGGAAGTCGCTGAGTATCTGAAAAAGGCAACTGGCCACCTTTATTTAGTAAAGCCAGCTTTGCTGGAGACCTGGAACGAGGCAGAGGGGGCGTGCTGCATCTTGTCCTCTGCGCAGAGCTCACAGGTCTCCCTCCCATTGCGTCGCCACCCTCCTGTGACCCCAGGCTGACACACCCTCGTATCAAAACCTTCCTTACGCCTGCCCTCTGCTGGTAAGCCTGCCAGGATTAGGAAATTTTGACTGCCTCAATTTATTCAAGAGACAACTTTTAAAAGCTGGAGGAGAGAGAAAGGGACAGGTAATGAACTGCTAACTGGAATATATAAATTAAGATGCTTAACAAACGGGGGGAGGGGCGCCGCTGGTGAAATATGACGCTTTTAATGTAAAAATGCACATTCGTCTATTCTATTGCCTGCCCGAGCACAGCCCAGGAGTGCCAAACTCTATATTTTAGCTCGCCTACGAGAACAACCTGTGTTACTGTCGGGCATCTTGCCTTCCCTTTCGCTCACTCTCCGGGGAGAGCATGTCGGCGCATTTTCAATAAAACACCTTCTTAGCAGTAAAGGGCCACTGTTCCCAATTCAGTGGTCCCTCAGGTTTCATGATACAGTATATTTAGCTGACTCGCAGCTCAAGTTTTCCTCTGGCATTCATAAGATCCACATAAAGGAGGGGAAGAAAAAAAAAAAAAGCCACAGAAGAGCTTTTGCCTATCCTTTGTTTAAGTAAGAAAACAGTTAACTTTGAGATTGATTAGCTGGCATGACTTCCACAAAACAACGGGACTCGCTCCCATGCCCTCTCCCCGCTCCGGGAACCCGCTGCACGTGCGGGCCAGACTCGCCTGCAGGAGGGCTCTGGGCATGAGGGGGTAAATTTCCGCAGCAGTGTGCAGGGTTTTAACGGTGCAGCTCCTGTCAGTGTCAATGGGAAGCACGAGGCCTTACAAATCCCTGCATACCATTTCAAAAATATATCTCCAAGACGGGAAAATGAAGCTTAGCAGTTGCAACGTCAAAAGCATTCAGGAAGTAGCACTCTTGACAGCGCTTTAGATGCCGAGTAAATGCTCTTATAAAGAACACCCAATCCAGCCGACAATAAATCTTACGCCGGGGAAGCCCGTGCAGGGCTGTGGAATCCCCCTCCAAAGATAATTGCCTTCCACACTGGGTGGCAGAGAAACTGCAACACGGAAAACATTTTCTGGGGCCCTATGGCTCTCTATGGATTTTCGTGCCCTAACAGTTACGGAGTTTAAACACACACACACACACACACACACACACACACACACACACCCCTACCTTTCAGAGAGACCTGATAAAAACCCAAAGGTTTGTCTTCTGCTCTGGGGAAAAGTTATGAGGCTACTTCTTGGGGACACTTCTTGGGGTGGCAGAGCAAGGCTGGAAAGAGAGGGTATGTGTAAACACGCAGGAGCAGAATCTGAAGCATGCATCAAGGTATGTAAGTGTCTGTCTCCACTCCGCATTCGTTGAAGGCTCATGAAGTTTCCAACAGGTTCCAACTATTGGGACTCACCCAACAAGCCCATAAGGAAGTACGCAGGAGTTTGCTAGTCCCAAATGCCCTCAAGCAGTCTGTTTAACTCCGAGATGATGCAGGAACATTGGGATCTGACATAGGATTCTATGAATGACTTTATAATTAATTAACAGTGCGACTGTGGGCATGTCGTTTCACCTGTCTGAGCCTACACACTTCACCTACACAAAGAGAGAACTGTAGGAGAGATTCTCCATGGCTTCTTGAACAGTAACAATAACAGTAAACACTATCATTGTTGACTGCTTCTTATATACTGGTACGCATTTTATACTAGCCGAGGACTGAGCTCTAGGTATTTTATAGCTTACAATTAAGGTCACATATAAACCTAGTGTAAAAATAGAAATTGGAATTTAGACTTCAGGACTCTTGGACACTACCACGTCTATGGTAAATCAGGGAATAAAAAGAGGGGAAAACATGTTTGGCAAACAACTCAAAAGACCTACTTCTGATCCTCTGGAGGTCATAAACCCTGTGAAAGCCTAGGAAGGAAGTATTACTGTGCCCACTTAACAGATAAAGAGACTGAAGCTCTGAGTGTTGAAATTACTTAACCAGTATCTCTCAGCTGAATGGCTCCCAAGCCTGGCTTTTGCCCCATCTGCTGAGCTGGGGATGGGGCTGCGGGCTGAACTGAGCCTGTAAGAACGAAGAGCCTGCTTCACTTTTACTCTCTCGGAAAACAAATGGGACCGAGGGTCACTGGTCAGCACGAAGGAACCCGAAATAATAAAGGTAAAATTCTGATAGCCTCCTTGGCTTCTTACACGAGTAAGGCCACGCTCCGCGTGACTTCTCCCTGAATGAAGAACTTCTTTTTTTTTTTTTTTTTAAATATTTTTATTTATTTTTGAGACAGAGAGAGAGACAGAACATGAGCAGGGGAGGGGCAGAGAGAGAGACACACACACAGAATCTGAAGCAGGCTCCAGGCTCTGAGCTGTCAGCACAGAGCCCGACGCGGGGCTCGAACTCACAGAGTGTGAGATCATGACCTGAGCTGAAGTCGGACGCTTAACTGACTGAACCACCCAGGCACCCCATGAATGAAGAGCTTCTGCTGCTGGCATGAGACACACGGACTTTTTCCCTCATCTTCTTCGAACACAGCACTCAGCATCAGGCAGTGGCCCCTTGCCTGGATGATGTGCGAGCTCTCCTGGTGTCTCAGATGTCGAGATGAAACACCCTGGTAACGGGGCTTATTTTGTTTCTGATTACAAAAGGCACCTAGACGGTTTAGTATGGTAGCTCTGGACAGGGTCTGCCGTGGGTTCTGACCCCGGCCACACCATTTCCCGACTGTACTTTTGGTAAATTACCGGTTTCCATTTGTCTCGGTTTCCTCACCCATAACAAAACGAAACAAAACAGAACAAAGCACACACACACAAAACGAATCCTAGTTCTTTTACCAGAGGGTTGTAACAAAGACTAAATGGCATAGAATGGGTGAGCGCCTGGCATAGTGTAAGCACTTAACTGGTTCCCAGCATCACTAGTATCGTTGTATATCCCACAGGTATATGCCACTTGTCCTTCAAATTCCTCCCTGTGCTGTAATGAAATACTCGGAGACAAGAGGTTTCTTTACCATCTTAGACTTGTTTTTCCGTGACGTAGATGGCATAGATTCTAACTCCACAAGCGAAGCGGGAACTCTTGCGTCCAATTAATCTTAACCATGGAAGAAGGCATTTGGTTGTACTGCTTTTTCAATCCAGAGTAACCAGGTCCTAGACCAAGAAGCTTCCACAGAAGGCAAGGTGGCAGTCCCACTTCAATCTCCAGGTTATGGGGTTTGCCACCTCCCACAGCGGGTTCATCACTCAGAAGTATGATGGAGTTTGGTGGTTTGTTAAGTGAGTTCTTAAAGACCCACTGGAATAATCTAAGGAGGGGTCCGCCTCAAGCACTGAGAACATGGGACCGAATTCATGGAACCCTCACCCTATGATTTTATAATGTTTTGCTGCTATTGCCTCTGGGAAGGAAAACCTTTGCATTCCATGCTCCAGAGATTACTCAGCTTGCACACAATTATTATGACCCAATAATCTGATTTTAAGATTCTTTTCAAAGTTTCCAACATCTACACACCCCAATGTGGAGAATGGAGGTCTGCTAGGCTCCCAGAGCACAACACATAGTTACCAGCCATCATTTCATCATTTGCTGAACTGGAAAAAAGAGAGACTCGTGGGCAGGGAGCAGAGAAAATGGGCCCCTTCCTAGGCATCAGGGGTAAGGATACTTTTAAATTAAGGCAAGGAGTGGGCTGAATATTTAAGAATAATGCTCTGTTCCGTGTAGTAAGGTGGGCAGCGTGGAGAAGGCCATTTCAGCTACTGGGAACAGTATGTGCCAACATTCACGTGGGAGATAACATGAGCCATCACACCAAGGAACTGTGAAGCACTTACAAGGGCTGGGGCACTTCTAATTCATGCTGGATCTCCCTTCCTTTGAGACCAGTGTTTCCCTTCTTTTCCACAATTTTACTGTTCCTCCTATCTCAAAAATTGAACTCAACTCTTTCTCTCCCATTCATCCTGTTTTGGGCATGGCCTCTCTTGCACATCTATATTATGTCCAATATTTAACATGATCTCTCTTACCCTTGACCTCACTCAGCTGGGTCAAACACACACACATCCCTCAAGTTTGCAGTTTGAGGTTCTTTATTCCTATCCTGGCACGCTCTCAACCTGGATTCTGAGGTCTCTGACCTGAAGGTTTTGACTGAGTGGATCTGTGATGTCCCTCTACAGTTCTCTAGAGGGTGAGTCTGCCATACAACTAGGGCTCAGGAACCACTAGCACAATGGACTCAAGCATTAGATATTTTGGTCATGAAAATATTTAAATAATATCATGTCAGATATGGATATCTTATTATGCAATTACACAATCAGGTACAACAAAAGCATGAAGAGAATTCACATCCATACAGGGACAAATGTAGAAAGCATTAAGGACTTATGCCAATCCCTGAGGAGAGGAAACGGAACTCTAACAAAACCAGCCAGTCAAGACTTCTACTGGGCTTTCAGTCATCACTCCTTCTTTGCAGCAAGGCTCCAATCACTGGACCATGAGGTCTAGTCTGAGTGCGCTTTTTCTGAAGGCAGCCTAGCTGTGCCTGGGCCAAGGCAGCTCTTGTTAATTTCTATTCACTTGTTCCTTCTCAGCTAAGAGGGGGGCAAGAAGGACAACTGAACTCCTGTCTACTTCCGTGAAACTGAATGTTAGAGAAGAAAGGAGTCAAGTCTCAACAAAACCCACTCCTCTGTCAGGCACATTGTCCTCCTCAACAGAAACACACACACGCACACACACACATACACACGTAAGAGAGTGGAACAGGCTACTCCACTAACTCAGCCAATGTCACCACCATGGGAACTCAATTTGGGGTCGTACCACTTTTCTGACATCCTGAAGCATTTATGGCCTACCCCAGTAATTTCTGCATTCTATGCAACGCTTAATTAGCACATCAAATGTCAAAAGAAAGTGCCCTACGCACAAGAACCCCTTCACAAATATTTTATTAATTTATAAACAAATAGACAAATGAATGAGTTGACGGTTTCTTTTTTCTTTCTTTCTCATTCTTTTGTCCTTTCCTTATTTCCTTCTTTTGCATTTCATTGATGTTTCATGCACTGTATTATCTCTAAACCATAAGCTCCAAGAGACAAATTCTGAACTCTTTCTTCTTTCACTACTTGTGGTACACAGCATAGTGCTAAGGAAAGAGTAACTAGGTACATGTTAAACAGCATCTGTTAAACAACACAAGACAACACACCCAAAATGGAATTGTTTATGCTAAGCTCTGTATCTTCATATTGAGACTTAACTAGAGTTTCAGCTCTCTCAGAAATGCATTCTTCAGCCAGTCCCTCAGGAATCACCTGATCAGCACTAGTTATGTAATCTGCCTGATAGACCCCTGCCATCCCCAAAGGAAAGAAACTTGGTAATAACCAACTTGCTTTGTGCCTCCTCCAAGTTCCTTATTCCTGTTCCCTTCTGCCTAGAAAGTCATTTTGCGTAGCTCCTCAGAGCTCCTTTCTATCTTATCTGTTAGATTGGATGCTACCCAATTCGAATTGATTTTTGGTCAAACTCTTACAATTTTTAATAGGCCTCAGTTTAGCTTTCAACAGTTGTGTTTTCAGAAGAGAGATCCAAAGAGATATATCCCCCACCCCCACCCATGACCCCCCAGGAGCAAGGAGCAACCAGACATAGGCACCTGTTGCGTTCTACTGCCTTGCTGCCTCCTTGCTGCCTCTGGAGGAGGTGGGTAAGCTCGTCTCGGATCCTCACTCGGCACTTTTTACATGACGAACTTTCAGAATATATTTGAACATTTCTTTTTCTGGACTAGGTCCAGAAATTTGCCACAATCAGAACCAGACTGGGTCTGACTTAGAAACTGAACTGGTTCTGGGGCCGGACTGAGTCCAACTTATAAACAGACCTGGGTCTTGTAAACAGAACTGGGTCTGGGGTCAGACTGGGTATGACTTGAGCTGAACTAGGGCCAGTGTGAGGCCTCGGGTGAATAAAATTTTGTGTTAATGCTGAACAAGCAAATTGACCTTACCAAAGATAATCCTGAATTACAGCGGCCACAGTGGAGAATTTTAAACTTATCCATTTATGAAGGTGTCCTGGAGAAAAAGGCATCTTAGTCAAATACTCACTATAAAAAGTAAAGGGAAGGGCTTCTGGGGGGCTCAGTTGGTTAAGCATCTGACTCCCGATTTTGGCTCAGGTCATGATCTTGTGGTTCATGGGTTAGAGCCCGGTTGTCGAATTCTCTCTCCCCCTCTCTCCCCGCCCTTCCCCACTCCCTCTCTCAAAATAAATAAATAAACTTTTAAAAAAGTTAAAAAAAAAAAAGTAAAGGGGAAATCACTTCCACTCTACAGTTTCTGATGACTTGGATGAGACCTACCGAAACACCCTACTCACTCCAGAGCCTGCACGCCGGATCCTGGGAAAACTAGCAGGAGCCAACAAAGGGGGACAATTCTTACCACAGTCCGCTATCCCACATCTCTGTGGTGCCTGGTTGAGAGAGGAAGGGAAAATCTCATATTTTCCCTTCCTTTCAAAATTCATACTGGCAGGCAAAAAACATATGCAAGAAGTAGATCTCTGAACTGTGACTTGTGAATTTGCTTTTAAGGACCCACTGGTTATGATCCTTTCTCTCCCAGGGACAGCTACTGCCTTCTTGTTTGTCTTGTTTTGTGTCCTAAGAACTTGACTTGGCAGCCATTGGCTTGGGGGACCAATATTTGGCTGGACAGAAATGTGGGCTACACCCCATTTGCAGTTGGGGGTCCTACTGATTTGTTGCCAGCTCTCGGGGGGATTGTCTAATTTTTTTTTTTTTCTTTTGGTTATCTTCGGGAGTGGCTCTGGATCTGCAGAAGGTACTATCTTTGCATCCTCTGTGGGACACCATTGGTGTCCCAGGGGTTTTTCAGTATTGCCTGGAATCCAGTTTGTCCCAGCTGAAACCTCACAAGGCATCTGAGGGCTTTTTTGTTTTGTTGAAGTAACTGTATGGTTAGAATTTGGCCAAACTGGAAGCTGATATTCAGAGACTGATTTAGGCCTCCAGTAAGCTAACATATAAGCTATAATATCTCTGTGTCTGTCTATATGTTTTTGTATGTCTATGTATGTATGTTATAAATGTGTGGTATTTTTTTCTATCTCCAGATCGTAACACCAAATTAATATGTAAAGAGCTCTATTTAATTGGCTTAAAGACAAAGAAGTGTTTATATAAACCAAACATACTCTCAGAAATACGCAAACTAACCTAAATGTTTTTCAAGTTCATGTGATCTAGGATGATCTTCAGACACACACACAAAAAGCTGGTGTAACTTTGTTGGTTGGTTTAATTACAACAGAAAGCATTAAATATAATACTTGTATTCTACCTAGGTTCACTAGAACTCAAGTAAGCTCATGTTATCTCAGAGAATTTGTCAGCGAGAGTGAGAACTTAAGATGATGGTTAGCTGTTTAATGTCTCATGAAATTTTCATGATTAATCTAACATAATCATTAAGAGCAAGTGAATTAAATATACACGTAAGTAAGATTAAACTTAAAAAGGAACTTTTCAACAATAATTATGCTTTATGGTATGTACACTTAAAAACAGTTTCCAGAATCTTCTTGGTAACTTGAAACTTTAAAGTTAAACTGAGATGAGTTAAATAATGGATATTCATTAACTACTTATATCGTTTTCAAATAAGGTAAAACAGTGAACCATTAGTCACTGAACACCGGTTTACATCCTTTTGCTTCCTTTTACAAAGAAACTGAAGATAGCTGGGTCTATTTGTAAACACACCTGCTGCCGCACTAGAAAGTTTAGTATTAGGAAGAATATACTTCTCAAAATTATGAAATATTTATACATTTGTCAATCCGCAACTCTGAGTTAGTTTTTGCTGGGAATTAAGAACGCGACATGTTAAGAATTCTAATGAAGGGGTGCCTGGGTGGCTCAGTTAATTAAGTGTCTGACTCTTGGTTTTGGCTTAGGTCATGGTCTCGTGGTTCATAAGTTGTAGCCCTGTGTCAGGCTCTGGCTGCCAGTGTGGAACTTGCATGGGCCTCTCTCTCTCTCTCTCTCTCTCTCTCCTCTTTCTCTCTCCTCTCTCTCTCTTTGCCCTCCCCCACTTGCTCATGCTCTCTCCCTCAAAATAAATAAATAAAATTTATTAAAAAAGAATTCTAGTTAATATATGTAATTAAAATCAGAAATAATAAAGGTTTTAAAAAAACACTATGACACCAACAGTGTACCTATGAAAAACCAAAATTTAATTTTCTTTTATCTGCTAAAAGCACAGTTTTCTTGGTGTGCTTTCAGTAAGAGACTGAAAAAGGGTTTTCTCTACCTTTTAATTTATCTACCTGGAAAGTAAAGATTTTGCTTCTTACAAAACAATTTACTGTGCTTTATATTGGCTTTATCAGGTCTCTGATTGCTTAGGCAAACCCACTCTTCTCAATATTAAGAAAGCTCACTTTTTCTCACAAGTATATGACCTTCTGTATTTATGTTAACCTTTCTACTGTTACTTTTTTTTTTTTTTTTAATTTTTTTTTTCAACGTTTTTTATTTATTTTTGGGACAGAGAGAGACAGAGCATGAACGGGGGAGGGGCAGAGAGAGAGGGAGACACAGAATCGGAAACAGGCTCCAGGCTCCGAGCCATCAGCCCAGAGCCCGACGCGGGGCTCGAACTCACGGACCGCGAGATCGTGACCTGGTTGAAGTCGGACGCTTAACCGACTGCGCCACCCAGGCGCCCCAACTACTGTTACGTTTTTTAAATAGATAATTAAGTATTATTTTATAATGATCTGTGATCCTATTTAGTCAAAAGTTCAAACTTTTTGATGTTTGGACAGAATTCCCAGTATCAAATTCTAAACGAAGTCTTCTGACCTCAAGCTAACTTTGGTATTTTATAGCAGGTCCCTGGAACATCTCAAAAGATTTGTTCTCTTTCCATATAAAAAGTGAGACATTAAACTAATTAGATTTAATATATCAAATTGCATGGGAAGCATTTGTCAAATAAGAAGTGACGTTAAACATTCTTAGCTTGTATTTATGTGGATGCATGTTATTAATGTAAGTGTTCTAGAAATTGTGTGAAACTCCTAGAAATCTGATATGTCCTATATAATGTTATCAGTTGTAATTTCAGTTACCTTAAAATGTTGTGTGTCACAGAACTAAGCAAATTTCTTTGTCACTTCTATTATAATGAATTCTCAGCAGATCTTTAACCAGGGGAATTTTTAAGTCTTTTGGTCATTTACAGACAGTTATTATTTTACTCTAATGCTTTTGCAAAAATGCTTCATCTTCAGAAAGATTCATAGAAAAGACAGCGAAAAGTATTCTAGAATACAGGTTTCTGATAACTTGAAGACCGTAAGACTAAACTGGGTAAGAATTTCCAGAACTAATGAAAAACTGGATGCAAACAGAACAAGAATTAATAATACAGGATTGAATAAAGTGGTAGGGATGATTTGATCTATCTCTCTCTATACAGACACACACACACACACACACACACACACACACACACACACACACGACTTTTTCTTTAAAACATTGCTACTTCCTGAAGGGTGTTGCCCCCAGATTTAGGGAAATCTTTTTCTCTTTTCTCTTAAGCCATCTGTGACTTACAATGATTTTGTAAAGTATACCTTTGTAAACAGAATTTAAATATTTACTTTTTCCCCCTACTTGGTCCCTCCATAATGTGGAAGCTTACTGAGTATTCTTATTTTCATGGCAATAGAGTTACCTCCCTAAGTTCAATAAAAGCATGTGCTCCTTGGACACAACTAGAAACAATGCTTATATTACCAAGGTTTTGACTGGAATGTCAGATTTGAGAATGTTGATAGAATCAAATATGATGAGACAGTTTTAAGGAACTAATAAGGTTGACTTTATATAGCTAATAAAGTCCCTGGGAAGACTGGCCTGGTACTTTACTTACAAGGCTCCTGGCAATTTAAACAGGTTTGTAAGGAAGAGCATAACTTCAGAGCAGGCTCAAGAACTGTAGGACAGCTTGAACACCTCAGGAAGACAGGAATTTGCCCACATCTATAGGTATTTCAGGAAAAGTCTGATGTTGAGCACTTGGGTTGGCTTCTTATCTTTGAGAGGCTTATAAAATCCAGTCTAAGATTCCTTACAAAAAATTCCTTATGAAAAGCAGATTTTAAGAGAGGCTACATGGTCAATCACTATTCTTGCTATTCTGCTTTAATCAGGCCAAGTTTAATGAGACTAGACTTTTTTAAATTAAAAAAAATATATTTACTTACGTTTGAGAGAGGGAGAGAGAGACAGAGGTTGAGTGGGGGAGGGGCAGAAAGAGAGGGAGACACAAATCCAAAGCAGACTCTAGGCTCTGAGCTGTCAGCACAAAGCCCGAAGCAGGGCTGGAACCCGCAAACCGTGAGATCATGACCTGACCCAAAGTCAGACGCTTAACCAACTGAGCCACCCAGGCGCCCCCAGACTAGACTTATTTGTTAAACAAATTAGTTTTACTGTGATAATCTTTGATAGAAATGAGGGTGACTGCAGAGAAAAAAAATTATGTTTCAGTAGAAAAATCACAACACAACCTTGTGGATATTAGATTCTAGCCTTGTTCCTGGTCTTTGAATTTTTGCCATATATACCTATCAACCTGGACTAGATATGGGATTCTTCTAGTTTCTTCAAATATCTGGCTACAATCCTCCAAACTAGTATTTCTCATCTTCTCCCACCTTCATGATTGGGAATCATGAAGAGCAAAGACTGCACTTGAGTCTTCCTGCAAGGGACGGTATCAGATCCGTCCTACTACCCAGATAGCAGTCAAACTTCAGGGGGTGGAAACGTGGGTCCTCACCTCCCAATTAAAAGCGTTCTTCCAGACTCCTAGAATGGCACACCAGCTGGAGATCTAAACTTACTGACTCAGAAAGTTCCTTCTCAGAAGTAGATGGCATCTTGAAGTGGACAGCTCTTTCATGGTCATAGATCGAGATCTTTACCTCCGATATGAAAGCCTTTTTCCTTTTGCCTCTTTGCTACTTGGTTGTTTTTTTTTTTTTTTTTTGTCTTTCTGTTAACACATGCTCCTTATCTCTGACAACCATCCCTGAACCTACTGCTAACACAATACCTACCCAACAAAAATCTCTGGCGAAGTTGTTCTTGATAATAGGAGAGCCATTGATTATCTTTCATTCGAGCCAGGAGATATTTGCGCTGTGGCTAACACCACTTGCTTCACTTGGGGTTAACACTTGTGGGTTAGTTGAGACTCGGCTACATAAGATCACTGAACAAGCTAGCTGGCTTAACAAAGTGACTCCTTCAACAGGGTCTTTATTTTACTTACTTGATTCTGACTGGCTTAGGTCTTGGAGGCCATGGGCTCCAAAGTACATTCTAGACATTTTCCTGCTGATAATGATCACAGTAGTCTCCCTGGTATGCTGTATTCTCTCAAAAGCTTTATGTGCATGTTCACAGCGACTGACTACCAAGCAAATGATCTCCCTAAGACTAGAACATCAGACAAGGAGCGAAGAGAATGGCCAACTTAAAGAATGTGAACCTAACACCATGATCTGTGAATACTACAAAGAGATTCAGCAAAAAGACATCATGACCTATGAATGCCACACTGAGATTCTGGGGTGTGGAGGGAGAAGAAAAAAAAAAAGAGGAAAAAAGAAACATACAAAAATAAAAAACTGCAAGAAGTCCAGAGCAGTAGCTGGGAGTATCACCAATGCCTTAAATTTTGATCGCATCACTCAGGCTGAGAATCTGATTAAAAGGAGTAACTGTTTTAAAAAAAAAAAAAAAAAGGCAGGCCCCAAAAGGGATCACTTTTACTAAGCCCTATGGCACCAAACTGACATAGATGTAACTTACTTACAATTTCAGCTCTCCGAGAAATGGAGTCTTAAACCAGTCAATCCACGAGTCTCCTGATTAGCACTAGTTAGGTCATCTGCCTAACAGACTCCTGCCATCCCCTACAGGAAGGACCCTGCAATAACCAATAACCAAATTTCTTTATTCCCACTTCCCTCAGCCTGTAAAAATCTTTCCTTTTGGAGTGGTCCTCGGAGCTCCTTTCTACTTGCTACGTATCTGGGGTGCTGCCCAATTCAAATTGATTTTAGTTCAAATAAACTCTTAAAAATTGCAATACGTCTCCGTTTTTCCTTTAACACACCTCTGTATGTAACATGCACAGTCAACACAAGGAAGCATTTCTATTGCCAAGTGAGGGGCTAAGATCTTACTGATCACAATTTTATGACTGACTGACCTCACATCCAAAAATGCACTCCATATACAGCAATCAATGATCAATCAGATTCTTTGAAAGTTTTTTAAAACATAAACTGAATGCAAAGTACGATACAAGGATTACACAAGTCACTTCAGATTTCAGTCACTAAGGACAACACAGAGATATCGAGATTTTTAAAAAATCATCTATCTTCCGGGACGCCTGGGTGGCTCGGTCGGTTGAGTGTTTGAATCTTGGTTTCAGCTCAGGTCATAATCCCAGGATCGTGGGATCAAGCCCCACAACGGGCTGCACACTGAGCATGGAGCCAGATTAAGATTCTCTCTCTTTCTCTCTCTCTCTTTTTCGTCCCCCCTGCCTCTCGTCTACTCTCTCTCTTCTCTCTCAAAATTGAAAAATTAAAAAAAAAAAAAACAAGTCCTCTATCTTCCATTTGTCTTGTTAATTTGGTCACATGAAAAGAATCCGGAATGAAAACTGGAAGGGTGGGAAAAGCAATTCCCGGAATTGCTGTCAACACTGGAACACCCCAGAATTCGATTTTCACTGCTCACAGTTTCCCCACTCCATTTTGCTCTGCCTCTGATGCCTCTTGCCCAACCCCACGAAGAAAGACAAAGGTCAGGGGAAACCTACAGAGAGGCCACAGCCTGCACTTAGGACGAGTCACTGGCCGGTCAGAAACAGAGGCAACTTGAAACCTTTTCTTCGCAAGCAGAAGACGTAGGGCTGGGCATCACCTCTGTTTCTCTTCTGTCACCTGGACTGTGGGAATTGCACACTTGTGGGCCGAGTTAATCCCAACAGCTGGTGGCATTCGGCCCTGCCCACAGTCCCTCTGCTCGTTCCTGCCACAGTCTCAGAGTCTTGGTTCGGCCCCTTCCCTCTGAAGCTACAGAAGTTCCAGTTTTGTTCCAAACGCAACGCCAGCATTTGACACTCGATGACATCTGCTCTGGTCTGCCGCAACCCCCTTCACATGCAGCTTCCAGAAACGAGCACCGAGGGTCAGGTGCCATCGGGCTAGTCCAGAGGAGGACAGAGACTCGATTCCTCATTACAGTATTAATGCAACTTAGACTTCTTGGTGTCCGGGCCCCCACCGGGTCACGACTGGCTCCTACCAATTTTACAATCATCCCCTAACTAACGGTCCTGAACTACTGTTAAATTGGAGCTCTTACTACACACACAGTGGTCTCGGCTTTGCATTCATTCCCATTAAAGATCTTTTTTTTTTTTTTTTTAATGTTTTATTTATTTTTGAGACAGAGAGAAACAAACCATGAACAGGGGAGGGTCAGAGAGAGGGAGACACAGAATCCGAAACAGGCTCCAGGCTCTGAGCTGTCAGCCCAGAGCCCGACGCGGGGCTCCAACTCACAGACCGCGAGATCATGACCTGAGCCGAAGTCGGCCGCTTAACCGACTGAGCCACCCAGGCGCCCCCCCCCCCCCCATGAAAGATCTTTTTGATTTTGATCCAGAATTTCAGCCAGCTGAGACCTTTTTTTTTTTTTTTTTAAATCGTGATTTTTCACCTTCAAATATTAACTCTTCCTCACCCTTCCTGGACACACACCATTTCTGTCCCCCCGGATTGCCTCGAATCACATGATCTGAGATGTACTGAAATCAGTTTGCTAAAAGTGTGCATTCCAGTGGTTCGCAACTCTACGGTACGACGCTATTGTCCTCATCTGACAGTTACCGACACCTGTTCCATGCTAGGCGTTATTCATATCTACCATCTGTTCCAAACTGAACGCGCTTGGAGAGGCCAGGTTCCTCCCGCCACCCTCAGGTGGCACCTGACACGGCGCCTGGATCTCAGGAGGCACCTCATAAACAAATGTTGCTGATGCATAGATGAGTGAACTTACTTCATCTTTACCACAATCCAGTGAAGAGATCCTATTATTAGCCTCTCTTTTATAGATGAGGCAACGGAGGTCTAGAACCTTAAATAACTAACTCATTGAGAATTAGGTTCCATCACATGAAACCAGCTTTTGAAAATAATGGCAACAGGGGCACCTGAGTGGCTCAGTCTGTTAGGGGTCCGACTCGTGATTTTGGCTCGGGATATGATCGCACGGTTCATGAGATCAAGCCCCGTGTCGGGTTTTGTGCTTCTGTGCTGACAGACGGGTGTCTGCTTGGCAATCTCTCTCTCTTTCTCTTTCTGCCCCTGCCCCACTCACGCACGTGTGCACCCTCTCTCTTTCAAAATAAATAAATCAATATAAAAAAAATAATGCCGGCAAAAACTACACAACATGTGAAAGACACACTGATCACCCGTTTCGAAGCAGGACCCCAAGTGGGGTTTTTATACCTCTTATCTTACTAGTGGGGGCTACGCTTCCCCCAGCACCTCCCCTACCAGCTTTCCTCTTCTCCTTTCCGTAGAAACAGACGTGGCTGAAGAAATTTCCAAATTAAAACCTGGCAATGGTTTCTACATTCTTGTTTCCTAAACCTATAAATCAAAACTGTCTAAACAGGTCATAAATGTTCCTTGGCGATATAATGGGAAAAGTTCTGATTTATGGTGCCGGTAGAATAATTTTAAATAATTACATAAGAGTTTTGAAAAATGCAATTAACACCTTTAGAAGTTTTCTGAAATGAAAATGTATCTCTGGAGATGACTGTTCCCATACATAAAGATAGCCAGTTAAAAAATAAAAATAAAGCTACAAGATGCAACCGTGTCTGAATGATCCTGTGGAGAAAGGGCACAGGAACGGTTATTTACAATGGGAGTTCAGGAGCAGGACCACACCAGTACGCGTTTTAATGCTGCCGCCTTCTCACGCGATAACAGCACAATTAGCACATGTCATTACCAAACATCAAAATTAAATCACCAAATAAACATCTTATT
This sequence comes from Panthera pardus, assembly GCF_024362965.1. Taxonomy (NCBI): domain Eukaryota; kingdom Metazoa; phylum Chordata; class Mammalia; order Carnivora; family Felidae; genus Panthera; species Panthera pardus. The sequence continues at coordinate 38,831,517 of NW_026527013.1, forward strand.
TCTATTCAGCCCCAGCTGATGCCTCTCTCCCTCTGTACTGGTTTGACACATCCTACCACACTGTCCTTTGGAACACTTCAGATCCTCCTACCTGCTCTTGCAAATCTGGCCAATGTTCTTCCCTTCCTCTTTCTCTTCATTTGTGATTCATCTCCTCCTTCAAAATCCAACCTTCCCCAGATGAAGTCACTCCAAACATCCTTCTTTAACTCTAAGTTCCCTGGTACCAAAGAAAAGTCGTATTCTCTCTGAATTTCCCTTTTCAGGCTTACCAAAAAGCAGCGGTTGTTATTTTACACGATGAACTACCTTCTCAAGCTCACTTGGGATAACAACCTGTCTCTTTGTCCTTCACTCGATATTCTTCACTTTGGCCAACACCCTCTCTGAAGCATTTTCAACTCACGAAGTAATACAACCACATGTAACTAAATTTTAAATTAAGGATGCACTTCTTAATGCTACCTGCTATTAATTTTCTTCTTATCTTGAATGAGAACACTCCACAAAATGGAAGCAAAAATGGACTCTTCTCAGGGTCCTTCCAGATCCGATGGGAATCTGAGGAGTGTTACAACACCCCACCATTCATATGCTGGAATGGTCCAAGGTGGCTCCCAGTTTCTTGAAATCTGCTATACTGACAGGGACGACCCAGGGAGGCTTCTCAGCCACCATCCTGGCCATGAGAACGACGGAAGGAAGTTAGAATCACAGAAACTTTTCTCTGGAATAGATTGAGAGATCATTTTAATCCCACCCCCTCATTTTCCAGATGAGAAAACTCATACCCAAGAAGGAAAAATGTCTTAGCCAAAGGTCAGACATCTAAGCAGTTACTGGCAGAAGCAGCCCTAGAACCCAAAACTTCTGACTCCTAACTAAGCATTCTTTCCATTGTTCCACACCACCTGGCAGGGCAGAGACATGAGGAGCCACAAAAATTAAAGAATCAACCTCCAACACTTGACAATTCTGGTTGTGTTTGTTTTTTTCGGTAGGGGGATACATAAGGAGACCATAGTCTTTCTCTATTTGTTGGAATGAGCAGTGCTTTTTATCGTAACTGCAAACTGTGAATGAAAACTACACTTAATCATCACTCACAAAGGGCACAGGATGTCAAGATTTAACTTCTCTTCTGCTGTCACTTGTCTCAAATCCACGTAGCTCTGCTGAGCCATTAATCTAGAGCTGAGCTGTCCAATAGGGTAGACACTAGTCACATATAGCTAGGTAAGTTTATATTAATTACAAGAAAGTAAAATTGAACATTCTCAATCATACTGGCCACATCTGAGCTGCCCAAAGGCCAGTGTGGCCAATAACTACCACATTGGACATGCAGACATAAAACATTTCCACCACTGTAGAAAATTCTATCAGACAGTGCTCAATGTCTAGAACATACCAGTCCATGAAATGGGTAGAGTAAGAAAATCACTACAAGGATGAAACATAAATATGAAGTATAGAGTTTCCAGCAACCAAAGACTTGCAGAAATATCGTAGGCCAAGGATCTCTGGTTTCTGATGAGGACACTAAGTCCTAGGAAATGTATTATACTGTTCTCCCAAGCTTTACAAGCAGTAAGACAAAGAATATGGATTGAATGCCAAGTTGTCCAACTCTCAGGGAAGTCATTTTTTCCATTACACTTGTTGACAGGCTAAACACTAACAATATGGCAGGCCTTACTCTCTTTAAGATGACACGGGGTAAAATGTCTATGTGGCACCCTTCTCTATCTTCTAAAAAGAAAACTGAGGTACAACAATTTGTCCCTTGTTTATTCTGGATCTATGTGATTTTAGTGGAGCCAACTTTATCCAGGGGGAATATGGAGGCAAGCAAATGGCTTCATCCCAGCCTGTTAGCCTATTCCCATCCCCTTGTCCACAGTGACTGGACCAAGTGTAGATTACTCAAGTCATGCAGTCAATTCACAGACTTCTGTTACAATTACTGAGTAAGAGATATATTCTTTTTTTCTGCTGGGGTTGATCAATAGTACATATGTGAATCTGGGGCTCTCAGAAGCCATCTTGGCTCAGCAAATGGAGAATCTGACAGAGAATAAAACCAACATAAAAAGAAAGCAGAACAGAAAACAAAGGGAGCTAGACCGAGTCCTGGTGACGTTATATGAGTGCCTGGTCCCAGCTGTGTGTGAGGCCAGGCTAACTGTGGAACTTTCAAGTCCATAGACATCCCCACAACCCATCATTAGCCAGTCTGAGTTGGGTTCTGACATTTACATGTGGAAAGGTTCTGACTAATACAGGTACCTCTTTCCAGAAGGAGATTAGGAAGTAGTTATATTAATACTTCCAATCAACCTTAAAAAGCATACCAAGAGGGAAACACTCAAGTAAAAAGCATACAGTGGCAGTCGTAGATCTTGGTTCATGTGATGCTGTTCTGGAAGGGATTCCCCAAGTCAACCCTAATTACACTCAAACTGTCCCAGCCACGCATCAATCACTAGGTTTCAATTTAACACATGTACATTTTTCTTTTAATCACCCATGTTTACAAGTTTCTTATCAGGATACGCCTGAACCATCACTTTAAACCTAAATGTCTTCTAGACACAAGCCCTGGGAATTTCTTCAAGATATTTTCACCACCTTAAAAAAAAAAAAATACAAGGAAATACCCCCATGGTCTCATGATGAAAGTAAAATGAAGACTTTTTGGTCTGATGGGATTTCACTCAAAATTCTTTCACCATTTTTCCTTCCTTTTAAACTGATTCCTCACTCATGGGTCTGTTTTTCCCTTCTTTTTAAATTTGACATTACAGTTTCTGTATCTTTGTAGGTCCCATTTGCCAAACTGAAACAATCATACGTTCATGGAGTGTGGCAATAGATGATTTACAAAATACGTTAGGAACCACTGTATTGTAATCTATACATGCCAGGGAAATACATTCTGTCTTCATGGTGGCCCATTTCAAAGTATCCACTGTGTATCCATGATGTTTTAAATCACTCACTGAGACCAGGCCACTTTCATTGGATAGGTTTTTAATGGATTACCTCCCATTAAATAATTTTTTAAAAGGCTTTGTGTTCTCCATTATAAAATTGCTTTTTAAAATTTAAAATCATTGTTTAAATATACAGATTTGGGCATAAAATAAATTGTCTACATCGGTGGCTTGTGTATTTAATTCAATGATCTTGTCCAAATCCACTCATTTCTAGGCTGTTGTACTTTCTCTCCAGCTCATCAACAACTCAGAGCTACTTTTGTTTTTTTTTTTCCCCTCCCAGTGAGCTTTTCCACTTAAACTCACTAATATTCAGCATTCCAAAATTTCACTTACTGTCTCTTTACTATGAAATTCTAGCCAAAGCTGAGTGCGGTCCTATGGCTCAAGATTCTTACTAATAATGAATATGAATATTAACTTGGTGTTTTAAAGTCATTGTAAACAATTCCATCAAGTTCTGATAACATTATTAGCATCTTCTGTTGGTAAGTACGCGTCTCACGTTGGGTATCTCGGCTGGATGCTTTATGTTCTGGTTTTCATTTGGTCCTTCCCTTAAGCTTGAGAGGGAGGTATCTTCGACAGCCATTTCATAGACACAGGAACAAAAGTGAAAAGGTTAAATGTCTTGTCCAAGGTTAGAGGGCAGGTGAGGATTCAGACATAGTTCTCTATACCTTTAAAGTTTGGGCTAATCCTGACGGTGCTGGCCAACGATTCTTAAATTTGAACTAAAGATATCAGACTGAAATCCTTCGTGATTGCCTTCTCCGTGCATGAAAGTACCGCTTCGTGTCGGCAATTGGCCTCTCGCACATCCCTGGCTCTGGGCAAGAGGCAAAAGAGAAGGCTCTCCCCTCTCTGCGCCCCAGCAGTTATAGTTTCCCCATTGAGGGCCGGGGGTTCATTCCATATGAAAGAAATGTGTGCGCCTTGCCTCAAAGAGCATCTTCTAATTCACCCTTATGTGACAACGCAACATACCAGTGTCATTATTATGCAATTTATTAAGAAAAGAGTGTGTGTGTGTGTGGGGGGCGGGGGGACATTTAATAAATGTCATGCTAATTTTATCCTTGGAGAATCTGCAATAGTCATTTGCTTCTTCCAATCTTCAGTTTCTCTGGCTGGTAGAGACAGAAGGGCTGCAGTGGCTGGCTAGACAAGCCATCTTCGATTTCCCCAAGTCAGTCACTGAGAGGCAGGGCTGAAATCCCGAGTTCTGTCTTGCTCAACACTCACCAAGGAACGCCTCTCTTCCAGATCATGAGCGACATCTAACGTGACCCTGGGCTGCAAACTTCTGCCCCAGAGCAAAGTCGAAAACCAATTTACGTAGAATTAAAAGCTATTTGCTCGATCCATCTCTTGCTCCCACTCTGGTCTACTTTCAAGTGTAACACATTCAGCTGGAATTACAGGTTACCTCTCCGTCCGGCACTGGGGCATAGAATCTATCTATGCACAACCACGGAGCATAAACATTACAGAGAAATAATGACTTCGGAAGCACCAGGCACCCTACCCAAACACAAGCTACATGTGTGTTCACAGATGGAAACTAACGGCTGTTTACCCTGAAGGCCCCATAAGAAAAATGCAGTCACCTTTACAGTAAAATGCAACTTACTATTCAACATGCAACAAACTGAGATAGAAGAGAGCTGGGAATGAACTCCAGCAGAGAGCTCTTACAGCACCTCGGATTTCTTCGGGAGGTCCAGGCCATTCAGGAACTGTTCAGGGCCCTGAGAGGTGAACTGTACCACTGATCACATCGTAACACCAAGATCGGAAAAGGTTGCAGGCTCAATTCTTTGTTGGGTGGGTCAGGGAGTAGAGCCTGTGTGACATCACATTGTGTCTCACTCTGGCAGCCTGCTGACTAGTAAAGGCAGAAAGCTCTTGTTGAACTGAACAAAAGAAACAATACAGGCTTTGTATGGCACAAGGTTACGCCATGTAGTAAAGCTAATGGAAACAGGCTTGAGCTGCACCAGAGCTCCTCTGTCCATTTCCCGGATGCAGCAAATAAGGGCACCCATTCCTTGCCAGTGTCTTACAAAATGACAACAAAAGCCATCCCAAGTTTCCTGTTGAGAGATGCCAGCAGGCACTGACAAAAGCTTAACAGTGTCTCCCTGAGACTGCCGTGGTTTAGCACTTTGTCAAAACAGGATACTATTTAAATTAAAAATTTACTGATTCAAGTTCAGAAAAACCCTGCTTTGCTGTTTTTATAACCAAATTCGTGGGTGGGGAAACTTTGACCTTTATTTTTTCTTTTTTTTATGGCATCTTATATGGGTCTGAGAAGGTACTATATTTAGCAAGCTAGTTTTGAGAACCAAGGTGTCTAAGCAAGATGACTATCACTTTCTATGAATTACTGTACATGTGAAATCATGGGCTTGTTACATTATGCAAAAGCAACTCAAGTGAAACAAACAAAAATACCTGTTTGCATACATAAATTTTGCAAAAAGCTCTGTGGGGAGAAAAAGGGGAAATACACACAAACTCACCACAGCAAAACACACTCCCCAAGTGAATCTTGTCCAGTATTTCTTTAAAGAAGAGAATACGACAAGACTGCAAGACTGTGGTCAAGAGAGCAAAGCCAACAATCAGAATCAGTATATGGGTGAGCCTCCTTGGCTCGTGGAAAGCACACCCAAGTTTGTCTCTGTCCTAGGGCTTTTCCACCTGCTGTGCCCTTAATCTGAAATATTCTTCTTCCAGATACTTGCAAGACTCAACCCCTCACGTGATCGAGGTCTCTACTTAACAGTCTCGAAGAGGTCTTCCCTGGCCGACCAACTGAACATGAGAATCTCATTACCACTGTCTACATCATTTTCACCAGCTTTGCGTTCTTCGTTGTTTTCATTATCACTGGACATCTGCTGCTTACTTTCTTTTTCCTTACTGGGTTAGCGTCCCATAAGAATATAACCTCTATGAGTTCCGGGACTCTCTCTGCTTCATCTGCTGTTTACCTGAGGTTCCTGGTAGAGTGTCTAGGTTGACACAGCCACCCAATCGTTTGTCAAATGTTGTGCAGGGAACCTGATGAACATCTCCTCGAGTCTCTGTAAAAGCTTGTTCTACTCTCCACCTGATGACCTAACTATATAACTGGCCATGGCACACGCAAAATCATCCCAATAATGCCCATGACCTCTGAGACACTAGAGAGGCAGTTGGATAGAACTAATGAACTACTTATTTGGCCCTAAAATCACTTGCAGATTATCTTCTAAGGTCTCACAACTGTGAGAATAGGCGGCCTCTCAAGGTTCACCAGGGAAAGACTGGAGGAAGTCTGGAGAACTTGAGAAATAAATCTAATTCCTCAAGTATCTTGATGCCTTTAGTCTCTTCTTTCATCAATCTTTCTTTCTTACTAGTCACTGGAAAATCTTTTAATGAGGTGAACAATACTCTTTCACCAACGGCGTTGAACCAACATGGCCCCAGTGCTCAGGGCTCAGGCCACATGCTTGCCTTTAACCTTTTTTTCCGTCCACCACAGCTGAGGGATGTCACATATTACTAGCTGTTATGCTGGGTCACTCATGCAATAACTCTAAATAGGGCTGTTGGGAAGGTTACTGTTGGTGGTACTCGGCCTCTCGGACAGCCCCAAAGATTCCCACCATCTGGTATTCGCGCTTTGTGTAGTCTCCTCCAACACTATGTCAGGGCTGGTCCGTGTGGCCAATAAATATGGCACAAGTTACAGTATGTGATGTCCAAAGCTAGGTCCCGAAGGACTTGGATCAATCTGGGGAAGTCAGCTGCCATGCTGTGACACTCTAAAGCAACCCTAAGCACGAGGAACTGAGGGCTCCGGCCAAAACCACATGCGAGAGCCATCTTGGAAGTGGATCCTCCAGCCTCAGTCAAGCTCCAGTGTCACATTTTAACTGTAATCTCATGGGAGACTAGGAGCCAGACTACCTAGCTAAGCCACTCCCGTACATCTAGCCCACAGAAAATGTGCGAAATAATTAATGTTAACGTCGTTGTTTTAGGACACTAAGTTTGGGGGTAACAGAGTTTCCAGACCTCATAAGGGAAAACCTATATCATCCTTGCCGTAGGGGAATCCTCACTACACAGAGTCCTAGTTAAGAAAGGGGTGTTCCCATTTTCACACTGGTGACCAGCTACAGCAAGACATCAAATCTATCATCAGATGCAGAGATGCAAAGAACCTAGAACTCCCAAGTCCATTGGCTGTAGCTGGCCTGTTACAGAACAGTAAAGCCCCCCCAGGCTCTACCTTGGATCTGTTACTAAAGCTTTTGGCCCCTTAAAAGAGATGTTAGAGCAGACACACACTGATAACTGAAACAAGTAAGCAGGTTATCTGAAGTCCATGGCAAGGTAGAAAGGGGGAGCATTTCTCAGCTCTACGACTGGCGCTTTATAGGAATGTTGCTTGAGGTACCGAATTTTTGGGGGGGGGGCAGGAGGGAAAAGCTGGAAAATGGTATTTTGATGGAAAAATTCCAGACTGTTTAACCTCTGCAAATAACTCCACAAGATGTTAAATATCCTGTGGGCAAATTAAATAGCGTCTAGCCTGGGGACCATTAGCTTGCAGTCTTTATTGGAGAATCAATTTGTGCTTCCCTTGTTCTTCTATCGTAAGTAACATAAATCTCGAAATTCCTATTTTCAATGAATTTCACTTCCTAAGTTTCTTTCATATTTTTTGTTGGACAAGCCTATGCTTTTTCACAAACAGCGCTGCCCTCTTTGTACCAAAGTTGTCAGGATGGCTGTTAGAAAACATTTGTCGCTTTTTTCACAAATGCAGTAAATAATGTGCTAATACAGAAGTGAAAGAACGAGTCTTCTGCAGGTGTGAAGAGAACCACCCTTGGGGGAAAAGGGGACAGGGCAATGAAGAGTAACAAATTACTTGGTCCCCAAGGGAAACATGTCAACTTTGACCAGAAGGCTTCATCAAGACAGGGCTTGAAAATCCCTTCTTCCTTCCCAACACATCGAGAGCAAGAAAAGTAGCAATTACAAGGAAATGAGAGCATTCCCTGGTCCTCGCGGTACACGTGTTAACTATAAAGTCAAAGAGAATATAACTGTACAACTTCCTCCTTAGTATGGAGAGGGGAACGGAGAGGGAGTTACAGTGGGGGCAGAATAATCATCACACACCCTGTGTGTTCTTCTCAGCAGGCACAGCTAATTCTGCCATCAGAAGAGAGGTACCCCCTGTAGAGAAGACCTACAGATGTGAACATCAATTCATCAATTCTTTGGCTGAAGAGTCTTCAATTCACCTAGTATATATGGAAGATCGAGAGATGACGATACAACTCTGACCATTCTAAATGTAATTTTCTCTGAAAATGCAGGTAGGAGATGAACACTGCCATTCTCTGCCCACCTACAGCCATTGAAAATAATCTCCCAATTCTTTGGGGGCAGGCCAAGCCTAGGATCTCACAAGTGGTAAGATGCAATCAACTTCACAATGCGTTGATTAGAACAGTGGCTACAAGAGTGAGCAACATTCTAAATGTGATGTATCACCTTATATATCTGACATGGATATATAATTAACATATGTAACCATTTTTAACTGTGTCTTCCAATATAATCTGATGGGTAGATACTTCTATTTTACAGAAGAAATTTAGAAGCAAGCTAACTTGGACATACAACTGATAAATAATAGTTTTTTAATTTGGGTCTATTTCCTTCCACGGTCTTGAAAGCCAAGCTCTACGGTCCACCTCATCAATATCTAGCTTAAGCTAGAGATGAAGGGCAACCACAAGCTTTTCCCTAACCACTCGACATATTCAGTCAATGAACTTCATGCTATTACTATTACTGTTATTAGTCTAAATGGAAATATGATTGTTTTTATCATATTGTTGACCAATAACAAAGACCAATAAAGCTCACACCTGCTTGGCAGGTATGAGAAGCACATGTATGAACAGGATTTGGATGCAGGAAACGAAGTTCAAGGATTTGGCTTTATAAAAGCCAACAGGAAACCAGGGTGTGCCAGTCCTTGCCTTTGAGAGAAACGGAAAGAACAAGGACCCTTGTGGGACCCTAAGAGCAGTATCAATGGAAACTCGAGGTCACATTCCTCCCCCTCAGACTGAGGAAAGGAGGAGGCTGGTCTGTGGGACCAAAGCAAACCTTCGATAGAAGGAAACTTTCAGAGGAAATGATTTAAGCTTTTTTGGTGAGAAGGGTATTTTTCAAATGCCTTTTTGAAGTTCTTATTTCCATCTTAAGTCTACACAAATAAAAATAATCGTCAGTTTTCAAAGGGTCTTGTGGTTCACCGTGGGGGAGGGAATTTGGCTTGGTTTCTGCCAGTGAAGCTTCCAGGTCTTTGGATTTTCTTTTTTTCCTATTTGGAGGAAAAACTTAAGCTCCAAGGGAGAAAAATGGAGACACTAGATGTTCCCAGTGATTACTGGAGAACTGTCCTGACCTGACGGCAATACAGTAAAAGAAGGATGGAGAAAATCTACTACGTGGCAAGGACTCAAGAGAGATACACTTTGGGGCTATATGAAAAAGCCACATTAAAAGAGGTGACTTTTTGATCTTTCATCGGACTACATTCACCAAAATGTTTCAAAAGCCAAAGAAAATTCTCAAATAGCACTGTCCAGCAGAATTTTCTATGATGATGGAAACGTTCTCTATTTGCAATGTCCAAAATGGTAGCCACCGGTCTCATGTGAGGCTATTTAAAGTAAATACAATTTTAAAATTCAATTCTGCAGGCGCATTAGTCACGTTTCAAGTGCCCTGTTCCTTTATGTTCCCGAAGTTCCCTATATTTACATCTGTTAGCACATTTATTCTATTGTATTAATGCCCTCTGTGCAGTTTCAACTTTGACATAAGAACAGTTCTGTACTCCAGGGCTAAGTGGGGTCCAGTTCACAATAGGTATATAAGAAATGTTAATATGGATAAATGAATAAATGGGTAAATGAATGACTCAATCCTCTAAGTTCATATCTATCCCCCGGGGCCTTGCTGTCAGATAGAATCGCTGTATCATTTCAACCAAATTTTAATACCAAATGAGTTCTAGATCTTGATGAAGATAATAATTATATTAATAGAGATCAAAATGAGACTTAGATCTTGTTGGTGATGATTATAATAAAGATCAATCATCTTCTCGTCAAAATGCTGTGGTCTTGGCTTCCAATAACTTCGTTTTCTATCAGTTTCCCTTGAAGCCTTGCTCTGCTTTTTTTCCAACATTAGGTAGAAACAAAACAAACCAAAACCAAAAAAAAAAAAAAAAAGTTTTCTTGTCTTTCCCTTTGTTTCTCTGTAAACCAAGTTAAGTAGCTAGATAGCCAAGCTTTTCCTCCCAAAGATATCCTGAACACCAAACCCAAACAAACTTCCAAGTCTGGAGTCAAATCAAATGTTTTCTGTAAAGGGCCAGGTAGGAAGTAGAATTGACAAAATTAATGAGCGTGGCTCTATTTCGAAAACACTTTATTTGTGGACCCTGAAATCTGAATTTTGTGGAATTTTCATGTTTCATGAAATGTGACTCTTCCTTTGATTTTTTCAACCATTTAAAAATATAAATGGCTTGTGCGTCCTACAGAAACAAGCTGTAGGATTTGGCGCTCAGGTCTATGTTTGCCAAGCTCCGTTCTAAGGCCTGCTGAGAGCTCACATGCTTCATATTCAAGTTAAAGTTCCCAGAGCAATGCAGATATCGTGACACTGATGGAAATTAAACCCTCGTTGTAGACAATGAGATATTCAAGAGCCTTAGAGTCGAGCAGCTCCAGAGGCCAGCTGGGAGCCAAAGCAGGGAATTTGGTGGCCAAGGGGGTTGTGGTGAATGGTGGAGATGAGGGCAATCCTTGTCCACCCACTCTGGTATCACTCATTTCCAGTCTTGTCACCATCAGCTGAGCAGAAAGATGAAGGCTCAGCTGGTCTTGAGATCCTTTTATAAACCAGTTTTGTCCAGACTTCTATTAGTCAAAATCCTGATCTCCGTAAGAGTTTCTGCAAGCCTGTGAATTATGCCTTTGATCTGAGTTACATTATCTTCAATTAAGCATTAATATATTGTGCATGAACTGACACCGTGTCATGCAAAATGGTAAGGCTTCTGGAATACATTTCCAAAGCCAGTATTCTAAATAGAGCTGTGTAGGCAGTGAAATATTTATTTTCAAATTCATCTGTGTACATTTTCAAAATTACTGCTCTCTAAATTTTCTTTGAAATGTCTGACCTGCTGTTCATAAGTCAAAAAATAAATATAATCTCTCTTTTGTGGAACGCCAATTGGTAAATTGTGTTAAAAAAAAAAAAAAAAGTCAGATTGGTTACTTGCTGTTAGATGGTGGATATTCAGGCCTCAAACAGCTAGTGTTACCTTAAAGAAACTGCCCCAAAGGCCCTGTGGACTTCCTTGACCAGGCTGCTGTCAGACTGTTTCGCCCTCAACAATTAACAGTCCCCAAATTTCCCCCAAACAGTGGCAGAATGAAGCGGCTTCTATTTGTAAAAAGTGAAGTCAAACATGAATATGGGAATACATACAGGGGTGGAAGAAACCCAGTTCGCCTTTTTGGTTCCATGTTGGTAGATTTTCTTTCTGTATTTTGCAAAAGGAGCAGAGCTGGTATTTGTTTATAGAACACTGAAAGAAGAAAGGCTCCGGGTAAACACAGACTCCACGTTTTAAATAACATTCGAGTTCCTGAATGAGGTATGCCCTAAACTTCTAGAAACCAGGTGTGACTCTGGCATGTAGGCCAATTTCAACACTTACCTGAAAGGTATCCAAACGACTTTGGTAGGAAATCAAGTTAGTGATCTTGTGACACTTACAGTATTTCCCAATTTGGGCTGCCCTGGAAAGATCATAAAAATTGGCACGTATTGTAAAAATGGAGTCTCCCAGTCCGTTCTAAAGTAGAAGTGCACAACTGCATAGAGACAGGAAGATGAGCGGTGTATTTTAAATCCCCAGAAAGACCTTCAATAGGATACCAGCTGGATTATCCTTTGTCTTCACTTCCTGGACCTCTCTAATGGACCCAAAGGTTAATACGGTGGGTGGCCTACCTATTTGTTCCATAATATTCAGCCCCCTGTCCACTGCTATGCCCTGGGCGAATACCCAAAGGCCAAAGCCAAGAGTCTTGACCAAGGTTTCCTTAACATTTTCTGATGACCACAGATGGCGCACATTGGTGAGATACAGTCAGAGAGTTCACTTCTACTACCCTAGGGGGAGGCTGGGGAAGAGATGAAGTGAAACCACAATGAAAGAGACAATGAGATTTCAAGCTGGCAAAGAACTTAACTGTCACCTTGACAAGTGGTCTTCAACCATGGGAGTGCACGAAAAGCACTCGTGAAGGCTTTGAAACATACCCACGCTTGGGCCCTATCCCAAGATTCTTCTTCAATAGAGTTCAGGAACCTACCTAGGATTTCAAAAAGCTTTGAGACCTAGATCTTGAAGATGATAAAAATTATATTAATTCTGATGTGCCTCCAGGGTTGAGAACCACTGACTAATCTCTGGTAGATAAGAAACTGAGACTTATGGAGGTAAGTCACTTTGTCAAAATCAGACATGCTTGGATTCAAAATGCAAACGATGGAGAAAATCTGCATCGGCGTATGATTGAGCACAGCAGGAGGGCCCCCTGTGGAAGGAGTGCCATTACATCGTAGATTCAAGGGGAGCCATTCACACTGCAGACATCCTACACCTATTTAACTATTGATAAAGTATCTACAGATCTAGAAGACGTTTTTCTGGCAGATGGCAGTGAAGTCCTTTGATGTAATCAAGTCAGACACATGACGAAAGTACTCTGATAGACTGGAGTAAGGGGTCTTGAAAGCACTGCTTTCATCAGTTTCATACAAGTATGTGGCATGGTCTAGCAAAGGCCCTGGCAGCCAAGTCTGTTTCCCTGCATCCCCCGAATTACTAGTTTTACCCTCACGTGTATCGCACTGCGTAGACAGATGTCAGACTAAGACGAGATAAAAGAAGATAAACTGGGTGTTGGGGGGGACCACAGTGCAAGGTAGAGAAAGATGCCCCTTCCTCCAAGTAGATGCACGTCCAGGTGCACGTCAGGCACAAAGCTTCCTAAACGATGGCGAGACTGCAGTCCTTGCTAGACGCTTCATCCAGGCAACTTTGTTCAATGAGCAAACTGCAAGATCTTATCTGGTCATCTAAAGCAGAGGTCGGCAAATTACAGCCCACATCTAGTCCACCACCTGTGTCTGTAGAGCCCTTGAGCTAAGAATTGTTTTTATATTCCTAAAGAGTTGAAAAAAAATTCAAAAGAAGAATGTTTCATGGCATGTGAAAATTTCACGAAATTCACATTTCACCGTCCACACAAATTTCTATTGGAATAGAGCATGCCCATTATTTAGGTCTTGTCTATGGCTGCTTTTGCAGAGTAAACATTGCCAAAGAAACAGGATGGCCCGCAGAGCCACAAATATTCACGATTTAGACCTTACAGAAGAAGTTGGCTGACCCCTGGTCTAAAGGAAGAAAAGAGTTAATTTTTTTTTTTTTTACATTTATTTATTTTTGAGAGACAGAGAGAGACAGAGTGTGAGCAGGAGAGGGGCAGAGAGAGAGGGAAACACAGCATCCGAAGCAGGCTCCGAGCTGTCAGCACAGAGCCTGACGCAGGGCTCAAGCCCACAAACTGTGAGATCATGACCTGAGCCGAAGTCGGACGCTTAAGCAATTGAGCCACCCAGGCACCCCAAAAAGAGTTAACTCTTAAGCCAAATTCCTTTTGTACATTTAAAGAAAAGTTCCAAGCAAACATGGCAGGTGAAATAGTTTCTTTATATGTACAAACTTGAAACTGAGACGACAGAGGAAGGTCAAGTTCATTACCTAGCCACCTTGACAGTACCTTTAAATGTCATCAATCAGTATGTGCCTTGCAGGACTTGGAGGGGCTCATTATAAATTATAGCACACGGGCCCCTGACACGATCCAGGGATTGCAACAGGACTCCGGTGACGTAATGTGATAAAGGAGATTTCTCTGCACAGCTCTGTATGGCACAGAGCTGGAGAATTTCCAAGAAATTTAATTTCCAGAGTGCCACCTTTGACTATTCAAGATAATTCTACCCAAGGCACCAGGCATGCTTGAAGAAAACTTTATCTTTTCTGGAAATGCTTGTCACTGGGTGTCGTCCTCGAAAATATAAATTTGCAGCTATGTTTTTTTTCAACAAGACAGACTAAATCCAGGATGCAGATTTTCCAACGAGACTCTTTTTAAACATCTGTTGGTAGGCTGCATTTAACATTAGTTGTTTGAGCGACGCACAGTTTGATTAGACTGTCTGAAACCAAGCCAAAGTCTGCAAAATAATAGCTCAATTAAATTGTGTTTTGCTTTCATTTGTCTTAGATTTTCCTGAGTGTGAGGGAGTTGCAAATAATCAAGTAAACCAATTCCTTTCAAAATGAGAGATTTCGGTGGATTTTCTATCTTCCCTCCAAGTTCTTGTAATAATCTGTTCCATCTTCGCTATGCTTCACTGAACTTAATCTTGACAAACACATTTCTGTACTTTGCCTTTGGTCTCCTTTAATTGTCTATACTTATGAATTAAAGCTCTATGTCATTAATATTATACCTTAAACAGATTAGAGAATATACAAAGGCAAGCACAGAGCATTAGGGCGGTCAAACAGCAATGCAGGAGTTTTCTGATTCTTCCTATACGCTTGGCAAGATTCATGTCATCGACCCCGTGAAAGATTTTTGGACAGGAATGACACCGGATTCTTTGAATGCTGTGTTTCCACTCTTGAAACGTTCCTCGAGATTCATGAATCGAAGACCAGCCTGCAGCCTTAGCCACTAAAGCAGCATCAATTTTCCTTTCTTCTTGGCTTACGTATTTCACGATCTCATTCGTTCATTTATCACCCACTCATTCACTAATTCATGAATGAGAGCGACATCTATGGATTGCCGACTTGGGCCAGGCAGGGTGCAGAAAGCCACGGTTTCAGCGTTTTAGATTAGGAAGTAATGCCTTGGCCGTTAAGAAGACCTAGCATTAATTCATATAAAAATTCTGAGACGACAAGGACAAAAGAAAGACCAGGATGGGAATATCAGAACAGCATGACCCTCATTTATGCCAACAGTGACACGCCGAGGAAAATCAAGCTCCATCAGGATAATGTTATTTATAGCAGTAGCAGGCATAATGGCAGCAGGTGACATTTATTAGGTGCCTAATTCATCGTGTGCCAGGCACTGTTCTAGGCTGTTACACGAGGTAACCCAGCTAATTTTCTTAACAGCTTCGTAGGAGAGACATTCTGATCATCCCTACTTTGCAGATGAGGAGCCCGAGGTCTTCCCATAAAATATGGTGAACCGCACGTGCCACACTGGTGAGCTAGAAGCACAGGGGCAGGCCCTGTTAGCTCCTACAACATATACCTGAATGGCAGCCGGTATCAAGCGGATTAAGATAAAATTTGGAGAATTTACTATGTGCCTGGCATGGTGCAAGCACTTTTCATGCGTTAATCATTTCATGTGCACAATCACATGAGGTGGGTAAGGTCATTAGCTACATTCTCTAGATGAGAAAACAGAGAGGTTAAGTTACTTTTCCAAGGTCACACAGTGGTTAAGGGTATAGCGCTAGGACTTAAACCTGGCAGCCTCACATCAGAGATTGTGCTATTAATCAAGATGTGCCCCCTCTCACCGTGTTCTGAACCACCAATCTCTGAAATTCTCACCCACCCTGCCAAGTTTGCATGGTGAGCCGGTATAGGAGACCCTGTGTCTTTAAAGGCAAATTGCACCTTATTTGTGACCATGCACTGGCACAGTTGCAGGATAAGAATACAATATTCTCGGTCTCAGATAAGCGTATAGGGAATACCACAAAGTACGTGTTTAATTTTAGGTATATATGTGAATAGTTACCGCTGGATCTATCCACTTTCCCAGAAAAAAATGATCCTAAGTACCTCTCTACTTGGGTATGGGATCAAAACACTACGTCAGTCAAGTCCACACCAAGCTGGGCAGGTAGAAGGTACACCTATCACCACTCCCAGTGGTGGTGCCATGGCAGACATGCCTAATCAATCGTGCTGATCCAGCAGATGCATCTTAATTCTAGCATCCTTCAAACAGCATTCTAGGTAGGACCGCTCTGTATCTGGATCAGACGAAACCTCTTTGTGTGGCTGAGACTCTTAATTCTGTGTCCAGAACAGGTAACGATTCCTCTATGCTATCAAATAACTAATCAGACATAATTTGACCAACGTCTTATGAAATGTGCCTCCATTAGGTCTGATGAAGCAGCTCTTCTGTGTGCAAAGGAATGCCTTGGCTGCGGATCCTACATCCAGAAAAGATCACAAGGAACCCACTAGGCTGCAGCAATAGATAGCAACGAAAAAGAAGCATGGGACAACATAGCAGAGAATTTAGATCTGGGAAAACATATCACATGGCTTTTAGTTTCCTTTTGAAGAAAACAGAGATATAATTCTCTTGGAATTAAATTCAAAACACAATTTAATCACCAGGGCCTTCTGTCTAAATGGTAGGTGATAGAACAAGCAATATTTACAATCTGGATTTGGGGGACTCTGACATGTTATCAAACGGACTGGACATATATTCATACCTCCGGACAAAGGGAATCATGGTTCTGAATTTCCCTTTTCCCCCCTCCCCAGCAAGAAGACAACAACCTTCTTCTCAGGACATCTAATTTAATCCAAACCTAGAATACTAAGAAACTAGAGGAAGGCAGCAGATTTTACACTTGGTATGGTAGATAAGAGAGGGCCACTGAAAGGTGTTGAATAGGGGAGTGACACAGCATTTACGATGAATAGGAAATAGGCAGGAAGCTCAGGAGATGCTCTGAGGGGTCAGAGGAAGCATGTGCCAACTGAAGGCCTGACCTGTGGAACAAGGTAGAAGCAGGGGAAACATGGAGAAAGGAATGGACACAAGATACTGAGTGGAAGGAAAAATGGCAGTTCTGATGACAGATAATGTGGTAGGGATGAAGGAAATTAATAAGTCAATGATGACTCATGACTCTGACTAATAGAGTCTGGTGACAAAAGTGATCAGTTGCATTAGAGCTAATTGCAAGTGCTGCCATGGTGAGCAGAGAGCCACAGACAGACAGGAGGGGTATCAACAGGCATGGACTCACGGGTGCAAAGTCACCAGGACAGCCAAAGCGAATGGATACACTACTGGAGAAGATCAAAGGAAATGAACTTGGGGGAACGTATGAACTTCTCTTCTGGAAGAGGACTGGGAGACAGAAGGAAAACAGTCTAGGGACCCCGGGTGGGGTGGGGGTTGGAGTACTGCACTGATGAAGTCTGAAAGAAACCAGTTGCCAGAAATCTGAGTTAGCCAAAGTTGACTTAGCCACGAGGAAATCAGACAGGTTGAAGGATGGTGGCAATGGGGACATGGCCACTGAATTTAGTGACAATACACTTCAAGAAAATGATGAAGGGGGGGAAAAAAAGCCAGATACTCAGGGGAGGGGAGGAAGGAAAATGGCTGGTATAAAAAAAAACAAACTGAAGCAGCAGGCAGAAGATTCAGGTCATAAAAGCTTGGTAAGCAAAAGGAGCTAGGGAGGGTAGCTGGGAAGGATCGAGTCATCTAAAGTTTTTGAACAACCCATTTAAAATCCACATTCTACCATGAACACCGATAAATGCCGGGCTCTGTCTGCTTGAATGTTTACCAAATCTTCTCAATGGGATGTAACATAAAAGGACAAGGGCTGGCATTCTTTGCCCAATTGTGCCCTGGCAGCTTTTGATTCTACTACTTAAGTAGTTAAAAATCTGTTCTTTTGATGAAGGGGGAAAGGTTATGAATAGAAGGGAGCAGGCCCAGACCCTTTAGAAATGACTGGTGCTCAGTCTCCATAATTTACTGGGCAGTAATTTCAAACTCAAACAATCCCAACAGCAGGGCGGCTAAAGTCCACCCCAAGTTCAAAATGGGATATGTTCTCTTTAAAATTTTGAGAGCGACTAAATATGACAACCATCTGATGTATGAAAATTATTCACAACCAAAAACAGACAGTCTGGAAATAGCCGGGATGACTTCATTTAGACAGAATTACCCGAATCTGTTTCTAATATACACAGTACACATAATAAATTTTTACAATATGACAAGGAAAACAAACTTAATAAAAGTTCCCGATCTTTTGTTACACAAGCATGCTATATCCATGCTATGTTTATAATAGTTTGCTCATGATATCACAGCTCGGTAACAAAGGCCCAAGCAATACAAAAACAGTTACTAGGCATGACATCAACTCACAACTACCGTAATTACATCGGTACACAAATTTCCCAAACTGTACATTTTCCAAACTGCTTCTCAATTTCAACGGCTGCCTTTAGACAATTACTTGCAGAGTTGTCTGCAGACTTTGAGTAATACCCGCCTTTCTTCTCTCTTTCCCGAGCGTCATTTCCCTTTAGAAAGTGCATATTTCAATTACAAGCACTATTTTTCAAATATGCCCATAAACATATGTCCAAATTAGGAGACAGTGTGGTCTAGTGGTTAGTGACAAGCGTGAGGCATCAGCAACTCCGATTCCGTTCCTTTCGCTGTCCCTGTCTGCCGGGCCCAGCAGCAGCTCAGTGAGAGTCGGCAGAATGGAACGGGTAAGAGCACAGAGATGCTTGAGCCAAACTATTTGGGCTAGAGCCCCAGCTCTGCCACTCGTTGGCTGTGTGGCCCTGGGCAAGTTAACTTCTCTGCCCGCCCCTCCGACACTCCCTCATCTGTAAGATGGGAATAATAGTAGCACTGATCCCCATACGGTTGTTGCAAGTAGTTGGCTCCTAGAAAGTATAATTTTACGTGCCTGCTCCTTAATATTACTATTCCATTTCTGGGACTCAGTTTCCTGTTGGAAGACTTGGCTTAAACGATCACGACCCATCGCATGAACTGTGTCACCTTTCTAATGTGAGGATAAGGACTTCATCTTGGTCGTGTTACCTGGATATCGTGAGGTGCCACGAATAATGCTGGAACGAATGAATTAAATCCATAGGTTCTGTAATGCCCAATAGCTACAGAGGTGAAAATATTATTCTGTAGAAATTGGTTTTTCATCCTATTTCTCTAATGGCTTGCTTTCATGTTCCCGCAGCTAATGTTGATAAATACCTCCCAACCAATTGAAATAATAAGCATAGGGAAAAAAAGATATTGCCTTGTGATTTCAGAAGCATATTTCTCCAAGGACCAAACTTTCCGAGCCCATCCCATATTCACGACCTCTGTCTCCACTGTGTGGCACGGTCAGTCGGCTTTCCCGACCGGGCAGGGCGCCAGGGCAGGGCGACTACCCCCATTGTCACTGCTGGTCTGTGGTGCTCACACCAAATGCTGTTATTCTAGGCTTCAGGAAATTTTCTAACCACTGGACAGGGTCCAATGCTGTGTGCTAATGAGTTTCAGATTGGAAGACTTCACTGTGCATGTGTCACAAAAGTGCCACGGTTTAGGGGGGGGCAGGGAAGGAAAGACACACACAAAAAGAGAAGAAAAAACAGTAGTTAAAAAATGCTGGCTACTCAAATTGACAGGGAACATGACCTCTGCACTTCATCAGAAATTCCTGCAGACTTACCAAATAAAGGAGTTTGCTTTTATCACACACTGTGAGACTCATATGGAAAAATGGAAAACACTACATCACTTGACCTCGGCGTGCCCCCTTTCAACCACAGACGAATATTGTGTACAAAAATTCTAAATCAACTTAAGATGTTCAAAAACAAAAAAAAAGCTTTAATTTTTTTGCGTTCGACTTGATGATGACTATTTTGGTTTTTGAGCTTTCGCTCAGAAGGTTCACAAAGGAAACGGAGTCGTAATTCCAGGAAGAGCATTTTATCACTCTGGGAATAATAATGTGGTGGCCACCGCCAGGTAGGCACATCCCTGTCTCTACTTCCCTGTGGTCCTGAAGAAAATAACAAGCAAGTCTCACTTACCCAGGTTTGAAAGTCACCCCAGACCGAATCATGATTATTTGCTTACATTAACAGAGCATTAAAACCAATTTTAAACAACTTGAGGAAACAATAGCCATCTTTTCTTGGTGATTCACTTCTCTGGGAAGCTTTTTCTCCCTTCATGGAAACCCACAGGCTTGATATCAAGATTTCTCATTATGCTATCACAGTCTATCAAAGAAGAATCCCTTCTTGGGGGAGTCTAACTCCCAGGACTTCTTTTGAATAATGAGATTACGTTTAAAAAAAAAAAAAAAATTTTTTTTTTTTTTTTTTGGCCACACTTAATATTGGCGACTTTAAAAATCCAAGCCTTTCACATCCTCCAACTGTCACCAACATTTTTTCAGACGATGTCAATAAAATTGATTGCTTGCAGTTCTGAATTCTGCTCTGCACATGGAAACAATATAATTTGTTTTAAAGTATTTTCGATGGGGGCGGAAGGAGAAACTGAACCTCAGCAAGCCTATCCACAACACTGGGGTGGGGTAAGAGAACAAACCAGAAGCACTGTAAATGGTCTGAATATTATGGTCTGCTGGAAACTTTGACAAAAATTCCTGATGTATAAACCCTTAAACCTTGCTGTTGTGCTGACTGATATGTCTTCCTGTCAGACATGAATGATGTTTCTGGAACATTAATACGTTCATTAAATTCTAACTCCCTGTACTTAAAATATTCTGTACTTTGGCTCAGAGGCATCTTGACAGCTTTGTTGTAATCATATATGTGAGGCCCCCAGACTACACAGTTGTTGAGATGCCTCATACCTACAGCCAATCTGTTGCTTTTACAAGTTTAATCTAGGTATTAAGGAGCCGATTGTGGAACCATGTCGATTCGACATCTTCAACTCAGTTGTATATCATAGAAACCACTATGGGTGGTGACAGGCTCCCATGATGCCCAGCAACCATGCATACCTCTAACTCCCTAATCTGTAATACTACAAAATACGGCTCTCTCTCTCTCTCTCTCTCTCTTTTTTTTTTTCCTTTTTCCAAAGCACAAGTGGACGACCAGCAAGGGTCCAACAGTGTTATTCCTAATTACCTTTTTTTTCACTCTTGATCCTGTGGCTCTCATAATTAGTTACCTGGGGCTGCAATCCAATTTGAAGTGATGACAAGAAAGTGATCCATGAAAAAGTAATAAGTTAAATCCAATTTCAGCCTTCCTCTAATTAAATGCACATGGAACTAATGAGTCCAACCCTAGCATTTCAGTGATAATGGTAATTAGCGAGGTGGGAGTCGCTCTCTTTTTCAACACTGGAGGTGTAAACCACAAGGTAAAATGGTAGGAGCACTCTTAATTACATGTGTCATTTTGTTAGCAATTTACACATTTTTGACCAGTCAAGTATGTTTCTTTCCCTGTCCCTCCCCACCTCCTAGCCCCAGCAATGATTGTAACGTACCATTCCACGTTCCGACACAGGGAAGCTCCGAAGAGCACTTCAGACTTGAGAAGGACAAATAACTTTTCTTTGCTGTCGCTCACCACTGGGACGCACACGCAGACAAGGCGACAATTAAGGATAATCACACAGACCTTAGTCCTCTTAACTGAAATCCAGATATTTACAGTGGAATAGGATTTTGTTGGTTTGGTTTCATTTTTGCTTACAATATGGAAAATATAATAATTTGCTTATTTGTGGCAAACAGGGCACTCAGTAGATGCTGAGGAAATATACACGGGAGGGGCAGCTATAATGAACTTCCTGACAGCATACGGGTTGTCTGTGGTCCCCCCCAAAAACCTGGCTTCCCATTCTGGTGCTATACCTGTCTGTGTGCTCTGCAGCAAGTCAGGGAACTTCTGTAAGTTTTACTTTTCTGCATCCACAGCACAGGTAAATGACATTCCTATACCACAGGGTAGCCATGGGGATGGTCCCACATTCAGCACTTGACTAAATGTTAATTATCTTTGCATACAGTGACATATGCATATGGTGACAAAGATATGCTTACATTTAAAATATGAGCATCGCACTTGAATTTTAATGCTTAGATACATGTAAGATGACCATGTAACTAAATGCCCAAACTGGGATACTTTCAAAGAGTGACAATTTTTATAAATAGAGCCAGGCAACAGGCATAGACTAGGGATATCCTGGAAAGGCTGGGACATGGGATCATCCTATACACTGCAGCTGAAATGGCAAAAATGAGCCAATTGATTATATTACAACTCCAATCAGAAACTCAGAGGTAAGGACCAGACATACTATTTTATTAAAAAAGTTTTTACACACTTATTTTTGAGAGACAGAGAGACAGAACATGAGCGGGGAAGGGGCAGAAAGAGAGAGACACACAGAATCGGTAGCAGGGTCCGGGCTCTGAGCTGTCAGCACAGAGCCCAACGCGGGGCTCGAACCCACGAACCGTGAGATCATGACCCGAGCTGAAGTTGGACACTCAACCGACTGAGCCACCCAGGCACCCAAAGCATACTATTTTAGAAAAAAAAAAATCTGAAATTAAGAGTATTTGACCAGGGCCACAGGATGGCCTTGAGGTTCAGGAAACCCTTACAAGAGGATACAAAATTCTGTGTGCCTGTGCATTTTTCTCAAGGGAGGAGTCACTGCCTCTATCGTACTTTTAATGGTGTGTATAATCCGAAAGACTTAATAACCATTTTTAAAGCATCATTTCTACTTTATTGATTCTTACCAAGATTTATTTTTCAGGGTTTTGGGAGTCTCCAAAGTCGTGTGATTAACAATGACAACTGACAAGGCATCCAAATTTCACCACTTCCCCTCAATTTCATGTCGGGGATGCCAATTCTAGACAATGTTAACTCTAGACATTTAAAACAATTTTTTTTGCCTCCTCCTGAATTATATCCACTTTACTAATTCAGTGCGCAGGGCTATTTTTTAAGGGTCAGTATTTCAAAAACCATTCCATTTCACTATCTACAACATAAAACTGTAGTTTCCTTTAAAGGTTTCCTCTTACCCATTTATTCCTTAGCGAATAACGTGGAAATGATATGAGGTACTAAGATTATATGTGGCATTAATGCAAAGCAAAAATGCTGCCTAAAGCACGTTTTATATAACTGCAAATAAAAATGCTAAAAAAAACACCTGCTGCATCTTGTATTTTAACCTCCTCTACCTCAAGCAGGAGTCCTCACTATACTCCTGAGCCTCCAACCGGATGACGCAGTTGTACTTCTCAGTGGATTTCACTACCTTTCCTTCCAGTGAAATGGCCTCCTGGATGAGGGGCTCCTACACGATGTCACCTTGGAAGGGGGGAGGACAGGCATGAGGGGAACGTCTCAGATGACTGGTTTCAAGTTCAAATTCTTTATAGACGGCCTGAAACTGTGGTCAGCTTTCCGCTGTAAGCAACACACAAGGTTTACTTTCTTTCCTAACTTTAATGCTGCCAGAATACACATGTACTTTTACTTTCTTAGGAGAAAATGTGTCATTTGATTTCCTTCCAGTTTATGTACTCGTGCCAACAACTAAAATGCTTAAAGAACCAAAATGAATTACTACCCAGAAACGGTGGTCAAAGTTCCAAAATTCGATCAATAAAATTGCTCATCTACTCACAAATTAATCTTCAGCCAGTAAAGTTGCACGTTTTCGAGGTTATGAGCACACCTGCATCATTAAGCATTTACTTCATTTGTTCAAGCAATCTTCAGAAGCATGTAAATATTTATAAAAGCAAGTCTACTATTTTTACCCACATAGAATTTTCTTTTTCTGTAGCAAAACCTTGTTAATTCTTTGACAACTCCTAAGCATCCTGAGGGCAGGGTCTGTACCCTTGACGGTTTCGTGTGATGCCCTATGCGTGGAGGCTGATCCAGAAATGCTCACCAAATCACATCTAATAGATCCAGATCATCTTCATTCTGAATTTACCACGGGGCCAATTTTCAATTTTCATTTGTGTCATTCATTAAAAAAAAAAAAATTGCAAGGCAGCTCAAGAGGCTAGGCTGACCAAGGGGCTATTTAGGTTACCAAGTAGAGTGTTTTTTAAGAACATCAAAAGCAGAATCTATACCAATTAATGCCTTGATTATACAAACCACACGTCACACAAGAATGTGGCCAGCTCAGATTTAGTTCTGTACGTGTAGCTGGAGAGAGCGTCTTCCTGAAATTAGTCCAAATTGCTGATGTTTGACTACATTTTGTGATCTCTATCGAGTAACCACTTAGAGCCTCCTCTAACTTTCCATTCTCTTTTGTTTGTTATCATCAGCCTGGGAAACTGGAGAGCACTGCCAAACATAAAGCAGAGAAGTGTGAGATATGCCTAAAATATAAGTCACAGTATATTTGGGGATTTGGGTTTCTTTTTTTTTTTTCTTTCCCCTCAAGCAATCAGTAGATCAAATTCTTCTCCCCTGTCAAGGCTTCTTCTATGCGGAAGATCTGAAATTTGCGAAAATAGGTCTCTCAGCGTGGTCACGAAGGGTACGAACAACAGAAATGAACCCTGTTAAGATTTGTGATGGGATTTCCCTTTCATTTCAGAGCCACACTGGATGGGGTGCCCCAGCGAGGGCATGGCATGGCAAGGTATCTCTCTGAAGGTTATTCCTTCCGTGAATCACCGAGTCTATATACGTATTTTTATAAGGAGGTAATATACCATGTGACCTAGGTTAGTAATTTCTCCTTTCTGTTTGTAGAAGGTCAGCCAACCTAATAAAGCCTGGTGGATTTGCATGACCCTACCAGGCAGCTGACAAGATGTAGTCTATGATGCACGCGCACGCACACACACATTCACACGCGCGCACAGCCAACCCACTGTTTTTTTTCCCAATCAACTCTTAAAGCTGGTCTAAATTCTATGCTTGTCAACTCTCCCACAGAGGGGTAGGAAGGGACTCAAAACATCTTATTTAGCAAAACCAGCATTCAAGATGGCCCCCTCGCCCCACACTTTTTATACAGACTGAAGTGCTCAGCAGAATGTGTTAGGTTGGTTTTGACACTGTCTTTGCCAAGAAAAATGAAGCTCTCTGTATCATACTCTTCTGGTGGCTGAAAACCTTATAACGGGCAAGAAAAAGAGCCCTCAAAAGGAAATCCCCTGAAACTTTACTTCATATATTTAGCCCTAAAGCAACTTCGTTCATCTTGGAAAAGAAGTTACCTAAAAATGCCATATGTCTTTAAAAAGCAAGTATGAGGGAATATAAGTCTAGTATAAAAAAAATTACAAATGATCTTCAATCCTGAAGAGCAGTGCATCAGGCAGACTGTGTATGTGTGTACTTTTTAAAATTATCCCTAACCAAAGCTCTACTACGTACAAGATTCCCACCTCCCCGCAATAATATATTGTCATTTTTCCAATGCACTTGAGGTCTGATAAATTCAAGAGGACTAACAGTATTTTTAAGGCTGTTAGAGCTCCAAGAGGGAGGCCAAAAGAATGGACAGTCATTTGAATCACTGAGTGACAGGCTGGGCCAGCTCCCTGTATACATTAATAAATTAGAATTTTAATTGTGTCTCTGTCTGCAGGAGATGCCCCAGCACTTTAATATGTACCAACAATTGGCTATGTTCTGGAATCTGCAATGTGGCCTCCGCGGCTGACCTCTGAAACACAATTCCCAGTCTGACTACGGAAACTGTTCAGTTTGATCCTTTCAACTTATTTGAATCCTGACAAATAAGCTCACAGCTGAAAGGTCAACACAGTCATATTTCATCCTCCAGAGCTGTTCTTAAGACATCTGCACAACAAAGCACTTCTTACAGCACCTGACATGGGACCTCAACGGCACTGCACCTCATTAAAAATATCCCCAGCATTCACACACGCGGAAAGGCCTATGGATCAGCGATGATGGTTTACCAAATCACTAACTGTTTTTGAAAGTGTTAGTCAACAGTGCACATTGTCATCCAACTGTTCCCCGTAAAGTGCTACTCTATGTGCTCTAGGCAGTGACACTTTCCCAAGTAGATGTAGAGGCAGGGCTTGTTCCCCAACGTCGGTCAGATCTTTGCAGGATCATTGGGGAAGTGTGGTCACTTCGTTCTGACCTGAGAGAAGTCAACACAAGCTAGGATTTGGGTTGACCCCGTGATCAATGTCGCTGGGGCCAAATTCCACCCAGCAGCTACCATTTACAAATTCCGTCCCAAAATGTCCAGGGTGAGAAGTTCCTTTTACTTCCCGTTTCGAGCACGTCCCACTCCCAGCTGTACGAGTAGCTGAACCACAGAGAACCTGGCAGTGCCCTGTCTTGGATGTGAGCATGAACACCCTCTGTCGAATTTTTTGGAAATATCTGTCACAGTTTCCAGCTCCAAGTCGAAAATTCAAAGCAGATTTTTACGAGCCTGCTCCTACCCTGTACTACGGCTCTGCCCTCAATGGGCCTGAAACGAGAAGTTGCTAAACCAGTCTTTTTTGAAATCTTTACACACAAATTGCTTACCAGTTTTTATGGACGATCCAGAAAACATCCACTAAAGAACAGTGTACATTATACTGGTTACTAGGTATATTAAAAGTGCCGTATCTTCATCAGTCCTACTAACAGGTGCTTGACCCCATGACACTTTGGGACAAACGATTCTGTGCTGTGGGCGATCTTTCCTTGGAGTACAGGACCAGTTAAGTAGCATCCCTGGCCTCTACCTACTCGAGGTCAGGAGCACCCATGCCCCCATGGGACAATAAAAACAACTGTCCCCATGGGACAGTTTTATTGTCCCCATGGGACAATAAAAAAAAGGACATTGCCCTTCGTCCCCCTGGTGGGTAAAATCACACCCAGTTAAAAACCAGTGTGCTAACATTACACGTACGTGTGCTGCATTTCTACCCCCATCATGAGACAATGAGGTGACCTACCTCGAGTACTAGGAACTGCTCCTTGGTGCTACCTGCTGCCTATTAAGCAACCCACACTTGTAACTACTCATCCTCTTACTACATCATCTCATTAGGAGACGCTCCTCCCAGCAACTGCGCTTTTGGTTAAATAGACATTTTTTCCGAAATGTCATACTCTGCTGGTAAACTAAGAATGCACCTTCTGCACAAGAGTTTTGTACGTGATCTGCAACTCCCAACACAATCCGCTTCTGAATTGTTTGTCAGCTCTCCCAAAGTGTATCGTGTCATTTTTTTTTTTTTTTTAAAGAATTGTCACCTGAAGGGCTGGTTGTTTGTCATTCCTCTTGGGAGATTTTAATCCACTAACTTGCTGCTGCTGTTGCTGCTGAAGGAGAAGCTGTCTTGCCACTTGAAGTGCCTGGAAGGAAAAATGGAAGAAACACGTTTGTGTTGAGTACCCACCCATGTTCGGGGCTTCTTTTACATACAGGAGGACTCCGGGAAGTACACCTTAGGGTGGGATCCTGACCTTCACGATCCTGGGCAAATGCCACAGCAAAGAAAACTTACCATCAGTCTAAGTTAGAAAACTTTCCACCTTTGTTTACATTTTCTTAGATTTAGTCCATTTCGCTGATCGTTCCTTAGGCATAGCAATCCACCCAAGCAGACACTATTCCTACATTAAATCTGACATAAAACTTGAACAATGAATAAACGGGACTCTGAGGAAGGGAGGCAGGAGGCCAAGAAGGGGCTGGGAAAAAGACAGAAACTTAGGGGACAACAACGGGCTCTTTTCGGAGACAACTTTATCCTCCAGTTCTTCTTGGGGGAACTTAGGAAGTTAAATCAACAGTAAGACTTTGGTCGTTTCTGAGCCCAAATAAAGAGGAAAAGGTAAATGGTGAACCATGCTATGGATAAAGGTATTTGGAGAAGGGAGATCAAAGCAGGTAAGATATACCCAGGGTGACCTGGAAAGATCATATAAGAAAAAAACTTAGCAAATTTGACCTCTAAGTCAACTCAAAGGGTACAGTATGTGCCTGTGAACAAAACTGATTTTGTCTAATACAAAATGATTCTTTTAAGCTTGTAACATGGGTATTTATTTATTTATTTGAGAGAGAGAGAGAGAGAGAGAGAGAGAGAGGGAGGGGAGAGAGGGAGAGGAAGGGAGGGAGAGAGACAGAGGGAGGGAGAGAGAGAAAGGGAGAGAAGGAAAACAGGAGAGTCCTCCCAAGTGCAGAATATAGACTGACCAATCTTTTTGAAAAGTTCAAATAAGAAAAGTGTCATCAATAAACCCTCCTGAGGACATTTACTGTCAAAGAATTTAACAGAAATAATAGTTAGCCACACGGTTCCAAAAAGGGCAGTAGGATCAGCAACAGAAGATTGAAGTTTCCAGACACCGTGCTAGAAAAGTTAGATTACTGGAGTCAATTTGGCTGTGAACCAAAATTGTTCATGTGCAAGATATGTCAAGAATGTTCATTAATGATGTGCTTAGACTTTAGAGACAAAATGGGATTTCTTGGGGATTACATCAATAAACATTTCTATATAGTCACTAATTATTTGTGTCTAAAAGGTGTACACATAGATGTGGTCAATGTTATCAAACGGATCTGATACTCTAAGTCTTAGAAGGTGTGCATTATGGACTTATGATGGCAGCGTGTTCCTCAAAGAGAAACCGAGACTTCATTTACATAAGAAAATAATGTATAGGGGCGCCTCGGTGGCTCAGGTGGTTAAGCGTCCAACTTCGACTCGGGTCACGATCTCGCTTTTGTGAGTTCGAGCCCTGCGTCTGGTTCTGTGCCCACAGCTTGGAGCCTGCTTCGGATTCTGTCTCTCTCTCTCTCTCTCTCTCTCTCTCTTTCTGCCTCTATCCTGCTCTCTCTCTCACACACACAAATAAACATTTAAAAAAAAAAAAGAAAATAATGGATATAATTCCAAGAAATGTGACCGTGAGGCCGTGAGTGGGGGAAGGGTAAGATACCATGGAGATCCCTGTGTACTGAACTCAGGGGGAAGGAAAAACAGAGTGGAGAAGAGGATTATCGTTCAGGGTTAAAAACGCTGAATCAGCAAGAATAGTACTTCTCAAAGGACAACTTCACTGAACGGAGCTCATGACTGTACTACTAAAACAAAGAGTATTTTCAGGACATTTTGTAAGGCCGATCGGTGCCTTTGGGTCTAAACGGCGCAAAGGGAGGCAATGAGACAGACGCACTGATAAATGGGTGACGAAGAGAAGATTTGGGGAAAGACGCAACCTTCCTGTCCCAGCTCCCCGCTATCCCCACCCCCTTGTCCCAGGGAGGCCTCCTGCCCCCCTTGTCCCAGGGAGGCCTCCTGCCTACCGAAGGCACCATCACCACCAGCCCCTTCAGATGTAAGGTACGGGCTGCTGCGTCTGTGAAGGGAGAGACATGTTCAAGAAAGCCTGCCTGGAAGAGTCTCCAGAAGAGAGGCTGTCTGAGAGGGGCATCTGGAAGCCAAGACGCCTGGGAGAGTTGCCCGAGACTCCAGCCTGCTGTCTCTGAGGAGGATTCACCATCACTGGACTCCGGGTTTCCTGGTCTCCTTGGAGACGCTCAGTACATGCGTAGGTGTAAAAGTGGGCAGAGTGAGGATTTCATTTATATCATATAAGAAAAATAGTCCCCTTTGCAAGGTGCCTGCAGGAGCAAAAGCCTCTCCTCCTACTATGTGTGTTCCCTTAACTATTTCACATGAGGGTTTTATAGCTTTTTAAGGTAGGAGAGAGAACCGCTCCATATTTTAAGTACTCACTTCAGAGTTCCCAGAGTAATAATGAACGAACGGATCGGCAAAGAAGGGTCTAGCTGCTACCGGAAAGGCAGACAGAAGAACCGCAGATGACAGTGAAGAGTGCAGAGGAAGGCAGGTTGGGAAAGAGTAAAAAGGTTAGGTATACTGGATACTACAACAGAGCAAGCAAACAAAAGCAGAGTGACAGAAACCCCACAGTCACAAATCTGTGTTAAAATTATTTACCACGTTTCGCGGAATATGGAATTTGGAGTTCAATTTTTAAAAACGCTTATTTGTTTTTGAAAAGAGAGGGGGGCGGGGCAGAGAGAGAGAGGAAGAAAGGCAATCTCAAGCAGGCTCTGCACTATGAGCGCAGAGCCCAACTCGGGGCTTGAACGCATGAACCGGAAGATCATGACCTGACGTGAAACCCAGAGCCGGACGCTTACCTGAGCCATCCAGGTGCCCCAGGTATTCAATGTTTAAAGAAACAAATCTCAAAATAAAAAAATAAATAAATAAAAGAAATTAAAAAAAGAAAAAGAAACAAATCTCTGAGACTCTGTATAGTTAACTCCTCATTTTGGTAAAATACATATTTAGTGTTTTTTTTTTAAAACACACACACACACCACCTCACAAAACTATTCTTTTTTTTTTCTTTTTTTAAATTATTTTTTAACATTTATTCATTTATGAGAGACAGAGAGCACAAGCAGGGTAGGCGCAGAGAGAGAGAGGGAGACACAAAATTGAAGCAGGTTCCAGGCTGTCAGCGCAGAGCCCGACTCGGGGCTCGAACTCACAAATCGTGAGATCATGACCTGAGCCGAAGTCGGACGCTTAACCGGCTGAGCCACCCAGGCGCCCCTCACAAAACCATTCTTATGTTGTCATTGGAACACTGCACTGTTTAAGAACAAGACAGCATAGGACTCAAACCTAAGTATTTAATGAATGTTTATTGAGCTGGCTCTATGCATTTCAAAATTAGCTAGTGAAATCCTGGCAATTATTTCGCTGGTTTTAAGAAAAAAAAATCATTCAGGTGTGTACCATCTTATTTTAGACCTGATGCGGAGCACATAAATTTAAACAGTCATGTAATGAACTCCAGCTCCCTTACAGCATTTCATACTGAGCCTTGTTGGAGAAGATAATCAAAGATAGCAGCACAGGGGCGCCTGGGTGGCTCAGTCGGTTAAGCGGCCGACTTCGGCTCAGGTCATGATCTCGCGGTCCGTGAGTTCGAGCCCCACGTCGGGCTCTGTGCTGACAGCTCAGAGCCTGGAGCCTGTTTCAGATTCTGTGTCTCCCTCTCTCTCTGCTCCTCCCCTGTTCATGCTTTGTCTCTCTCTGTCTCAAAAATAAATAAACGTTAAAAAAAAAAAATTAAAAAAAAAAAAAAAAGATAGCAGCACAGGGTAGAAAAGGCTTGGGAACTTGTAGGAACACAAGGGATATTTTAGTCAAACTACCGAAGAGAGAAGAATAAAGATGGAGATACGTGCAAATTGGTTTTCCAAATTTTATTCTCAACATGAATGCAAACAGGCAAAATAATTTCAAATATGTGGGATGGAGGGGCAACACTAGTGTAAATTATTCACCTTGATCTGAACTGTTGTGAACTGCTTCACAATAATTCCCCAGCCTCATCATGATGACGGGAACAAAGTTGGAACAAAGTATTGAATCCATCCTCCCCCACCCCCAAATCAACTGAGGTCTTGCCAAGTGTTGTTTTTGGTTTTGGTTTTTTTAAAGCTTATTTATTTATTTTGGGAGAGAGAGAAAGTGTGA
The DNA here is from genome assembly GCF_024362965.1 of Panthera pardus. Classification (NCBI taxonomy): domain Eukaryota; kingdom Metazoa; phylum Chordata; class Mammalia; order Carnivora; family Felidae; genus Panthera; species Panthera pardus. Next base: position 38,863,133 of record NW_026527013.1, read on the forward strand.
GTGGGGTGGGGACAGAGATAAAGGGAGAGACAGAATCCCTAGCAGGCTCCATGTAAGCGCAGAAGCAGACGTGGGGTTCCATCTCACGAACCTCTCATATCACGGCCTGAGCTGAAATCAAGACTCGGACGCTTAACTGACTGAGCCACCCAGGCGCCCCTCACCAGGCATTTTAAAACATAATTTATTAGAACTTAAAGTGCTGTGAAATCAAGCATCCAAGGGCACTTGTTTTTCCGATTTCTATTGGGTATAAATCACTGTAACCTAGATTTTAAACTGTCATAAAAAAAAGAGGAATAAGTCCTTAGTGTACAAGAGTGCACATGTGAGAATTATCATCATAATATGAATCGTATTACATGATTTATAATATGAATCGCTGGTATCTACCACTCACAGACAGTAAGAAATGTTTATTGTCATGTTCACTGGTGGTCAGTGGAAAATATGGAATGATTGATGGGATCCCCTTTGGAACATGCACCAGAAACCTAGTGATTTCTCATACATGCTTATTACCTGGTAGCCATTTTTACCTGTTACCTGCATCAAAATGAAATTAATGTCTTTCATCTCAGACTCCACTGCCTGAACCTCAGAGATCTCTTCCAACGCAACTGAGGAGTGAGGATGGAGTTTTCTTATTTGTATAACAGCATCTCGATCACATAGGGCAAGAAGTCCGCTAAGATATTCTGCTTGAAAACAAATGAGATCTTTTGGATACAGAATAATAAGGTGCACGGACATGTGTCTGCGTGCGTATGACGGAGAAGATGGGAGGGTTAGTAAGGGCGGGAGGGAGAAAGAGAAAGGATATGAATAAATGAAGTGTATCTTGTAAGAAGCAAGGATCAACTCTGACTCAAATTCCAGACCAATTGCTAGTGTAAATAACTTAAAAGGTCCCATCCCACCTCTGGAGACCTTTTACTATTGATGACGGTTCCTGGGCTGGGTTGAGTCAACACTTCCTTTATAACAGATGTGACAATTGCCTGGCAATGGACAACCTGGTACTGTACTGCGTGCTAGGCTCAGGTTACAAGAAAGACGTAGTTTGAGGATGTCACAGAGACGGGGTGACTGATAAAACCAGGCACTTAAAGCCCAGATGCACAGGCATGTATTTGTCTTTAACAAGCTAAAATAAATGGCTCTGTGAGCTAACAGAGGAGAGGGCTGGAAGGCAGGCACGCATTGCCTTCATCTGTGGACTGGCCAGCCTCCCTCTCTGCCTTGAATATCACCTACATCCTGCTCTGCACAAGGGGTTGAAGTTGCCTTTTGATCAACTCTCCGTGGGCCACAACCAGCTCTGAGTACTCAGAGTCAGGGAGTAGGTACTTGGCTGCTGGTTTCGCAGGCCATGCTTTTATGCTAACTGGGGCCTGGACATTTCTGACACACCTCTGATTCTACTGGCTCAAAATTATGCCTTTCTCATCAGAGCCTTCGCCTTCTCGGCAAATAAGTGCCATCTGTTATTGACAAATTATGTTTCGCATCAGCATGTTTACAACTTTTGAGCTATTTATATCTGAAGTTTAGAGCAGGTGTTAATATTTTAGGGGATAGGTTTCCCCATGTTTAGCATGTTTCTCTAGGTAGCCAATGTTCAAAAACACATTTACCGTATTTTAAGCAACACCAATAAGTTTACATAAAATATGATTTCAGCATGCATGCACATATGCATACAGCGAACTGGCATAAGGAAAAAAATTCTTCATACAAGTTTTGACACAACACCTGGTGATGAGGCCTGACAAAAACACCGATACTAGGAGGTCCTCAAAAAAATAAGACTAACCACAGTGTTTTAGGTCCTGGGTCAGTACACTATTACAGGCCCTGGACCGAATCCTCCAGATGAGCCATTACTATCCAGCCCACGAGACGAGAAGGGTTTTTACTTACTTAAATAGTTGGAGCGATAATAGAAGAAAGAATATTTTGTGACGTGTGAAAATTATACGGAGTTCAGTTTTCAGCATCCACAAATAAAGTGTTACAGGAACACAGTCATGCTCGCTTGATTCCATGCTGTCTGGGGCCGCTGTTGCATCACAAAGCAGAGTTAAGTACCTTCAGCACAGACTGGATGGTCCACACAACCTAAAATACTTCCTATCCGGGCCTGTACACGAAAAGTTTGCCAACCCATGCCTTGGGTTGCAGGCTGTACTCTGAGATTCCCCGAAGATTCCACTGGACACAATTTTATAAAAACAAAGCTTGCGACCAGTTGCCCCAGATAATTTTAGAACTTAGCTGACATGCAAGGACATTTCTAATTCGCTGCTCTTAAAGCTCAAAGTCCGATCCGATTTTCCAAAAGGAACTGGGATGGGAAAGCAAAATGCATCCATGTGCTCCTCTTTCTGTAACTCTTTAAAACGAGCTGCAAACTTTGACTATGTGTTTCTTCTCACAGGTAATTTACACCAGCTCGGAGTGAATCTCCTCAATTGGGTGTGAGGTCCCAAACACCAAGAGAATGAAGACAGCATGCGCTATGGGCCAGTGGAGAGAAGTCGGTTATTTCCTGTCTGCCCTGACAAGCTGTCCCACTCCTAGCTTCAAAGGCTGCTCTGAGTCAGCCACCCTTCCTCTAATTTCTTTTCCTAGACTCTCCCCACCCCTCAAGATCAAACCTGTTTCTCAGATAATTTCCCAGGCTAATCAACAGTCACTGTGCATATGGGGGTGGGGGGTGGGGGGGAAGCTAGCAATAAAAAGCAGCATGGGAAGCTCGGTAGGAAAGCAGTCTTGTTCTCTTCATTTCTCAACCTCCACATGCACCTCGAGTACCTCTGGAGAGCTTTTTCTCCCCCATAAACTAATCTGCTCTCTTGGTGCGGCTCAGCAACTACCAACCATCTTAACCAGAGGGCTCATCATTTAACACTAGCAATCACCCCGCAGCCAGACCTGGGACTGAGTGTGCAGGGCGACTCCATCACCTCCTTGCTTTAGACACAGCAGTCACTCCAGTTGCAGGATGGAGAGAACATGTGTGGGTCCATTTAAAAAAACAAGAAATGACCGTGGCTGATAGGACTAGATGTGTACATGCATTCATACAGAATCAACAACATTCCAAGGCAGTGAGTTCTCCAATAAAAATGCAAAAAAGGAAAAAAAAGTTATTTACAAATGAAACACTTGGTTATCACAGGAAACTGGAAAAGTAAGCTAATCTCATCGAGGGATTTGCCCAAGGAAAGATTCCGGGTCTAGTGATTGTGTAAATATTACACATACAAAGAAAGAAAGCACTCTAACAGACCAAGTCATGTTACTAGCGTCCTAAATAAAAAACAAAAAACAACCCACTTCCCCAATTAAAATTTTAATACATGGGGGGTAACAACCATCAAAAAATCATCAGAGGGCCTTTAACAGTCTCTTTGCACCAGTTACTACTTGGTCTACACTTGATGAGAATGCAAATAAGGGTGTAGAGTGTGAACATTCACTGGTAGCTGATTCACTGGACTTGACCCCCGCCCCCCCCCCCCCACCAAGAGCAGGTGGGGCAGATAGCAAAGCCTTAGATCAGCTGGGATACTGGATTTGAATCAGTGACCTAGAAGGGAAAAGTTCCATGTAGCTTCATCCAAGCCCGGAGTTCTAACAGCTGGAGAAAGCACTGTATACTCTGAGGGCGTTCCATAATAGCTGACGTTTAGATAGGGGTGGATTCCTCAAAATGTTCCACAGTCTTTGCAAATGAGTTTATGAGACAGTATCTAGACAGACAGGGTGAAAAACTGGACCAGAGACCATACCATGCCTACAGCACTCCAACATGACGTGCGTGAGTTGAAATGAAGGAGGACAGGAAATGAAAAAGTCAAAGATCCCTATACACACTGTCCTATGTGCACAAGGAAGTATGGCATAGGGCAGGTCACCCACATGTGTGGGGACAAGGAGAGATGAGGCCAGGACATAGCATCCCTCTGCCACCTGGACCACTACCATTTCTTTATCGTCCCACGCTAACCTGAAGCTCCACCTTCTAGATCTACTTTCCAAGTGGGGCTTCCCAAACCCTTACTGAGATGACTTTATGTTCTTCATGCTACACATAGGATGCTTATCACTGCTGTGACGCTTAACACCTATGTTCTTCACTTTGGCTTTACTTTATTTTATTTTTTAATTTTTTATTTGAGAGATAGAGAGCTAGCAGGGGAGGGGCAGACAGAGATAGAGACAGAGAATCCTAAGCAGGCTCCATGCTGTCTTTCTCTCTTTTCCTATCTTCCATCCTTCCCTTTCCTTTTCTTTCCTTTCTTTCTCTTGCTCTCTCTCTTTCCTTCCTCCCTTCCTTTCTCCTTTCCTCCCTTCCTTCTTTCCATCCTTCCTCTCTCTCTCTCTCGTTCTTTCTTTTTTGTTTTTTAGAAGACCCGGAACTTTAAATTGTAGCAAATAATGTAAAGACCTGTGTATTGTGTTTGAAGTCAGGAGTTTTTTAATGTTGGCAATCCATCAGAGTGTGTTTTCCTAGAAGAAAAGATGACACAGTATTTTCTTTCTCTCTTTTTCTCTCTCTCTTTTCCTTTCTTCCTTCCCTTTCCTTTTCTTTCCTTTCTTTCTCTTGCTCTCTCTCTTTCCTTCCTCCCTCCCTTCCATTCTCTTTTCCTCCCTTCCTTCCTTCCATCCTTCCTCTCTCTCTCTCTCTTTCTTTTTTGTTGTTTAGAAGAACCGGGATGATGTTTAGAAGAACACAGAATTGTGCTGCTGTACTCGTGCCATGCTACGATATGCCAGCATTAGTGTTTTGGGGCCCAAACACCATCCCATGCCCCAAGTACAGGAGACATGGACAGAGAAACATCATAAGGCCCAAAACAGGAGGAAGCATTCGACTACAAGTCCCAGCCCCAAAGGAAACCTAGGAGGCAGAAGCAGGGTCAAAAAATGCTGTATTTCCTTACAGTTATGAATAACCTTGATTATTTAAGTCTCCATGTAGAGGGCACTTACCGCCAAAGAAGGTAAAGGTTAGGAATTTTCATGAGACAAAAAGAAAAAGGCTATCTATGATCCTCTTGCAAAATCAGCTGAAGTAAGTTTAATGGCTATAAACAGTCAGGAAGTCTGTTTGAAGTCTCTTATAAGAGGAGACAAACCTTCCCCCCTCCCCCCAACCATACTCCTACTCCATACACCTATTAACATAGGGCCCTATAACCACCGTGTTGAGGCCCTGGTTGGCTGCTCCTTGCTGGAGCCGGTGCCAGACGCTGAATCACCACCACCCAGTCTCCAGCACCTGAGTTGTCTTTGGACAGATTCCATCCAAGCACTGCCCAAGCCTGAGCCTGTCTAGCTTGAACGAGTCGGCAAGACCACAGCCTGGGGCGCCATGACCGTAGGCAACACTGGCGTTGCAAGGAAGTAAAACAGAAGTCAAGTTTATTAGAAAATGTCTAAAATACTAAGCTAGGTGCTGCATCAAACCCGTTTCTCCTTGTTAAGGAAGGACCAGACTGGGCCCAAAAAGAAATAAATAAATGAGTCCACTCCTTCTCCAAGTTCCCAAAGTAGAAAATATGGGGATCAAATGGAAGGATATGTGAATCAAAGGGAACTATGAACTGGCTGTATTAACCTGTTGTTTTCTGCAATTGTCTTTTATGGGGATGCAGTCCAGCAACTCTCATTATGAACAATCCAGATTCCGATCTTTTCGTACCTTAGGAGGAGAGTGGCTATTTTTGAAGCTTGCAGAATAATGTGGCTAGAATCATGTTCAAAATAATGGACAAAAAAGTCATAAGAAAAGTCAAAAGACTTTTCTATGATCTTACCACTAACACCGAAACTAGTTCCTGCTCAAACAAATACGGTGTTGTACTCCTTTGGTCCTTATAACGCAAGTCACACGCACTTGGGATGCCCTATGGATGCTTTGGTCTTTTGCAAAAAACCTTCTCCTTCCCTTACCTGAATGCTGGGGAAAGAAGCAAAAGTGAAAGGCAACGTAGAGGCAACATTCCAGCTGACATGAAAGACAAAAGAAAGAAACAGAAGTGGAAAGGGAGCAAAGGCCCAAACCAGACTAAGAATCTAAAATTTGGAACTACTCATTCTTGGCCACAGTTAACTAGGACCAAATCATCATCGTTGTTGTTGCCGTTACCCTAATACTCTCCAATAATTTACATTTCTCAGAGCGGTTAATGCAAATAGCAAAGATTACACTAGTCTAAGGATTTAAGAAATAAGGAATATCTAGAAACAGAGCAGCAAGTGTAATAACTCCCTGCATTTACGCCACTAAAATAAAAACAGCATACTGCCGTGCTCCCCGTGTGCGAAGCACTATGCTAGTTAGTTGCTTTAGACTTGTCATCTTACTTTGTGTCCCCACCATCTCGGAGGGAAGCAGGGCAAGGTTTTATGATTACTGATTTAGGGTGGAAAAATCATGAGATGGTGAGGTTCAGTGACTTGCCCAAGGTCACAAACCTACGGAACGGCTGGGACAGAAAAACAAAAACAAACACACACTGTCTCACGAGAACCTGACACCCACATTCTACCAAGGTCACTGATTAGACCAAATATGACTGCAGGTAATTCTGGCAAACAGATATGCAGTCCAGAGAGCCAAACACGCAAGGATGAATGCGGGTACTTTACCTTCAGGAAGAAGGCAGAGGCCTCTTCCGGGTATCACATCTTTTAACATAAGTTTACCTGCCTCTTTTCCCCACACAAAAGGCCTGCTCTTTCCAACCAGATCCTTTCACTCCCAGGACTCCTGGAGCCATGGCCACATCTGCAAATCTGCCTTCTCTGCTCTCCGTCCACATTTACAAGGCATTCAGGTGTCTTCTCCATTTAAGTTCTACTTTTCCCAGTAGTGCATGATCTCACATATACAAAATCTGAAAAGGTCGAACTCAAAGAAGCAGAGAGTAGAATGATGGCTGCCAGAGACTGGAGGGTGGGGAAAATGGGGAGATGTTAGTCAAAGGGTAGGAGGGTTTAGTTAGTTCTGCAGCATGAATATGTTCTGGAATTCTTATGGACACAATGCTGCCTGTACTTAATAATACTGTACTGTGTGCTTGAAGTTTGCTACAGGGATACTTCTTAAATTAAAACTTCTCAGGGCACATGGGTGGCTCACTCAGTTGAGCGTCTGACTCCTGATTTCCGATCAGGTCGTGACCTCACAGTTTGTGGCATCAAGCCCCGCATCCGGCTGATGGCAAAGGGTCTGCTTGGGATTCTGTCTCTCCTTCTACCTGCCCCTCCCCCACTCATTCTTCCTCCCTCCCTCCCTCCCTCTTTCTCTCACAAATAAACATCAAAAAAAAAAAAAAAAACCTCATCACACACACAAAAGGGTAATAATGTAGAGGTGACAGACAGGTTAGTTTGATTGTGGTGATCTTTTCACCGTGTAGACGTAGGTATAAAAATATCAAGTTGTACACCTAACACCTAAATATGGATACAATTTTTTATGTCAAAGTTGTCTCCATAAAGTTGTTAAAAAATTTAAACTTAAAAAATTAATCGATTCTACCTCTTCCTAAAAACTCTGCTTGTATTCTAACTGCTTCAAGCAGTAGCGTTCCCTGATGTCCTCTGACCCAAGGGACTAGCACTGGTCGAGGATCCCCGAAGTGCCCCGAGTTCCTATGGCTGTGCGGCAACCCGCAAGCAGGCTGACCGGAGGGAAAACAGACCCAGCAGTACCTGTTCTCCCTCACACTGCGCTTCACCTCTTCACCTGTCCAAGTTCATCAGCTGCTCTTGCGATACTGATGCTGTTGCCATCATCCCTTAGATGCTCAATCTTCCCTCAAGCTCTCGTAGGGACAGGCACCCCGTTCTTCGCTTTCGCTGGGCCAAAGTTGGAATTTTTCAAAAGGAGCGTTTAATGCCAGCAATGGAGAGGGTGAGCTGTCAGAGTAAAGATGTTTTCTCTCAAGTTAGCCCAAGTCCACACAGAGCTCAGGCCCTGGACACCTGTATCCATTCTCTGCCTTCATCTACATTAGACCTTTCTCCCCCACCTACCTGGCATGGCTTTCAGGTCAAGCACGGTTGCTGGCCCATGTTTATTTTAACCCACTGCAGATTCTCAGACTCTGCTGTAACTGCTTGCTTTTTGTTAGGAGGGGGGTATTATGTCACTGTAATCTTTTTACGCTTATTTATTTATTTCTGAGAGAGAGAGCAGGTTGGGTGGGGACAGGCCAAGAGGGAGAAAAAGAGAATCCCAACCAGGCTTTGCAATAACAGCATGGGGGCCAAAGCAGGGCTTGAACTCATGAACCCTGAGATCATGACCTGAGAGTCGGACGCTTAACTGACTGCAGGACAAGGTGCCCATACTATAATCCTTTTTTATTATTATTTAAAACAATTTTTAATGTTTATTTATTTTGGAGAGACAGACAGACAGACAGACAGACAGAGTGTGGGTGGGGTAGGGGGAGATAGAGAGAGGCAGATACAGAATCCGAAGCAGGTTCCAGGCTTTGAGCTGTCGGCACAGAGCCCGATGTGGATCTCGAACCCATGAGCGGCGAGATCATGACCTGAGCCGAAGTAGGACGCCTAACAGACTGAGCCAGGTGCCTCCCGCTATAATCTTTTTTTAAAAATGTTTTCTCGGAATGCTTTTTCCCCTCTTAGTTTTATTGAGATATAATTAACATATAATACTCTAATAGTTTTCGGTGTACTCCATGATTATATATACAGATAAAGATTAGATATACATAATTGGTATGTTTTGTGATATCTATAGCTATATATTTCAAAATGATTACCACAGTAAGTTTAGTTAACATCTATTCCCTGACAGAGTGTTTTTTTTCCTTGAAAGAACTTTTAAGATCTACTCTCTTAGCAACTTTCAAATATATGACACATTGTGGTTAACTTCAGTCACCATGCTGTGTATTATGTCCCAAGAATTTATTTTATAACTGTCTGCAAGTTTGTAGATTTTGACAACCTTCACTCCCATGTCCCCCACCTCTGGCAATGACCAATCTCTTCTTAACATAGATACAATTTCTTTATGTCAAAATTATCTCAATAAAGTTGTTAAAATTTTTTTAAAAAATTAAAATAAAAAAAATTAATCGATTCGACCTTTTCCCTAAAACTGCTTGTATTGTATTTCCTTTGGGTTTGATTAGATTAGATTCCACATAAAAGTGAGATCAAAGTATTTGCCTTTCTCTGGCTTATTTCACCCAGCACAGTGCCCCAAAGGTCCATCTATGTTGTTGAAAATAGCAGGATTTCCTTCTTTTTTATGGGTGAATAATAGTCCATACATATTACATCTTCTTTATTCATCCATCAATGGGTAAGTGTTTCCTTATTTCCTTATCTTGGCTATTGTAAAATAATGCCGTAATGAATGTGGCACTACAGGGATCTTTTCGAGGTAGTGATTCATTTCCTTTGGATATAAAAACCCAGAAGTGGAAGTGATGAATCTGGATTTAATTTTTGGAGGAACCTCCATACTGTCTTCCCCAGTGGCTGTACCAATTTACATTCCCATCCATGGGGTAGGGGTTCCCTTTTCTCCACATCCTCGCCAACACTTGCTATGTCTTATCTTTTTGACAACAGCCATTCCAACAGCTATGAGGCACTATCTTACTGTGGTTTTGATTTGCATTTCCAAATAACCATCCTCTTAAAACTGTCTTGGTCCCTGGTTAAAGGGGATGAGGAAGATAATAATAAAAGTTGCATTCTTTTTAACTACTTATTGACAGACAAGTACTCAACATTACACACACATCACCTCATTTACTTTGAGTTATTTTTAAAAGCAGTTAACACATATAGAAACAGGAACAGAGAGGCTATTTCTAAGCATTACGTGAGGTGTGCATGGACAGTCCTTAGCGAGATACCTGTACGTGAACATTACTTACTAAATGTAATATACTACCACAGTACATTACCCCATAAGTACAAAAATATATTTTGTGGAAAGCAAACATTCCTATTTCCCAGTGATCTCACACCAGTCATTGTCCTCCTGACAAGGACCATGAGAAAACCACAGGGAATCTAAGGCAGATGGCAGTGATTGTACAAAAAGCTAACTGGGGGCAAGAGGGGATCTGTGATTTGCCCATGGTCACAGAGATGGCTTGCAACCATGAGTCCGGGCTCCTTCCGCTGGCAAAGGCACTTGAGCAAGTATGGCCATTTCTGACCCTCACCAAACCCTAAAGGTAGCCTGCCTTGCCTGGACTCTAAGAACAACACAGCAGGAATGGCTGCCTCGAGGCCAACCAGGGAGCTCCCAGGAGATGGTGATGCTCATGCTGCTGCTGCTGGTGAACAAGAAAATGATCACCAACCCTGAATGCCAGCCATGGGTCTGGCTTGCTTCTAAAGCGCTTTACATAAACACAACGTTTACATAATATGCCAAAGGTCACGCAGTTTGGATTAGAATCCCTTCACTTGTACTTCAGGAATGACACAACCCCAAATGGCCACTGAAATCCACGGATCCATGGATTTGGAATTCTTCCATTCACAGAGAACTACAGGTACTTGCTGGACAGGACAGATCTTCAAGGGAAAAGTTAGAAATGCTCAGACGAATTCAAGCCACAAAGGTAACTTTATAGGAAACTATCTGAAGTTTTTATCTTTTATGTAAACATAAATACATGTGAATATACTGCAGATACAGATAGAAGACAGCAAAAGAAAAGATTTCAGTGCTCTGGTCAAGGGATTAGAAATATTTTCTTAAAAAGGGGATTAAAAACAAAACTGTGCTCATCGAATGGGCAGCTGTGTTCACTGGGTTGTGCTCATGGTGGGACAATGGTTTCTGGAACTTCCAGTAACCACAGTTTAGCATAAGGTGGAACTTGAGTCTTCATGCATGAAGAAATAAGGATTCTCTGGGAATTTGGGGGAATTACTGACCTTGAGAGCATCACAACAATTCCAAAGAAACAGAAGTTAGCTTTAGAAAACATTAACATATTTATCCAGAAGCAGCAACCATGGTGGTAGAACATCCACCAGTCGTTCCACCTGAATACGAACCCATTCTACCTGATTTGAACCCCAGATCTACCACTTGCCAGCTGTGTGACCTTGGGTAAGTTACTTAACCTCTCTGTGCCGCAGTTTCTTCACGTGTAAGAATGGGAGGAAATAACAGTTTCTACATCACAATTAGTACGTGTAAGGCACAGAGGCTAGGACCTGACATTCGGTAAGTGATTCTTCAGTGACTTCAAAAAGCACTTTACAAACGATCACTGAGCATGAAAGTAATAATCTCATGGTAGAAGACATGGGAAATGCATAAATGAATTAAGAAAATAAAAAATAAAGTGTAATATCATCACCTATGTATTGATACAAGGTTAACATTTGGAAGTATGCTTAAGGAAAGTAATTTTCTTAAGCAACACTGGAATCACATTATTTAGGATCTTTTCAAAATTACTTTTTAAAATTAAAAACACATTTTTAAGAGAGAGTTTTCAAATCTAATTTCTATATTCAGGTTCAAACCAACAGTACTGGGGACCAAACAACCTAAAAACTACCACCCTACTCTAGAGATTTCTGAAAAAGCTTTCAACCGAAGACTTTAAACAGCAAATGGCACATGACTAATTTTTTCACTGTGCTTAGTAACCGTTTCAGGGAGGCTTAAGACACACCAGAACCGAAGAATCACATAGTAACATCTAGGGTTAACACAATGTTTCAACTGTTTGGCCCCCAAAGGGGGAGACTACAGAGTAACTTCTGACTCAATCTTGCACAGCCAATGAGCAGGAGTCTGTGTCTTTGCAAAGAACAAAAGAACTTGAGTCTTGTGGAAGTTAAATTGCCAACATCGTATCGAGTGAATGTGAAATAAAACAAATATTTAACATTTCAGCCCAAGCCGTATCGTATAAACAACAAGGACAAAATCCTACATTGGATCCTAAATAGACTCAAACTAAGCTTCGACAGTCTTCGTTGGCTCCTCCTTCCCCACCATCAGTACCGTGCACTAGCTACATTTTCCCGTAAGGTTTCTTCATGGTAAAACACTTTCTCATGGGACTGCCTGTGGTCGGGGCTGAGCATGGCACAGGGAAAATGCTTCTCATGGTACCTGCATCATACCCATTCAGGTCTAGCCTGACCATTAAGTACAGACACACCCGGAAGTTGTAAACTGCTTTAACAACAGGAGGTTTTCCCACCTCAAAAGTGGGATAATCTTTGCAGCCTACCTATGATCCAAGGGTGTTCTGAGTATTAACGAGTTAGCATTAGTCAGGCACTTTGATTTCCCAGACAAAGGGCTCTGTACGAGTACAAGGTATGATTATCCAACCCAATTGCCTTCTGGAGAGTCACCTGAGATGACAACAGAGGAGGCAGAAAGGCTACGGGTCCCATGGCTGCCCTCTCTGGAGCAAAGCTACCTCCCAGGGACATACATGCAGGGCCAGACTGGTGGGGGCTGTGCTGTGAGCGTCCGCTGCATTGTTCCCTTATATAGTCAATGAAGAGGGAATCCCTCTGTGTGCACGTTTCCAATTCGCATTCCAAAAACAGTATAGGCAACGAGGCAGATTTTCAACTATGATTTACAGGGCTTGATGTGACAGGGCTAGGTACCATGCTAGGATCATGCCCGTCGCTTTCTCACGATAGGAATCAAAGAGGAAGCCCCTATAGAAAATCCTTTAGTTATTGTAAACGTACAGGTGTGCGCACGAATGTCAGCCCATGCGTAAGTACAGAACATGTCTACATACGGTTTCCAAAGCCCACCTGAGAATTAAAACAACAACAACGACGACGACATTCTGTTTTTGGCGTGCTTGTGTTAAAATCTGCATTTAATGTAGATTTGAGCCCTCCCCTCGGTCTCTGGAGGCCTTGATGTGAGATAACAATCCTGAAGATCATTATACGCATTGCATAATATTGAAGTCTAGAAGGTGTTTTTTGAGGGACAGAGAGGTACACGTCATTATTTGCATTACAGGATCTGCCTATCACCTTTAAAGAGAGGAGCAGAAGTTGGCCTCTAATAAAGTAGGCTATACACCAGCCACAGAAACTCTGGTACGCTTTCTTTCAACTGAGCGGTTCATGTTTAGATCTCAAGTCAGAACAGAGCCTTCAACAAAAGTGCAGGAGGTACTGATTTGACCAAATGGTATTACTGTTTAAAAGACACACACACACACACACACAGACACACACACACACACACACACCACTTAAAAGTGGAGCTACTGAGGCAGGCATAACTAAGTAAAGCATCTAGAAAAGCCTAAATGCTGAACAGCTAATCCTGGGAAATCCTGCACCGTAAAATCATATGCCGCGATAGATTAATTCTCAGTAAAATGCCTGGCAAATTCTCAGAAGTCGAAAAGGCTCCTGAGTCTTAAGGGTTAACACACTTGCCCCCTTTTTTTTTTTAAATGACACATATAATTTCCTTTTATCATAAAACAATGCATTTATTATTTTCTGTATATCTGTTAAAGGGCATGGCTTTCTGAGTGGAAAACAAAACAGAACTTGGTCACATGTTTATTTGCTTCAGCTACTCCCTTCCCCTTCTGATAAATAATCAAACATGCCATCCAGAAAAAACAAAACCAGCGAGCTGGGAAATTTGATGGTCATCAAATAGACTGAGATACCAAGAAAAGCAGCCCACTGTTCCCACACTGAGTTTTCGGCCCCCACACCTACACTGACATCTGAGTAAATACCTTCAGTCACTCTTTCCATTTTCCCTGCAATTACTCCTACTGTTAAACAAATTGTCCTTAAGGCAGTCACAAACCTAATTTTTTTCTTGCAAAGTAGAACAACTTCTGAACATTAAAAAAAAAAAAACGCAGCACAGCAATAGCCATACACAGGCGCACTTATTTATTTAAATATTTCTTCCATTAGAGGTTCAGACAACCAGAGAGCTCATTTCTTTCTCTATTCTACAGATGCTGTTTTAGACAATAAAATTTAAGGATATTTAGTCTGGGGACTAACAAACAAGGTTCGGAGTAATAACAATCCCCTAAAGATCAAAAGGGCTAATTTTCCATTTCCTGTCTATTCCCTGACCAGTACATAGTTAAAAAAAAAAAAATTAGCACCTGGCTTACCAATTACAGTGAAGTTGGGGGTCAGGGTTGGGGGAAGGGCGTGGAGGGAGGTGGGGGAGGCTCAAGGGGCGAGGACATCAGACAGGAAAAGGTGGAACCCTTTAAAAAAAATGTCAAACCATGTGTTAAGAAACTCATTTCAACAGAAAGGACTGAAAGAGCGATCTCACTGCTCTTTCCACACAGGGAAGGAGCAGCCCAGGTCCGAGGGCTTTTCCTGCCATACTAATTACCCACAATGAGAATTTTGAAAAGAGCTTTCCAACATCAAAGTTAACAAGCATCGCAGAAAGTGAGCCGGGCTTTCTCTTTCCTTTCGCATCCCACTCCGTTTAAACAATAGTAATGCGAGTGAGATAATGACCATGCTTGTTTCAGCAGTCTGACTTTTATTGGCATGAAATTGGTACAAATATTATCAAGACCGATTCACAAGTGATGACGGTGTCATGATGCAAACATCATAGGACAATTGTGCAGAGGCAGAATTACAAAGGCACCATCCCTGGACTCTCTTACCCCTCGTGATAACAGGAAGAAAAAGAAGGCAACACCAAACAAAGTCATACATCGGCAGAGAGAGTTCTCATCTACGTTCAAGCCTGTAAAACTGTCCTGACGACACTCGGATGCCTCCTTAGCTGATTATATCCCAAGACCCATTTGAAAGCAAGAGTGGATTCACAAGGAGTTAGAACCAACCAACGGTCTTCTCAAATCTCTAAAAAGAAAACCGCTTTTGATGGAGAGAGAAGGGGTGGGGGGGGGGGAGAGACAGAAAGCAGTAAACAAGGTGGAACATCTTATTTTGCCCTCCAGAGAATGCGCAGGAGCGGATCCCGAGTTTAAAAGTTTAACCCAGCAAAATGTTCCTTTTTTTTTTTTTTCTTTCTCTGGACACTTACAGAGAAAATGAAGAGTTTGACGGAGTGAGCTCGCACTGTCTGCCTTTGGATTTCCGTCTTCTTGCTGTAGATGGGTTCTGGCTGTTTCTGTGAAGCGGGGGTTGCCGAGTGGTAAAAAAGATGTTTGAATAAACAGGAAGTGCTGTGCGGCTGAAGCACACTTGAGGAGAAAGCACACTGGAACATTGCCCTTTGTAGGCAACCTCAGGGACGCTTTGCCTCCACAGTAGCTGGCTGGGCTCTCACTAAATGACAAAGAAACCACAAGAATTCCTCAAGTAATTCTTCACTTTCAAAGTTGAAAGATCAGTTGGAGCTTGCAGGTAATTTTCAAAGTTGCATTTAGCGCTTAAAGAAATCTATTAATGCTACACGTATCTAAATCACTCCAGGTCTGCAAGCAGCGACACGGCATCAGAAACGTGTGCCCCGGCCAGACCAAGCCCTAGCCAAACAGCTCACTCTCGCAGACGAATACACACAGGCAGGGTTTTCGGGAAACCTGCTCTCGAGATATTTTTGTGGTGACATTTACATAGGCAGGATGCTTTTAAAAAAAAATAGGGAAAAAAGAAAGGAAGAAAATTCAGATTCTGCAGACTTTAGAGGAATTTGTCACACGTATTTTTAAAGAACATATCGTCCCGCATTCCTGGGATATGCCCTTGATCTTGCTTCTGCTGCTTTTCCTCTTACATTTTCCTTCTCCGCAATCAACCAAACTACCTGTTTATCTCCAGATGCCTAGCTTGTCTACTCGAACACTCTTTAACCCGCCCCAAACTAATTATCAAAGTCCTGTCTTCCGTCACCCGAGTAACTTGACAGATACTGTAAAGAAAAGTAAACCGCTAAAGGCAGAACAAGTCAGCTTGAAAAATAAGATGAGCAGCTGAACAGCCATATTCAATAAGAAAAGAAAAAGGGGGGAAGGGGAGGAGGAGGAAGAAAAGGATTCCTTCTGAAAATGTATTGCTGTGGTGGCAATGTTCTGCCACGGAAGCAACTGATTTGTTATTTAGCATGGAATGCTGGACTGTCTGTCATCCAGGTGCTAATACTTGGCTAAAATAACTCATTGGGAACTGTCAGTGGGATGTTTACATAGGCCCCAATCTTTTCTTCATGGAAGGAAATTTTTTACTGGAATTCATCTTCTTTTGATCTCACATTCAAAGCAACGGCAGCTTGATAGACATTCAAGTCTGAAAGCAAATCCAGACGCTGAAGATAAACCGCCAGAATATGACAGGCAGAAGCATCTAAAGCTTATAAAAATGAAGAGAACAGCATGTCGCCTGAGTATTACAATAGCAGAAATCAAGAGACATATTAGGTGGAACTGATCAGCCACAAAAACAGTTCAAAAGGCAGATCACAGAAACAGAGGACTAGGCTAGGAAAAAAAAAAATGGGAAAGATCTGGTTTACTGCCTCACCTCCCTTTTGAGCCCCACAGCACTTCCATTCCTGCCTCTTCACTTTTAGGAAGGGTGGAGTATCCAATTCAAATGTTCCCATCTAACTCAGCTGGTCCCGTTATAAACGCGCCGCGAATGATTTCCTAGCAATGTATTTCCAACAGGCAGGGGGAAAAGGCAGACCCTTACCTTGCTCGGGGTCCAGCATGCTGCATTTATTAGCATCCCCTACATCTGCTCTGCAATGCAGTTTCAAAAGACACACAGCCTGGGTGCCATGCAAGTGGGCGGTCAGGAAGAGCATCTCGCCAGAGAAGGGCTCTAAGTAGTTCGAGATGGGGCTACAGAGCTCTAAGGAGTCTAGTTCCCTGACATGGCTAGTTACTGAATGAGCACACACGCTCCAGCCTCAGTTACAAAAATAGATGCATTCAGTCCTATAGATAGAGAAGTGCTCAACACCTAAGTGCTTGGAAGCCAACTAGGGCAATTCCAGAAGGGAATTATCACCAGATCTGTCTTAGAGGCGCACAACTACTTTTTCTCAAAACGAGCCTCTTCGGTACACCTGAAGAAAAGGTAACTCCCAGCAATTCTGTACTCAGAGCTGTTTGCTAACACACACTGTGTGTGAATGGGCGGCATCAGGGTAAAGGGAAAGAGAATTCCACATGATAACTTAGCCCATGGTGGGTTCCGTTCCTCCTCAGGCCACCTGCCCTCCTGGGACCGCGGAGCCTGATCTTCTCCTGCAGCCCCTTGCGTCTTTAAAGTTGGCCCCTCCCCCTCCTTTTGCATAATAAATCAACAGTAAAATGTGGATTTAAAAAAATGCACTAACCTATTTAAAAAGATGTAATCAGTTTAAGGGCTTGCCTCATGCAAACAAGATTCCTGGGTAACTTAGTTACAAATGTAAAAACACAAACAAGCAAACAAAATAAAACCCTACTGGATTCTACAACTGTTCTTAAAAGTTACCCTCTTGCATGCCTACACAGCTGACTTGGGAAAGCTGATTACTGATCTTTAAACTGTCCCACTTCCTTGTGTTCAAGTCACGCCGCTATTCCTCTCTCACCTTAAAAAAAAAAAAAAGGGACTTTTAATACTTAACTCTAAAAATCTCTGGACTAAATATCCCGTGTGGCTATAGTTACTACATTTACCCCAAAACAGGGAGGTTTACCATGAAAAAAAGAACCCGGAATGTTAATTCCTTTGTACATTCTAAAACCGTTTCCTCTACAAAGAATGCTGTCACTACCACACTGGGGCAAGGAACAACATTCCATATCTCATGGTTGTTGAGAGTCTTTTTCAAAAATCTGCCATGTATAAAGACCTTCATTAGTGTAATTCAGTGACTGTTGGGTTTGGTGTCTTTTTTTTTTTTGATATATACAACTTTTGATATGTCATTTAAAAACCTCATAATAATATCATTAAAGAGCTACCATTTTTAAAAGAGAAATTGTCTGCTCAGGGCCATGGAATAGTAGCCATGCTCTAGGCCGTTTCCTCTCTCCCTTTCAGACTTCTGGACTTGAATGTCACTATAGACCTTGAATCCTTGAATGTGAAATGGCTTCACGCTAATTGCTCTAATTGCTTGAAGATGTGCAGGCAGGTGAAACCTGATCCCCGTGGCCATTGTAGAGACCAAGAACAACACTGGAATGTTTACACAGTGGTTTGATTTTAATAGACAGAAGGGCTGAGTTTAAGACAGCAAAAACATAGCTAATAGGTGACCCCTTAATGTTAGGCCTCCTTAAAAAAAAAAAAGACGCACAACAAAATACAATTTCATGTTCTAAAAGGCAGTGTCCTAAATGCCAAGGTTATTTGCTCGACTCTTGCAGTGAGTACACGTTACGTTGCACCTGACATTTACACCCGAAACTCTACCCCGAATACATTTTTTTACCTTAAAACAAAAAAGCACTTTATGTGTCAGTCACCTTACAAACAGATTATGACTGTATGGTATTTCCAAGTAAGTGCACTCATTTAAATTTTAAATTGAATATTTTCACCATTGCAGCACACGGCACTCCCTGTCCCTTAAAGGGGAAGCCCTGCATCTCCTGGTGTGTTCCTCTGCTTCTTCTGTTCCCCTTCCCTGCCATTTATGGAATTCGTGACCCTTGTAGATTCCTTGTTTGCAGTAAAAGTTGAACCCAAACCCTCTCACGTTGGTGCAGAAGACAAACATGCATCCTTTTGGTGCCTCCTCCCTTTGTTATTGTGTGGGACTGTGGCCCACTTCTCTTCTTGGGGGGCTAAGGCAGCCAGGGGAGTGGTAGACATAGTTATTCAATGACAGTGGCCATTCTCCCTGGATATTTTAATGAATTGAGATGGATACAGAGGTTTGACAATGGCTCCCCAGAGCCCTCTCTTAACACAGCACAAATGTAACCAATGCTGGACAGGAAATATACTACAGCAAGACCAAGATAAAAATACAACAGCACCTACAAGGTGTCATTAACAAGAGGAAACCAACAAGGGTTAGGGGGAGGCTTAGGTAAATGTTGGGGTGTGTGTGTGTGTGTGTGTGTGTGTGTAAACACACAGGTAACGTATAGGAATATTTCATACAGAGTCAAGGAAACACTGCTAAGGAGGAAGCAGGAATTAGACATTCACTATGGAAAGAAAAAAACACCATGAAACAATGAAATTATTTTATGGTTAAGCTGGGCAATTAAAAGCAATAGATACACCTTGCAAATGAGAACAGAGAAGCAGGTAACACCCCACACAGCTGGGAACACTGTCAAATCTGCTAAATTATGCTATATATTAACTTCTGCTGGTAAAACGCAAAGTGCAGAAGGGGCAAGAAAGCCCCTTGAAAGCTCTGAAACACTTTTAGTTATATAAGGTAATAATAAATACAGGACCTTGCATTGCCTGGGACTATTTGTTCCCAAACACTGAAAGACAAAATAATGAAACAAAAATAACTGCACAGAACATCCTTGCGAATCTCAGCCACCTCACACTGTTTTATGGACACTCACACCTTGTCCTAAAAGTTACAGTCCCCTATTAAGAAGTAATGCCTCCCGCTCTGAAAACGGAGGGGGGACGAGTATCCCTTTATCCACATAAAGATTAAGTATAAACTGGTCCAATCCAGTGAGAGGAACACTGAGGGAAAAGTAAACAGGCCCCCACTCCCCACCCCCGAAATAGTTCCCCTTTGAAAGCTCTCTGCAGTGAGTGCCTGGTACCAAGGGCTGCCCTGTTCCTTGGAGGGGTCAGCAAAGCTATGCTAAACTGACAGGTTCAGTTTACAGCAGGCCAGAACTTTGTTTGGATATACTGGCCTTGCTCACCGCCAGCTTAACAACAGATGGCTAGAAAACTTTCATTATGCTGCACAGGACTGAACTGCAAACAATCCAGAAAACTGTGAAAAGTTTAACTCCCTCTAAACCGATGTGCCAAAGCTGGGCCTGCCCAGAGCCGGTGAGCCCGCTTAGGGCCAAGGGGACCATGGAAGTGATGGCTGAAACAAATTGGCACTTGCTAACTGCCCAAGTCAACTCAAGGGACCATCCAGACACCAGAAGGGCAGGGACCCTCCCTACTATTGATTTTAACTGTTCAAAGACCAGACCTTATAAGGAGTTGTACTGACTGTGCCTTGCCTTCTTTTCTATTTTCCCAAAATACACTGTCAGACTTCCCCTCCCTTCGGAGAAAGAAAATCTCCCTTCAGACCATTCCCAAGCTCCCTTCCTGTCTCCCCTCCCTCCGGAAATCGGGCGGACAAGACCCAACAGTCTCACCCCTAACACCTAGATTTAAATATGATTTATCCAAATCTGTATATAATTTAAATATTCATTAAATCGATTCAGTCGCACGAACCCTAATATCTCCTAATGCTCCGAGACAGGTTATAAATGCACCTTCAAAGGTTTAATTCAATTGGCAATCTGAGAGGTCTTATCACTAGAAATGTGTTATTTTCATATTATTCAAGAAATGAACAAATGTGCTTTCCACAAACGTATTTTAGGAGCTACCCTTTCCTGTTATTGAAAGAAAATTGTGTTTATTACTCCTTTAGCATAGTGTAAACTCATAAACGTCAACAGAGAGTACAAGCAAAACTGTCAACTAAATATTGTTTCCTTCATGAGCTGTTCTTCTAAGTCAATTACGCCTTTCAACTTCTGGGGCATTGTATGATAAACTGGCAGTAAAAATCATTCACATTAATATACCATGGTGCCTTGCCTGCAAAAGGTAATTAAAGAAGTAAATGACTCATAAGAATAGACATATTAGCTGCAAAATGAAAGGCAACTGAGCTGCCACATAAAAATATGTACCATTAAGATACTGCATTTTCATATTCCTGTAATCAGCTTCAGTAGACTAATGCTTATTTAATCCAGTTCTGTGCTAAGTCCATCAACAACTGTTTTTTGCTGTTTTCTCCTTGACTGAACATTATGAGAGCAGGTTTGGAATAAATACTGCAATGAGATTTTTGCATACTCAATTGAAGAACAGGTTTTTACATTTTAAAATCTTTTTTTTTTCTTTCCCTGAGAAATGCAACATAAAAAAATTACTGTTAGGGGGGAAAAAATATATATATATATACATACATATATATATATATATGTGTGTGTGTGTGTGTGTGTGTACATATATATATATATATATATATATATATATATATATATATAGCTAGTGAGACATGTCTCTTTACATGGCAGAACATTTTAGGGAAATACTAGTTGTTTCCATGTTCACCTCTTCTGACCACTATCAGCACAGGGGAAAGGGTGCTGGGCCTCCACCTGCCAGATCTCTGCTACCTTTATGAAGCACTCCCTTTTGTGAATAACGTCTTCCATTAGCACCAGTGGGGGTAAGGCAATTTGTCCTTTGGCAGGATAGAAAGAGAAATCAAGAATGGAGGAAGGAGTTGACAGCTGGCATGGCACGGGAGGACCGCAGACTAGCCTACTGGATCCTGAGTTCTTGTCCTTCCAGAGGGTGGATGTGACTGAACAGAAACCTTTCCAAAGACAAGTGAACTGACCCTCAAATTGACTGCTCTGCTTTCCATTCTCCGGCTTTCAAACTGACAGGTCACTTTATTCTTCCTACCCTTTATTTCAGTATTCCCCTGCTAGCCCAGCCAAGCCACAGGAAGACATGGCCCGTGCGGTCCCAGATCTTCACCGAGGCTGTCCCCTTCCCTGCTTTCTGGAACCTCCACCTGGACCAGTGAGATGAGTCCACGATTGTTAAGATGTTCTGGGAACGTTTCAATGCAGGAAGCTTCCTGGAGGCTGCAGAAATGCCTGTAGTTGTTGTGGAAATGAGGGCTCTTTGTTGACGACTGATGTGGGCCTAAGGCTTTGCCAATTCAGTTTTGGAGTTTTAGCTTTCAAAACTCTTGCAATTCCTCCCGATGTTTTGAAGCCAGCAGTGAAAATCAGCCTATAAAACATAACTGTCTTCTATCAGTTGGCCAGCAATTTACTCGCTTTCGATAACATCTAAATGCATCTAGATGGGGTCCACTAACATAAAAAAAAAAAAAAAAATCCCAAAACAAAAACCCGAGAGACTCCTGACCTTGACCTGTCTTTGTCTTAAGGTGATAGGCCTTGGACAGAGGCAAAGGTCTAGATTTCTATACAAATGGTCCCTTCTCCCCTCTCCTCCTCCTGTGAGCACAGAAATCTCCATGGCTTTAAAACTAATGAGCAGCTGGCCAGGCCTTAGGGACAGCCCAGGATGGGAGGACAGCCCTCCAAGGACCCTTGGCTGTTTATTTATCTCTTAACAGTTCTGAGAACTGCCCGAGAGTGGAGAGCCTCCCAGATTTGGGCTCGGTCTTTCCTTGCCACGTATGATTGCCTCGACGTTCGAGCAGACATCACTTGGAACCACAATTAATGAGCTCTAGTCCTTTTTCTAATTAAGGAACAAAGGTTCCTGTGTGCACAGTATGGTGACGCTGTCTGCAGAGCACACGTGGAAAGGGAAGTGAATGCTTCTAATTGCTTCAAAATGGGATTTTTAATATTTGGGAACATAATGGAATCGGGAAATAAGAGCATTTCCAACATCCTTTACAAATAAGGCTTTACAAAATATTGTTAGCTGTGAATAATACATCATTATCAAAAATGGAAAGTTATGAATACCGCGCATGTAACCTTTGTATTCACGTGAATTAACCTATACGTAGGAATACAATGATACATGAATTCCTTCTTGAAAATACATTAAAAAAAAAAAAAGAAAAAGCCCTCCTCAAAAAAAAAAAAAAAAAAAAAAAGCAGGAAGGCAGCTACTCTGAGCCTGATATTCCTCAGACCTTAGCAGATTAGGATTCAAACGTGTAATTAAGAAAGATAACCCCAGTTTTTATAGTAATTAGGGGCTGTGGGAAATAGGATACTATCTCTCAAAAGTGTTACAAATGTACCACACTTCTAAATAACCTGCAATGCTTGGAAAGTATACTCACTACCAAGGGCAAAGCTGCTGTGCAGGGAGGGAACAGTAAATGACAGACTGGCGTTCAAGTCCATTAGCTGCTATGTGATAGGAGCACATTCACTGCACACGATCTGTGAAAAATCTTAGATCTCTTTAAATCTTTGAATTGGATTACTGCATTAATTCTTAAGAACTGCAATCCTTCAACCAAGTCAAATTACCCTCATTAACGGTGGAAAAACTGCCTCTGCAATAAGTTTAAAAAAAAAAAGATATTTATTACCTATAATCACTTTCACGTACTTCACCAGAAACATGATGAACCGATGCCTACAACT
Organism: Panthera pardus; assembly: GCF_024362965.1. Lineage (NCBI taxonomy): Eukaryota > Metazoa > Chordata > Mammalia > Carnivora > Felidae > Panthera > Panthera pardus. The sequence goes on from NW_026527013.1 coordinate 38,886,472, forward strand.
TTGACCACGGTGGCATCTTGATTTTGCATGTTGATTTGAGTTAAAATAAAACTGAAAACATTTGCATGGTGTTTAAAAAAAATTTTTTTTTCACACCAACACGACATGGCCTTTTATTATCACAGCCCTCTGATAGGAAGGGAATAGCCCCATTTTACAGGAGAAGGAATGGGGAGCTAAGGCAGAGATATTGCATCAACGGTCCAAGCTCTCCCAGCTAATTAGGGGCAGGGTGTTCTGGATGCCCACTGCAGGAATTGATTCAGAAATACAGTTTTCTGATGCTTCTGTCATGCAATTCATTGACTTCTCTAGATCGCACTCAGTGGAGGAAAGGCAGGCAAAATAAATACAAAGATCAGAACGCAGCTTTGAGGGTACAAATGTTCCCCATAATGAATACAGCAGAAGCTGCCTCAATTGTTCCCTCCCCACATTTGCTGTTACTATTTAACCTGCCTTGAGAATTCATCAAATATGTTCTTTTCCAGTGACAGAAGAAAAAGAAATGTAAATTGATCTACCCTGCCCTTGTTGTTCTCTAAAACGGTCTCATCGGAAATGTGATAACAGCTTGACCGATTCTGAACAACTTACGGTACTTTATGGCAAATGCACTCCTCGAAGCCCACTGACTGTTGTTCTTGGCTCCAGGGATGTGACTTCTCTGGTTGTATGACTTCCTAGCACAAACCACACAGCAGGACAGTCCTCACCACCAAGAAGGCAAGCAACCGGGGAAGGTGGCGGGGGGGGGGGGGGAGGGGGGGTGTCTGTGTTTATGGAAAGAAACAATCTGTAGATCATGTGTTAAGGAATGAGAAAAGGTGAACTTCTACCTAGAAGTTGCTTTCTAGAACTTGAGAGCAACCAACACTTCTAAACAGCTATAATAAAATGCTAACTGGAATTCATAATAAAAACCCAGGGGCACTACAAGGCTCTGAAGTGCCTTCTGAATCATTAGAAAAGAAAAAAAAAAAAAAAGGCAAATTGTCCTCTGGATAGTTGTATGTGAAATGCATTTATTGTAATCTATAGATTTGAAACTAGGTAGTCTTTAGTATAATGATGATAAAAATCAATTGAATAGAATATTATCTCTGATAATCCTATAATTTACTATAACCTTCTTTTTGAATGATTTCCAAAAACCAGTTGTCATGAAGACGAGCATTTCGAGTCCACATCAGATCTGCAGAACATGCTGGAGTCTAGTAACAACTGAAATGGCATTTATCCACCTCAGGGGGTACCAGGCATTTGCACTCACTACCCTTCCATCCTTCTAATGATCATGCAAGGTGGGAGTGGCCATAACCATGCTATGGAGGAGGAAAACAAGGCTCAGGGAAGTTGACGAATTTGCCCAAGGAGAAACATTTTCTAAAGTGGGTGTACGACTGCTTAGGGATGGAGGTGAAGCTGAGGAGAAGTCAGAGAGGAAGTGTTCAGAGGAGGGCTGGGGGCCAAGAGGCTCCTATCTTGGGGCAACAAGAATTTGCAGGAAGACCTGATCCAAATATCAGATGGTCCATGACCTAAAGACTCAGCACCCACCTCTCACCGAGTGGCATCGCATGCTTCAAAGGAGAATATGGAAATCGTTCCACTTTGATTCTACCATTTGTAGGGTCTCCTCTCTTTCTTTCAAGAGCTTTATGACTGTCAATCGGGTGGTTTTCAAACCATAAATGCTTTACCAGTGACTTTGTGACAGACTTGGTTCACTACTCTAGCAACCTCTCAATATGAATGTTAAAGTTACCCGTCTCCAAGTACCAGGCCACACCTTCTATTTACACATCAAATAAACATAATTTTTGATGCATACTCTGTACCAAGCACAGTCTAGACACTGGGCCTATGAAGGTGCCCCTTCCAAAGGCTTAGTGTCGAACAGAAATTAGAGATAAGACACTGGCAACCCACAAATCCAGAAATAGAAAGCCACAACAGGAGTGCCTGGGTGGCTCAGTCGGGTGTCTGACTTTGGCTCAGGTCATGATCTCGTGGTTTGTGAGTTTAAACCCCGTGTCGGGCTCTGTACTGACAGCTCAGAGCCTGAAGCCTGCTTTGGACTCTGTGTCCCCCCCCCCCCCCCATCTCTCTGCCCCTCCCCTGCTTACGTACTCTCTCTCTCACACACAAAATAAATAAATAACAAAAAGGAAAAAAAAAAAAAAAAAAAAGAAAGCCACAACAGAGGAATCCTTAACAAAAGCACAGTTTCATGTACTTGTCTTTTCTAGCCTACTCTAGATAAGACTGTTAAGACGATCCATGAGAAGGTGATATTTAAGATAAGAGTCCCAAGCAGAGAAGGAATCAAACAGCCAAGGAGCAGAGAGAAGAGGTTCAAGGAGATGGACCACTGGGGCTGAAAAATTATAGGTTGAAACGTGCTAAAAGATGAACTTATGAATAGTTGGTGATAGATAACTCGGCTTATATTGAACTGTGTTCAATAATACTGTCTGTTCAGTCCTTTTGAAAAAGATTTTTTTTTTCTTTTTCAATCCTTTTAAGGCAAAAGATGTGTACAGATTGCAAATATGCTTTCAATCAAATGGCCTGAAACATAAAATGCACTGTGGTGGCAAAAAACTCGAAAAGCATAAAGGAATTTATGTAATTTCTACAGAAAAATAAATACCTTAGACTCGGTCCCCGTCTCTTTTTAAATGCTGCAATGCTTTGGTGGCAGGCACAATGCTAAGATGATGTCCTACCTCCCTACCCCTCGTTCCAGATATTCCATCAAAATGTAGTCAAGACGGTGATTTGCAGGATTTTATGGCTGTAATTAACGTCCCAGATCAGCTGACCCTAGAAGAGGGAGATAATCTAAACAGGCCTGAAAAAAAAATCACACGGGGTTTACATTTTGGAGTTTATACTGGTGTTTAGCAACCAGAGAGGGAGAGAGTCTCAAAGCACGAGAAAGTTTTGATGCACCACGCCTGGCCTCAGGTGGAAGAGGTCACCTGGCAAGAAATATGGGCCGCCTCTAGAAGCTGAGAGTGGCCTCCAGGTGACAACCAGCAAGGAAATGAGGACCTCAGTCCTACAACCACCATGAAGCAAATTTTACCAAACCCAAATGAGCTTACAGAAAGAATCTCACACCCAGAGTCTCTGGACAAGAACTCCATCCAGGTAACACCTTCGACACTGAACCTTCTGGAACTCTGGGCAGGGAACCCAGGAACTCTGAGCCTGGGCTTCTGACCCACATAACTGTGAGCTAACAGGTGTTTTAGCTACTAAGTTTATGGCAATTTGTTATGTGACAAAGAAATCTAATATATGTGGAAAAAAGATGAAATCACACTGCCTGTGTCTAAAGTTGATGGAAGAACTTACTGGGAGGGAGGGAGGGAGGCAGGCAGGAGGGCTGGAGGGGAAGAGAAGGGAAAGATTGAGCATGCATTCTAGCTCCCCAGAGACCAATATGGTGACCTGGTACAGGCCACTCAACTCTCTCCAGCCTCACTTTCCTCACCTGTAAGGAGGAGACGATAACAATGTAGAGTGATGAGGGGCATCCTAGGGAGAACACACGGGCAAAAACACTATGGAAGTCGTAGAACACAATCTGAGTTTTTATTGTTTGTATGGCTTCATTGCTGAGCCATTCTGATTTCTGAGTTTTCACTTCCTTTCTTCAATTTTTCCCATTACCTGGGCAAATGCTGATCAAGACACAAATATGGAATCATCCTTGGCTATAAAAGAAAAAGTGGATCCTAAACCATCTTGGAGCTTCTTGGCAGTCTAGGCAAAGGATGGGAGATGCCTTCCGGGGGAGAGGTGTAGAAGTTAGCGTGAGTCCCCGGTGAGGAAAACCATGGCTCCCATCTTCCTTCCACCACTGGACCCGTAGCCATTTGGAAGGTGGAGCCAAATGGCTTCGGTTCAAATCCTAACTCCACTCTTGACCTTGATTTCACCACTCTGTTGTTTTTTTAAGGTGGGAAGTAGAATAATAGTAGCTCCACTCCTAGTGTCGCCGTGGGGAGTGAATTACATACAGAAAGTGCTTTGAAGTCAGACCCTGACCCGAGTAAGCGCCACAGACGTGCTGCTGTTGTTGTTGTTGTTATTATTATTATGACTACTACCACCACTGCTGCTATAGATTCCAAAACGGGACCTGATATTTTTTTTCCCAGAGAATTTGGAAGAATTTTCTCGCCCAGAGAATTAGGAAGAATTTGGAAGATGGGGCTCCGTAAACATGTAAAAATATATCCACAGTAAGGATTTTACCATCAATGACTTTTCATAGGACACTATAAAACCCATCTAATCTCTGAAGAGAAAGCAAGAAAACCTCTCCGGTCATGATTTTGCTGCATTATTTTATGTTTGCTCAAAGGGGAAAAAAAAAACTCTCAAGGACTTAAAACCGTGATTTATTGCTTTTTAACAAGCAGTTTTGGGGAAGCCAGAAGAGAGGGTTCCCCTGCTGAAAGGGCAAGGGGAGGTAAGGAATTTCAGCAAGGGGGTCAGAGACAAGAGCAGCCAGGAAAAGAAGGCAGCAGTAGAGCAAAACAAAGGCTGATTCCAAGTGCAGTGCACACGGCTTCCTTCTCATCTCCACTGGCTCACGTACTGAACTCCTCATGGCCTTTCTATCAGGGCTGGGAAGTGAGCAGTGAAGACGGCTCTCCGGGACCTTGCGATGCAGTGGGCGAGGCAGACCAATAAGGCAGATATCTGGAGCAGCGCCGTGAGCACCAGCATGGTCGGGGGGGGGGGGGGGGGGGTGCCGATGTCCAGGGTTGGGGTGCGGAGGCAGCTAACCGAGGGGAGGCGCTGGCGTCCCCATACCTGAGCAGCGAAGGACACCTATCAGTCAGAAGAGGTGGGTGCACAGAAAAGTGGGGGAGGGGACGGGGATTCTGGGCAGAGAGAAGAGTGTGCCTCTAGGCAGAAATACAAACATGACCATGGAGTGTTTGTTTGGAACCTCCCAGGAGGGGCCAGAATGCCAAGAAGGAGCTGGACGAACCACAAAAGAAAGGCTGTGATTTGCTGATCTTGCCGAAGTTTGAGCTTAGGGTTTATTATTACTATTTTTTAATTTACCAAAGTGTAAAATTGACTCTTCAGGTATGTAGAACTATGAATTTTAATGCGTGTATAAATTCACATAACCCCCACCATGATCAGGATATGGAATAGCTCCAGGAGCCCCCAAACTCCCTTAAACTATCCCTTCATAGTCATACCCTCGTCCTCCAGCCCTAATTCCTGGCAAACACGGATCTATTCTCCATCACTGCAGTTCTGTCTTTTCAAAAATGCCATACAAATGAAATCATACAGTATGTAACCTTTTGAGACTGGCTTCTTTTACTCAGTAAATATCTCTGAGATTATTCTAAGCGGCTGGGCATACAGATAGTTCATCACTATAGTTGCTGAGTATTAGCCTACGGTAGGGCGGGGGGGGGGTACTGTCATTTGTATATCCATTCACTCACTCAAAAACATTGGGGGTTTTCCCCAGCATGGGGCTACTGTACATAAAGCTTCTATGAACATTCATAAATAGGTTTTTCTGTAGACACATGTCTTCTTTTCTCTAGGATAAATGCCCAGAAGTATGAGTGCTGGGTCACATACTGTGTGTGTGTGTGTGTGTGTGTGTGTGTGTGTGTGTGTGTGTGTGTGTATTTTAAGAAGCTGACCAACTGTTTTTCGGGATGGCTATCCCATTTTGCATTCCCATCACCAAAGCATGCAGGTTAGTGTGTTCCACATCCTTGTCAGCACTTGGTATTGTCAGTAGTTTTTTCATTTTAGCCATTGTCACAAGTGATTAAAATTTGCATCTTCCTCGTTTCTAAGGATGTGGGACAACTTTCTGTGCCCTATGTTTCTCATTTTCAGAGGAATTTCTGTTCAGCTTTTTTTGGCCCCTTTTTAAATTGTTTTTCTTCTTACCTTATGGTTTTGAGAATTCGTTATACATTTTGGATACAAGTCCTTGGTTGGAGGTGTGACATGTAACGTATTTTCTCTAGCCATGACCTTGTCTTCTTATGTGTGCAATTTAGAAAGTTCCCTTACACTATGTTAGGGAGGAAAAATAGGAGGGACTTTTGGGTGGGGGCAACTTACTAAGAAATGAAAAATGTGGCTAGGAAGCCACGGATGGGCCCAATGTCTTCAGCACACAAGAAGAGAACAGGGTGTTCTCATGGCACGGGCAGGAGCTTGTGTGAAGCAGTCCATTCGGGGCGATGCTTTTAATGCCGTGACTAATGATGCCCACGTAAAGGTGATGTCTTCCCGTCCTGTTTTTAGTGCTGCTGAACCATCCCAGGTAATAAATCAAAGAAGCCAGGGTGGCTATTTGTATGGCGAGATAAGGGAAATTAATTTCAATGCCCAAACATGGACCTCCTTATATTAAAAAATGACTTGGCAGTACTAGTCCTTTTCATGAGAATGTCTTGGAGAACCAACACTTGGAAAACACACACGCGGGGTGGATTCACCCTCTGTATTTTCAAGGGAAATACTGTTGTCTTCTGAGATTGGAAAGTCAAGGGGAAGAATCATTTCAAATATAAAGAGCAAAAAAATAAAGCACTGATGGAGCAAAAAAAAAATATTCATGGACTTTCAAGAAAGGGAGGATTATAATAATAAATTGCATGTAGTCAAATTCTTTCAGTTCTTAAAAAAAAACCTTTACTGTGCTTTGCAAACTACTCTAATTGTCTCATTTTCATGAAAACTTAGACGCTCTGAGTTTAAAATGCATAAAAATATAAATACTAGGACTGTGAACAAGAACGTACGTAACAATAGTGCGATTTCTAGGCAGAAACGTGGCTGGAACACAGTGTTAATACCTTGGCTGGAATACTAAGGGAAAGACAAAGTGCAAGAAAAGCCTGGAGACTTCTCTGAGCTTCCCAAGGGCCGCGCCCCGCCTCCCCTCCACCCACCCCCCCATCCCCCCTCTGAACACAGTGCAGGAACAATGTGAAGCCATCCATCACCAGTGAGCACGACTCTCCTTGCTGGCTCCAAGCAGGCAAGGTTGCCACCTGTCCAGCTTTCCTTTGAAAGGTCCCCACACAAAGGGGACTAGGTTCTGCTCCAGGTTCAAAGTAGCATTTAATCTGGACTTCTGAATCCCCCAGCATTTCAGCAGCAGCAAATGCACTCTACTTCTAACTTGGAGAAGTCTCTTTCCAAGCTCTAACTTGGAAATTTGAACTCTGAATCTACTGACCAAATTCTGGGTTTACTCCAAGCAGGCACGGTTTCTCTCTCTCTTTGCTTCCCTTCTTGCCCCAGCAAAATCTCTTCTCTGCAGATGAGCTGGAGGGATGTCTTGGAAATGCGCATCGGATCGTGCCACTGCACTGGCTTCTCGGTGCATATTTAGCAGGAATATTTCCTACTACTCTTAGAGATTTCTATATACCATAGGGGTTAAGTAAATGTGTTGGTTAAGCAAAGGAATGAGTAAGTGTGCCAAAGTAGGGAGGTTCCTTTAAGATCCTAGCCTTACCTGCATTTATGTAAAAAATATTTTTAAAAGAGAAAAATGGAAATGTTCTTCATCTCAGAGGGAGGAATTATCTGAGTATAACAAAAAGCTCAAGAACTATAAAGAAACAATTGATAAATAAAATCATATTAAAATTGAATATGATGGGATGCCTAGGTGGCTCAGTTGGTTAAGCCTCTGACTTTGGCTCAGGTCATGATCTCCAGGTTCATGAGTTTGAGTCCTGCATTGGGCTCTGTGCTGACAGCTCAGAGCCTGGAGCCTGCTTTGGATTCTGTGTCTCCCTCTCTCTGCCCCTCCCCCACTGACACATGGTCTCTCTCTCTCTATCTCTCTCTCTCTCTCTCAAAAATAAATAAACATCAAAAATTTCATTTTAAAAACTGAATATGGGTGAAAGGGTAGAGCAAATTCAAAATATCGCTGAAATACTGCATAAATACTTGTATATCATCAACCTAAGAAAAAAATCTAGTTCTTATAGTATGTAAGAATCTCTTAGGGATGCCTGGGTGGCTCAGTTGGTTAAACGTCTGACTTCAGCTCAGGGTATGATCTTGTGGTTCGCGAGTTCGAGCCCCACATCGGTCTCTTTGGCCTCAGCGCAGAGCCCGCTTGGGATCCTCTGTCTCCCTCTCTCTGCCCCTCCCCCCTCTCAAACATAAATAAACATTAAAAAATTAATCTCTTATAAATCAATAAGGAAATAAAATAAACCCAACAGAAAATTAGGGAAAATGTGAAAGAAACTACAGATGCTTCTTAAATAATTTCTTAAAAAAGGTTGCTAACCTCACTCTTAGGGAAAATTTGTTGTCTATTTCATTCATTTGGGGTTTTTCCCCAGTTACTTCTGAACCACATGCCCGTGGATAAGCATAAAGCCTTGAACTCCGGAGAAAAACTGAAGGATGCTCTGGCAAAATAATTTAGATACACTGCCATCTTCCCTCATCTGACATACATTTATTGCCTAAGCAACAAGGAACACATGTCTCCACTTTCTCATCTGTTAAATGGGAACAGTCATAGCGCTAACCTCACATAGGTCAATTTGGTAGAATACACGTGAAGTGCCAGCCATAACGTAATATACGGTGTTTATCTCATGTCAGGCACCAAGTTACAGCGGGCAGGGATTCTGCAATGGCCAGTGTAGCAGGAAGGCAGGAATGTTTCAACAGCCATAACTGAAAGGGGGAGTGGGTATATCCATTGTACGGGGAGTAAAAGTAAGTCCCTGAGAGAGTTCAAAAGGGAGGCAAGATCATTTCTAGTTCAAGCTGTCTGAGATTTCCTGGAGGAAACGGTGCTTAAACCACACTTCGAAGGGGAGAGACAATCTGGATATGCCTCTGACAAACCTGCTTATACAGTTTATCAGTAAGAGCCAATCAACATTTATTAGGCCAGGCTCCTTGTCAAGCACTCAAGATGACAGAGGTGAGAACAGAAACGGCCTCACTTTTGCAGAATTTAGAGTTTAATGAACAGGAGTACTGAAATATGCTTAAAAAGCAAAGCAATAATGGGGCGCCTGGGTGGCTCAGTCAGTTAAGCGTCCGACTTCGGGTCAGGTCTTGATCTCACAGTTCGTGGGTTCGAGCCCCACGTCGGGCTCTGTGCTGACAGCTCAGAGCCTGTAGCCTGCTTCAGATTCTGTGTCTCCCTCTCTCTCTCTGCCCCTCCCTTGCTTACACTCTGTCTCTCTCTCTGCCCCTTCCCTGCTTGCGCTCTCTTTTTCTCTCTCTCAAAAATAAATAAACATTAACAAAATTAAAAAAAAAAAAAAGAAAGCAAAGCAATAATGAACATAACCTGTGGGAGGAGGATTGCCCACCCTGTGTAGGGTACGGGAGAAAATGTAAGGTATAAGTAATGGGTCAATTCTTGTATTGATTGGGTCTGAGGGTGTTCACGAATGCCTATTATATTTTGTTTTGTAACTTACTAAGTATGCTGCGTACCATATTTAATGGCTCCTGAGGTACACTGTTTTTTTTTTTCATTTATTTTTATTTTACCATCTCCAACACTGGGATGCCTTGTAGCAGAGATGAGATAGGAAAGCATTATGGATTCGTTGACTTGGCTGCATTTTCACTTTATTCCTGGAATATAAAATAAAGGTCTAAAAGATTTGATGAAATACGGCATATTCTTTTTTATGTATTAGGTATTATATTTTTAAAAGATAATAAATTTTTTTTTAAAAACTACATTATGCCTTTTATCACCTGGATAGGCTGAGTATTATTTTGTGTGTTATTTAAAATAAAGACATGAAAGGGGGTGTCTGGCTGGCTCAGTTGGTCACGCATGTGACTCTCGATCTCAGGGTCCTGAGTTCAAGCACCACGTTGGGTGTAGAGCTTACTTAAAAAAATAATAATAAAAATAAAGACATGGAAGTTCATACTCTCAGGTACAGGTGATAAGCTCAGAGATAAAATATGCCTCCATCTAATTCAGTTCACGATATAAAATCAGATCCTACTAAAATACTACTGAAACTCTTAACTCGGTGTTCATCCACATATATAATCACTGCCATGTCCTCAGACTCCACCGCCACCCCCCTTGTCCACTTCCTTTTTCCAGCTGGAAGAAGTGAATGCGATCGGACTGGAAATCATTGAACTACAAACGCAGTCAGTCGTTCGTATCTATCCACTAAAATGATTATCAATATCCATAACATTGGAAGTTATTTAGTCCCTAAGTAATCCAGCTTATCTCAATCATCTTGAAACAGGATTTAACTGTTTTAAACAATTTGGTTCTAGACAGTCAGAAGTGTCACCTTTTTGGAAGCTTTACGTTGCAGCCTGATAGCAGGAAATGGTTTCGCCAAAGCCAGAGTTAACCGCTTGGATGTGGATTCTTTTATTTCTCAGACTATTTTTCCTCTCTCCCTGCCCCCACCCGGATTTCCAAAGGCGAGCTACAAATGGGGTCTGGTGTGTGTGTGTGTGTGTGTGTGTGTGTGTGTGTGTGTGTGTGTGTGAGAGAGAGAGAGAGAGAGAGAGAGAGAGAGAGAGAGAGAGAAGGATGAGGGTGAAATCAACAAGTACAGGGAGGATGCTATTTGGATGGATTGGGACAGCCCGGCAGTGGCATTGCATGCGTCTCTATTTTCTTTTAAAGAGCAATTATGATTTAATGTGGTAAAATTATATCATTAAACCTACTCAAATGGAATAAATTCTCCTTGTGATATGCATTTAGAAAGGCAGTTCATATTCTATCCCTAAAATATATCTATTACATTTTTGTGTCTACCCGCCACTTCTCTTTTTACCATGATACTGGAGATAAGTTTCAGACAGTCTGGCAGGAGCAGAAAAAAAAATACAACAACCCTGAAACTCGATACGTATCTTACTCATCGAGACCTTTGTGATCTGTTAGTGAAAATTAATACTTAACTATAAGTACATTCTCCAACTTCCCAAAGCACAAATCTCTAACATCTTTTTACATTCTCTACAAAGACCATTCCTTGTTATTATTATAGTTTCCCCTCTTCGTTTAAAAAGCACTACAATTTAAATTAATGAGTTACGTTTACACTCAAGTGAAGAACGGTCACAGGCATCGTCTCCAGTTATGACTCTTAACCACAAACACATCAGAAGTATTTGTAATACAGTTTTCTTCCAGCTCAAAGCTGAGAATTTGGCATGGTGGTGTGGACTCTCATATGGCCCCTTTTGTGTCTTTTTGTATATGCTAGGATATTGGCCCTCTGAAGCTAGGTACATTGCTTCCTTCTTTATAACCTCAGCTTGTGGGAGTCACCCGGATTCTTAACTGTTTGGGATTTGGAGAGAGAAAAAAAGAACAAAGGCATGATAGAGGTCAAGAGTGGGCTCCACGGTTTAAAATAACTGACAGTGTCCCAGCTGTGTACCCTGCCAGCTAGGAACACAGACTTTGGCACGTACCACACGTGGGTTCACATCCCTGCTCGGCCACTTGTTACTGCGTCCAGGCAAGTTATGTAACTTATTCCAGTCTCCGGCTCCTCAAAGGCCAGATGCAAATAGGACTACTTAGGGTGCGAACTTGTTGGGGGAATAAGTAATACCTCCAAGCCCTTGCAAAGTACAAGCTGTAAGTGGCTGCTGTGAATACTACCTTGGATTGCCTTTCTTTTGTCAAGAGGTGGACTCTTCATCTCTGTAAGTTAAAGGGCAGTGATTAGTATACAGGCTTGGGGACTCATAGCATCAAAGGAAGGTTGCCTAGTTCAAGGTGGGAGCAAGGTTGGGTAGAGGGAAGATCTACGAGTATGAGGACAGCACAGGGAGATTCTGCTTTTACGCATCTCTGTCTATCCACCCCAAGACCCCAAAGGCCACTAAGTTTGTCCCCTCTTCCCTTTATATCAAGGAGGCTATGAAAATTACCACATGAGAAGAATACCGGAGGGAAAAGTACAAGGGCAAGGCAGATAGCCACCTCTGCATGGTACAGACAGAAAATCCAGTCCAGTCACTGGGCAAAATAAATTTCTGCGGCTATTTCCAATATGATGTGCATGTCTATAAAGTCTTTTTATTTTGCACAGAGCTCATGAAATGGATTCAATTATCTTGGTCACACCTTGCACAACAAGCTGGCCAGGAGAATGACGCCATTTAGAAGCAGCAGGCCCCCTAGACAGTCTGCTACTCCAAGGACCAACCTTTTTCCACTGGCCTATTTTACAGACAAGAAATTTGAGGCCCATAGACCTGGGCGATAACCAAAAAGAGAACTGTCGGCAAAACAGTCCTAGAGCAGGGTCCCTGAATCTCCAGGATATTATTTTTTTTAAGTTCACTTATTAATTTTGAGACAGTGAGGGATGGGCAGAGACGGGGGGGGGGGGGAGGAGAGAGAGAGAGAGAGAGAGAGAGAGATGAGAGAGAGAGAGAATATCCTAAGCAGGCTCTGCACTGTCACCAAGGAGCCCGATGCGGGCCTCAAGCTCACAAACTCTGAGATCATGATCTGAGCCGAAATCAAGAGTCACAGGCTTAACCGACTGAGCCACCAAAGCACCCCTCACCCCAGGACGGGCTTTCGAGTAGATCACGATGACGCTTTCTGCAGGGTTGCTTCACGACAAACTGCGCTATATTCCAAGTGTTGTTTGCCTCGCGGCCCTCGTGGTGTAAACTCACCCAAGGGCTACCTCAAAGGCACACGCTTCCCCCAGTTTCCACGGAAACAAATGAATTCTGTCCTCCTGTTTCTGTTTCCCAGCGGCCCTCAAGCAGGGGGCACCACACACTAATGGCAGCATCTGACAAGCACTCCCATAGGCCAAACTCTACCTACCCGCTGCTGATTTGATTTATCATCATGAAATACAAGGGTGTGTTGTTACCTGCAGCTTACTTAGGGGGAAGCTGAGGCACGGCAAGGCTAAGCAACCTCTGTAGGATCCCATGCCTAGGAAATGGTGGAAGTAGGTTGTAATTAGAGGGCTGCTTCACTCTGGTGTCTCTTGTGCCACCCTGAGGCCTCAAGCTTTTGTACAACAATCCTTGTACCACGGTAGTCCCAGAGCCCACCCAGCCGTGTCTCCTGCTCCCCTTCCCTCCAGGAAGCTGAAATACAAGCATCAGCAATAGTGCCTATGGTATGCAGAACCCTGAGATGACCCTGGTGACCCATATACCCTTGCACTATGCCCTCCCGGTGAGTACGAGCAGGACCTGTGAACATGACAGAACAGCACTCCGTTGATTACGCTGTAATGGCCAAAGGGATTCTGCAGATGTAATTAATGTCCCTAATCAGTTAACGACGAGTTCATCAAACAAGGTATCCCCCGGTGGGCTTGCCGAACCAGGTGAGCTTTTTATTTTTTTATTTAAAAAAAATTTTTTTTAACATTTAATTTATTTTTGAGACAGAGAGAGACAGAGCATGAACAGGGGAGGGGCAGAGAGAGAGGGAGACACAGAATCCGAAACAGGCTCAGGCTCTGATCGGTCAGCACAAAGCCCGACGCGGGGCTCGAACTCACGGACCGCGAGATCATGACCTGAGCCGAAGTCGGATGCTTAACCGGCTGAGCCACCCAGGCCGCCCCCAGGTGAGCTTTCTAAAAGGAGGAATGAGCTCTCTCCCTGAGGACAAAGACACTCTTCTGTTGGCCTTGAAGAAGCAGGCTGCCATTTGTGGAGACAGCCACAGGCAGGGCACATGAGGTGCTCTTTCAAAACTCGAGGCCTCAGTCCTCAAAACTGCGATGAACTGAATTCTGTGAACTCTGGACCAACTTGGGCGCTTCAAAGAGGGCTCCAAGCCTCAGAGGACGTCGGATCTGCTGATACCTTCCTCACAGACTTCTAAGACCTTGAGCAGGGGACCCACTTAAGGCAGGTCTGGACGCCATGGCAACTGGGAGATAATAAATGTTTGCGTTTTAAGGTACAAAGTTCATGGTATTTTGTTACACAGCAACAGAACACACACACACACACACACACACACACACACACACACACACACAATCCCTCATCGTATACAACTGGGTTCCGCAAGAGGCTGGTAGAGCAATGCCTGAGAGTGCTTTGCTGAGAAGGCACCGGCACGTGCTGGGGAACAGCAGTAGCTTCCTACTTCTACAGCCCTGAGGAAGTAACCTAATTCTCTGACACTCTGTCCCCCCCACCTGCAAGGTCCCAGTGCCTGCCTCAAAGAGTTGTCACAGATATTAAATAATACAGAAAAGTATTTCACCCAGTGCCTGGGATGTTACCGATACTGACAGATGTTAGCTTTTGTTCTTATTAACCATGCATTCCTGTTCACTGGGCCTCAGTTCACTCTCTTCGCAAGAAGGGTGGAGTGGAAAGGCTCTGAGCTTCCTTCCTGTCCTGATGCACTCACAGAACCTGTGCCCAGCATTCTTTCCATCCCTTTCTCTTCCCTGCCCGTGTGCACACAAGCAGGCATCCCTGGGAAACCACCCACCCAGCCCCACAGCGGCCCACCTGAAACCAGAATGCTGAACTTTGTGACTGAGTGTTTACAGTTGTTGTCACGATTCAGATAAGCACATCCTGCTTTCTGTTTAACAAGCCATTAAAGGCACAGAGGCGTGCGTACCTGGCCAGTGGGGCGCACTCGCTGAAGGTGCCTCCCGCAGCCTGAGGATCCTGACCCACCCAGCTCCCCAGGCCACTCCAGACCAGAGCTCCCAGGAGGGAATGCGGGCAGGGGGCAGGGATACGCAGCTAGGGTGAGTAGAAAGCTGGTGCTGCAAAGCCTGATTCCAGCTCTCTTCATTCCAAACCCTTACCTGAAGTGAGTTTTCTCCAGGGAGTTTTCAGAGTCTGCAAATATCTCCTCCTAATGAGTCAACCAGTCTCAACCAGGCACACAGCCACATTTCGGCTTTCCAAATGAGTTGAAGGTGATGAACTTGGATCAGACTGCCCCACCATCATCCCCACCCCACCTAGGTGTCTGGATCTCAGGTGAAAAGAAAATACTACATGAATGTCTTCTAATCTTCTTGGTTAAAAGTGGAACAAATGAAAGATTCCCATCATGGAAAGACCCGGCTGTGTCCGCTGGGGTGTGGCTGTGTCACGTTAAGGTAAAGAGGAGGACTCCAGCATGAGAGAAGTAACCCACGCAAAGCTCAACTCCGATCAAAGATAATAAATAGATTATTTGAAGAGACAACCATACATGAGGACAGCACACATCCGTATCACAGGTCAGACAAGTTAAGGAAATAAGTGACCATAGTTTTAAAATATGGCACGCTTTACTTTCTAAAGGTGTGTTTTCAGGAGCACCGCAAAAAACATTAATAAATAACATTTATTGAGCCCCTACTATATGCCTATCAGAAACTGCATACTAAGTACTGTAATAACTGTGTACCAATGACACAAGGCTCTCAAGAAGCAAAATGCTTGTCATTCATCGTCCAGATGTTGTACAATGCTCTTTTTCCCATGCAGTTCTATCTTGGAATTGCATAAGCCTGATTCAGACTGTAATGGGCCTGGGAATCTAGTTACCCCGTGAGGAAAGCTCAACAACCAGGATATAGTTAAGTCCACTGTACAAACTAGGAAAAACACGCCGAGGGAAAATACCTTAGGGATATGCTATAAAATCATGAAGGCAGATGCTCAAGAAAGGTGTGTTTCCTATGAGCATTCACCTGCTATTCATTCTTCTGTTCTGTTCTCTATTCACTGGTGGACAATAATGAAAAGAGACAAAGAACGTGACTCTGGAGTCAGACCACCTGGGCTCAGTGCCTAGTTGACCACCCCCCGTGAGCTGTGTGACCTTGGGCAAATCACCTCATCTCACTGTGCCTCAGTGCTGCATCTATCACATGGACACGATCAGAGAACATTCCTTCTGGGGTTGTTCTGAAAATCCAGTGACAGGACTGCAAACTATGCTGGCTGGCACGGAGCTCTCAGGGAACACTGGCTACCTCGATTCCATTACTGGTAGCTGGCAGACGTCCTCTAACAGGTGCCAACGAGAGGGGTTTTTTGGTTTTGGTTTTGGTTTGTTTTGATGCTTGCAATACATTTTCGAAATAGAGATTCTGAATTTGTTAACTTGGGAAAAATACAAGTATTCATTTATTATAACAAAATGTCTCCTGATATTACTAGACCATCACTGCCTTACCTCACGCCTAATCACAAGATGGTTCAGGTGGGTATTGTTCCCTTGATACAGTTGAGGAACCTGAGATTCAGAATTCGTGGTGCTGATATATTGGCCACAAACAGAGTTGGGAAGGAAACTCAAGTTTGCATCTGTCCAAAGTGTATGTCTTAATTGTGACAGGTATTCTCAAAGGTCACTTACAGTGTAAAAAGGATGTATCCCTGGGCGGGGGGGGAGGTGCCAGGGTGGCTCAGGTGGTTGAGCGTCTGATTTTGGCTCAGCTCATGATCTCATGGTTCATGAGTTCACGTCCCACATCGGGCTGTCAGCACAAAGCCCATCTGGGATCCTCGGCCCACCCCTCTCCCTCAGTAAATAAATAAATAAATAAATAAATAAATAAATAAATAAATAAATAAAAATTTAAAAAAACATTAAAAAAGAAAAAAAAGGACATACCCCTGGAGATGTATGTAAAGTACACAGCGCTTGGGTTCAATATGAAACACAATCTTACACTGAAACTTCCAGTTTAGCGCTAAGAGAAATATAATGTGAGCCACAGAGCTAATTTTAAATGTTCTAGCAGCCACACTTAAAAAAAGGTAAGTGAAATGGATGGAATTCACGGTAAGCACATTTTACTTAACGTGTACTTATAAAATACTATCACTTCAGCATGAAATCAACATAGAATGACCACTGAGATACGGTGCATTGTTAAGACACTAAGTATACTAAGTCTTTAAACTCTGGTATTTTCCACCTACTGAGTATCTCAGTTCACCCTAGCCATTTTTCACCTGTTCAAGACCCACATGGGACCGGGGGCCAGGCCACGCTGACCAGTCCATGCAAGGCTAGCAGCAAATCGCACTGACAGCTCACATTGAACACTACTGAACACAATCATTTGTGCCACCACCTACGTGTTCACCTGGCAGACCTGTGACTTAGGGAGGACTCATGACATTTGCCTTCCTTTCTCAGGTACCATCTAACATCCAAATTTTTAGCTGCAAAAATACTCAATGATATTCTCACTTCTAATGCAGAACACTCGGGCCTCGTTCAGGGTAGTTAAGCCTGCACAACTCCATACGCACTTTCTTTCTTGATGACGGGGAAAACATGTGAAACAGAAGTGGAACAGAAAAGACAGCGCTGCGGTGCAGGTAACCACGATGCAAATGGTGGATGTATTTTTTTTTTCCCCTGGACTCGTGGACAATCAACGAAAACAAGCCCTTATTTGCTAAACAAAAATAGCGTGGCCATGAGCTTCTTTGGCTCGGCTAGGCTGGGGTGCTTGTTGATGCCCTGGCCGACGGCAATCTCTCCTGTGGGGGGGTGGACACAGGCCAGAGATGAAATGAACATTTAATTGCGAGAGGACTGAGTGATCACTGAGAGCGAAAAGTCCAAAGGAAAAAGGGAACCACCTCCAGAAAAAAAGAAGTTTTCAAGAGAGGATTGATTGTATAACCTCCTGCTACACAAGAGTGGAAGTGAGGAAGAGGTCTCCTTCCTTCCCTGGTTCCATCCCTCTCTTCCTTCACTCACTCAACACCTACTTGGCATCCAGCACAGAAAGGGAGACAATGTAGCCAGCCTCAGAGGCCTGATAGGGGAATGCCCACCATCTACCCCCACCCAGTGGGCTCTGTGCTTCAATGAAGGGGCACAGCAAGGGGATGGAAAGGGAAAGACTTGGAAAATGCAGATTAAACTCTTAGGTAGTGAGCAGAGGCCAAAGCCTAAGAAAGAAATCTGATTTTAGTGTCTACAAGTTAGTTTTAACAACCAGAATTTGTGAAATGGGTGAGGAAAAAGGCCAAGTCTATAGGATTCTGACATGTGTCTCTACACAGCAAGGCCAGGAAGAACAGAAAGGAAGGTAGGCCTCCAGGGCTGCTCAGGTCAGCACATCTGGGCCTTGTTTATCACAAAGGGTCCGGAAGAGGTACTGGCCAATCAAGGCTGAAAGCAGGGCAACAAGTGGATGTCCTGACCATAAAATGACTAGGGAAAACCCAGCTTTAAGATCTACAATGAAAAAAAAAAGACCGCATGGTTCAGGGTGGAACAGGAGAAGCATAAACGAGCAGATGAGCAGAGGAACAGAGCACAGGAGGCCATCTTTGGCTAATCACACCCAATGGCTTCAGGCATGGATCTGACTTGGTTGTGGACCACCCAGGAAAATGTTAGAAAATTGACTTCGTGGGTATAGATTTTCAAAGAAGTTCTGGAGTGCTGGAACACGGAGCTGAGAAGGTTGGGGAGAGGACGGAAACAGGAGATAGTCTAACACAGAAAGGACTTGAAGATTCTAAATGCCCAAAATTCTGAGGGCTTTTTAAAAAACAGTCCTCTGGCACAGCGAAGGAAACCATCAACAAAACTAAAACGCAACCCAGGGAATGAATGGGAGAATATATGTGCAAATGACACATCAGATAAAGGGCTAGTATCCAAAATCTATGAAGAACTTATCAAACTCAACACCCCAAAAATAAACAACCCAGTTACGAAACGGGCAGAAAATACGAGCAGACATTTCTCCAAAGAAGACATACAAATGGCGAATCGACACATGAAAAACTGTTCAACATCACTCATCATCGGGGTAGTACAAATCAAAACCACCATGAGATACCCCCTCACACCTGTCAGAACGGCTAAAATTAACAACTCAGGAAGTAACAGATGTTGGTGAGGATGCGGAAAAAGAGGAACCCTTTTGCACTGCGGGTGGGAATGCACACTGGGGCAGCCACTCTGGAGAACAGTATGGAGGTTCCTCAAAAAGTTAAAAACGGGACTACTCTACCACCCAGCAACCGAACTACTAGGGATTTGTCCAAAGGATACAAAAAATGCCGTTTTGAAGGGGCACATGCACCCCAATGTTTACAGCAGCACTAGTGACAACAGCCAATTATGGAAAAAGCCCAAAAGTCCGTTGACTGATGAACGGATAAAGAAGATGTGGCATACACACACACACACACACACACACACACACACACACTGGAATACTACTCAGTGATGAAAAAGAATAAAATCTTGCCTACAATGACGTGGATAGGACTAGAGTGTATTATGCTTAGCGAAATCAGTCAGAGAAAGACAAGTATCATATGATCTCACTCACATGTGGCATTTAAGGAACAAAACAGAGGAACATAAGGGAAGAGAAGGAAAAACAAAATAACATAAACAGAGAAAGGCAACCATAAGAGACTCTTAAACGCAGAAAACGAACTGAGGGTTGCTAGAGGGGAGGTGGGGGGGATGGGCTAAATGGGGAATAGGTATTAAGGAGGGCACTTGTTGGGATGAGCACTGGGTGTTGTATGTAAGTGATGAATCACTAAATTCTGCTCCTGAAACCAACACTACACTATATGTCAACTAGCCTGAATTTAAATAAGAACTTGGAAGAAAAAGAAATAGAAAAAAAAAAATAGTCCTCTGGGCCCAGGAACAAAATAATACCAAAATACTAAAAATAAGGCAGTGAAGGGGTGCCTGAGTGGCTCAGTCAACTGAGCATCTGACTTCGGCTCACGTCACGATCTCATGGTTCCTGGGTTTGAGCCCTGCGTTTGGCCCTGTGCTCCGTGCTGACAGCTCAGAGTCTGGAGCCCGCTTCTGACTGTGTGTAGCCCTCTCTCTCTCTGCCCCTCCCCTGCTCAAACTCTGTTCTCACAAATAAATAAACATTTAAAAAAAAAAGCAGCATGAAAAGGTTCATCCCTGAAATGGGTGGCTCTTAAATACAAAGAGAAATACTACCCACTCACCTATACCCCAAAAAGGGAAAAGTTAGGTTGAAATCACTGAATGTGAATATAACAGTTAAGGGGCAGAGCTGAGAAGACTTATGGAACATTCTGGACAAATGTTGGCTCCACATGGAGCCTCCATTCAAAAGTGGGAAAGACAAAAAAAGGGAGGAGGGACAGAATCAGGTAGCACATAAACAAACAACTGGTGAGTGTAGAGCCTGGACTCTGCGAACAGATAAAAGTGAGTGATATTGTAGAGAGTGGCTGGGGAGGCCAAGTTCAGGTACAGTCAGGAGGTATCCAGGATTACTCCCCTCTGAGGTACTCTTGGTAAGGTGTGGGCGAACAGTGCAGACAGCAGACACTGAGGTGGGGGTGAGAAGGACCCCTGAGGCCTCCGTCAACTCAGTCACAACTCCTTTCACTGCCCCCACCCCACATACTCTGAGCCACAGCTATTCATGTAGACCTCCCATAAAATAATATCTTAATGTTGTAAGGCAAAAAAAAAAAAAAAAAACAAACCAAAAATGTGAACTCATAAATAGAAGACTGGTGGTTGCCAGAGGTCAGGGTTTGGGTGTGAACAAAATGGGTGAACGGGGTCAAGAGGGACAAATTTCCAGTTGTAAAATAAGTAAGTCCTGTGGATGTAATGGACAGTATGGTGACTATAGTTAACGATACTGTATTGTGTAGTTAGAAGTTGCTAGGCGTAGATCACAGGAGTTCTCAACACAAGAAAATAAAATTGCAACCACGCATGGTGATAGACGTGAACTAGACCTACTGTGGGGATCACCTTGTGATACATACAAATACCATACCACGTTGTACACCTGAAACTAATGTCACCTGTCAGTTATACCTCAACGACAGCAAAACTTTAAAACAAATCATATAAGAGGATCGATTATAAAAAGGGTCCCTGAATCAAAATACAGATAAATGCAGGAATGAAAGTTAAGTCATCTGGACCCCTGGATTTCTCTTTCAGCCCACAGACTATGCTTCAAAAACAATGTAAAAGGTTATCACACATCTTAACAAGATGAGCAAGGAAAGGCTGGCTCCAAGGCGGAAATAAACAGTTGAAGACTGCTTAAAAATTTGGGGGGAGGGGCACCTGGGTGGCTCAGTTGGTTAATTGCCTGACTTCGGCTCAGGTCAAGATCTCGCAGTCCGTGAGTTCGAGCCCCGTGTCGGGCTCTGTGCTGACAGCTCAGAGCCTGGAGCCTGCTTTGGATTCTGTGTTTCCCTCTCTCTCTGCCCCTCCCTTGCTCACACTCTGTCTCTCTTTCTCTCTCTCTCTCTAAAAATAAGTAAACATTAAAAAAATTAAAAAAAATTTTGTACAAATCTACTGGAAGCCTCAAAATTGTCCACCAAAAAACTCAAGAGACACGGGTGAAGGATCTCCTTCCTCATTCCATGTTTTCCAGAAAACTGTAAAAGGGTGGAAAGAATCCAGAGAGAGGTAAGGAGGATTAAGAGGAGGGAAAACGGAACTTTTGAGGAAAGGTTCCAAGGGTCAGGATGGTTTTGCCTGAAAAGGCAGCCATAGGGAGAATTTTAGTAACTGTTTTCAAGTATACAACAGGGCACTACAAAGACGATGCCAGCACGTTATCTTTATCAGCAGACAGGACAGAGGAGATGGTCTTCACCTGCAGCCAGAGTGGGCCAGGGAGTTTGGGGAGCCAGAGGAGTGAGTTCTTGACTGGACAGGATTACAGTATGGGACACCGTAGAATTCCTTGCCTTGGAGAGCTTTATACACAAACAACGCAGGTGTTACACACAACGCAACGAAGGTGAGACCAAGTGACCTTCAGCCGCCCCTTCCTACGATATTTCAACTTGTGGCTCCCAAGTGTGGCAATAAGGCTTTACTAATACTCCATTTCCTGCCCCGGGGGCGGAGTAGGGAGTAAAATATTCAAGATACAGAAAGATCGCATCCAAGGAGGGGTTTACCAATGACAATGTTTTATAATGCACTAAAAAGGATGCCACCGTTCACCGGATTTTTTTTAAGAATGGCAGTAAATGTAAGCAAGAGGAACAGAAGCCCTGATGAGCACAATTACGCTTAGAAGAAAAATTAGGCCAAACGTAAGACGCCCTGAGGTCCCAATTCTGCTAAATGAACACACGGAACGAAGAAGTGTGGAGCGCATGTCCTAAGTTCAAGCTGAACTCCGGGATTCTCTTCACTTCCTTCAAGAAGAGGCATTTATGGCAGAAGGCTCAAGAACCAATAAAAAAGGTAATTTCACAATATCTCTGCTGTGTCCCCAATCATCCAAAGGGCCGAAGGCAGCTCTGTTCCCACTACACTGCGCTACGCTTGCCACGCGGCTGGTTTTCAATCGACACTGCTGTGTACTTCTTTTTTTTTTTTTTTTTCCTCCCAAGCTGGGCCTGTCGGGGTTTTGTAAAAAAAATTGCAACTCCACACCAGGCTGCTGGCCTCTGGTTGGGTTGCGATCAAAAGAAGGAGATGATTTACGCTCCTAGAGAAAAAGGGGGCCCCATGCTGGCACAAGGCACAGGTGAAGATTCTAAAAGCCAAGTACAGTTTAGGAAGGAGGAGGTCAGAAGCTCGGGAGTAATCTGGCCAATGGGTCCTGTGTATCTGTAATTCTGAAAAGTAATCCTGATGAGTGAGTTCTGATCGAAAGTCAAGCGTTTTTACTCTGTTGGCATTACGTGAAAACGGATACTTCCATTTCAAGTCTACAAAATTCTAGAACCCCCGCTGCTCCAAATGGTAGCCACCAGCCACGTGTGGCCATTTCACTTTAATTGAGGTTCCATGAAATTAAAAATTCAGTTCCTCAGCTGCACTAAGCACATGTCAAGTGCTTGGACACCTCACTGACCAGTGGCTACTGCACAGGACAGCACAGGTAAATGAACCTTTTTACCATCACAGAATATTCTATTAAGCACCTCTGTGCTACAATATTAGAGGCTGAAGGACACTTGAGAAGTCAGCCAAATAATGTTACAGATGTAGAAACAAAGGCCCACACAGAGGGTACCTGCCCCAACAGGGAACGGTCATCTCTTCCCTTACCCCCCACACCAACGCACCTTGAACTAGAGAGGTCTAAGAGGGGTTACATGTGATGAGTCATGAGGGCCCTGGGAAAAACTAGAGAGGGAGGGAACTAACCTTAAGGAATTTAACAGGAACAAAAGTATAGGATGCAAAGATGGGGGGGGGGGAGATGTAGCATAAACAAAGGAAAACAGATCATTGTGTAGACTAAAGAGTCAAATGTGGCAGACATTTTAGAAACGTCTAAGAAAATGTACAGTAAGAATGGAAGAGGAAATGAAGGATTGATTTTCAAGGTTCCTGTTTCAATTCTCTCTCCATTGCTTTGTAAGTAACAAACCGTGCTACAGGAGGTTTCTGATAACAGCTTTGTTTTTCTAAAATTCTGGGGAATTGGCTGGGCTCAGCTGAATGGTTCTTCTTTAGCTAGGGGTCAGTTATGCAGTTACACTCAGCTGGAAACTCCTGTGGCCCTCCAAGAGGTGGGCAGCTCTGTTCCGTTCCCTGTGTGTGTCCTCTGCCATCCCAAACGTGGTCTCTCGCTTCCCAGAAGTCTAGGCTAAACTTCCCTGTGTGGCAAGTGTGTGCCAAGAGAACTAAGGAGCAAGCTGCCAAGCCTGGAACTTGCCAGTGTACCTTCTACTGTGTTCTATGACCTAAAGCGACTGAAGGGACTGCCCAAAGTAAATGTGGGCGGGGACACGGACTCCAGCTGTAGGTAAAGAGTGGCAAAGAAGGTGTGGTCATTCTTTTCTTTTTCTTTTTTTTTTTTAACAGCGAGAGAGAGAGAGAGAGAGAGAGAGAGAGAGAGAGAGAGAGTGCGCGCACAAACTGGGGAGGGAGAGGGAGAGGGAGAGGGAGAGGGAGAGGGAGAGGGAGAGGGAGAGGGGGAGAGAATCCCCAGCAGGCTCCACCCATGAACTGGGAGATCATGACCTGAGCAGAAATCAAGAGAGGGACACTTAACCGACTGAGCCACTCAGGCGCCCCTGTGGTCACTCTTAATCCATCACATTGCCCCCATACCAAGCTAAGGAATACTAATGAACTTAGTGGGAAATAGAAAACAAGAGAACAGAGGGATCAGAACTGTGTCTTAGGAAGAAAAAAACAAGTTTGGATAAGTGAAATAAATAAGAGAGAACCATCTACAATTAGGAGCACCTATCACTGAAGGTACTGGGGAGAAGGAGAGAAACATTTCTGATCAGAGTAACTATAAAAATGGTGCATTATTTACCCAGATTGGAAAAGCTTGCTAAGTAAAGGTAAGTCTTACTTCTGGACCAATTTAGAAAAATCCCTACCTGCAGTTTATGTTCACATTCAAAAAGAGTAATGATAGCCAAGGGCCCATCCAAACAGACGCCAAACATACAGTCAAATGTACCTTAAGTGCTTTTTAACCTGGTTTCAATCATCACTTACAATTTTTTAAATTCTGCTGAACAGGTAGCTCCCTTGATTTAGAAAGTTAAACAACATTTACCATTAGCAAGCCATTATTTGGAAAGCTGAAACTGTATACTAAATTACAGGGTATAAGAGATACTTAGCTAACTGAAACCTGGCCAAAATAGTAGGACAAATGTAACTAAATACTAGCTTGGAATTCTAATTAACCATTGCTTCCCACAGTCTTTGTCTTTATATCTCTTTCAAAACAGACGTTATCAATATGATCCTTTCAGAAGGTCTAGTCTAAGTGAAGGAAGAGCCAGAACCTTTAAGACATCTAATATTAAGACGGTGGAGATTTTTGGAATAAGTGCCCACTCTAGCGAGGTACTTACTGAGTTCCTGTTGCATGCCAAGTGCCAGAGATAAAGCCGAGCACGTGACAGAGTCCCCATCTTGTGGAAATGTACATTCAGCGGCCAAAGTCAAATTACCAGCAGATCCATCTAGGATCATTTCAGCTCATAACACATGTTCTAGCAAATCAAAATGGCGGAGATGAGAGGGTGATGCGTGCATGCAGGAGCTTCTTTACATAGAAGAGTCTTCCGTAAGCTCTCCAACTGTCAGATAGAAATTGAAGGCCCATACACGTTTGGTACCTCCAAGTTTTACCTGATTCATTAAGTTTCGTAATTCCTTTCCTCTTTGAGGTCCCTTCTGAGCTCTTTTAAAAGGTCATTTTAAAGTTGTGAAGCTATAAGGAACAGGGAAGGCAGTGGGGTAGGATGAGAGCATACAGTTCCTAAGCCACCCACTGCTACTTGTCAATAGATGGAAAAGAACCAAGGGGTGCCTGGGTGACTCAGTTGGTTAGATGTCCGACTTTGGCTCAGGTCATGATCTCGCAGGTTTCGAGTGCGAACCCCGGGTCAGGCTGTGGGCTGAGAGCTCAAAGCCTGCAGCCTGCCTCAGATTCTGAGTCTCCCTCTCTCTCTGCCCCTTCCCCGCTCTCTCTCTCGCTCTCTCAAAAATAAACATTAAAAAATGTTTTTAAAGAAAAGAAACGAAAAAGCTTCCAGAAGAACAGAGTGTCTCCCTTACGCCCGGTAATTAATTAGAGCACCTGGATGAATGAGGTAGGAGACCTTGTCTACTAATATTCTAGCGAGAGGACACTTCAGTATAAGAGTGCATCCCTCCATTTTTATTTTTCACCTTTCATAAGATCTTCTGGTGGCATTTATCACTCTCGTACCTACTGTCATTACCCCCCTAAGCACCACCAGCACATTACAAAATGTATCAACGCCAACAGAAAGAAGTCCAAAGAAAAAAAGCGGGTCGTCCACCTAACTGTGTTCTCTGTACTCATCCACACAAGCAAATATAAACTTAAAAGAAACAGTTTCTGAGTTAGAGAACTTTGAATGCGTAGAATATTGGCTTCGATAAAAACAACGTACACGAATAACAGTGAAATTAGTAGACTGCTTCCAGAATCTTTTTTTTTTTCCCCAGGCACACCCACGGTCTGTCTTTAACAGATCCTGGATACTTCAATGAAAAACTGAGGTGCCAATGATTTGCAGGCTAAATTAATGTTAAATACTTCAAAGAACTGGACAAATAGGTCGGCAGCAAAAATTTTATGAGTTCACTTCCTTCAAGGGAACTTGGAGAGCGGGCTTTTATTGCTGCGAATTCTAGTCACCCCTTCTACCCCTCAGCATCTGTTTGAAATATGTAGTAGACAATTGCTTTTTTGGCTGTGACTCAGGTGGTGGAAACACAGGACAAACAGACTACTGTATATAAGCTTTCCTCCAGCAATGAAAATTTTTATTAACTCTCCTGCATAGCAAACGCGGCGGCTGCTTCGTGCCCAATCTCCGCAGCATTATCGAGGAATCTGACTATTTACGAATTCTGGTGGCCGAGCAAGGGGGTGACCATGTTGAAACGCGTCTACTCTAGGTTTCTTCACGTTTCAGAAGAAGCAGGGCAAACGACGACACCAGCAAAATCTCGCGTCTGTTCAGTTTTATCATTCAGATGTGTAAAATTCCAAGTTAAATACTAAATAGGAGCTTTCCACATAAATATGTCAGTCTTGCCACAGAGGCCAGCCAAAGCAAACACGTCCCACGGTGTGAAGCTGCACGATTTTCATAGAAGCCATGCACTTGCCCGTTTTTAATCAGTTTTGCAAATTTTCTCCCAAGACAACAGAGATGTTAGAAAGCAACCCAGGGAGAGGAGTGAGGAAGAGTTCTCTCTCCTTCGCCATGGCGACTGGGGGGCGGATCGAGGGCCTAACGTCTGCCCGGCCAAACATGAGTCTGTAAAATCCTGCCCAGAAGAACGCTAAATTCCATCCCATCAGCCCAACCCCAAAACAAAGACACATATAGGCCTGGACTAGAAGCGTGCATGGATGTATCCCCAGCTGACAGGGCCGAATTTCAACAGTAAAAGGAGAGCTGATTCCAAAGCCCAACAAAACGCACTTTGCTAGACACAGTGACGGTCATTAGAAGAGAAACTGCCTGATCCTCGTCTCCAAAGACGAACACAATTTGTACAGAGAGTCTAGTCGCAAACTGGGGAATTGCTTTCATCAAAATCTTCTGGCCAAATCTACTTCACAAGACAGCGCACACTTTTTTATGGACCTGTTCTGTGTTTCCTGCTTAACAAATCGACTGCCCGTTTCTTTCTTTGAGTAAAGCTTACTTTCTCCCTTCGCTTGAAAACTAAGATACGCTTTATCTTACAACAAACACCAAACTTCCTTTGAACTTTAGATTCATGCCCCCACCCACCCCGGCCCATTACACTTGAAATTATTTGCCTCCAAAATTATAAAGTAAGGGAAAAAGCAAGTGGCTGAGAGGACTCCGGTAACAACTGTTTTTCTTCCTTAAACCAATTTACATAGCCTTTTTCCTAGTTGTCCCAAAATGCAGATTCTTCAAGGAATATTTCAGGCATTTAAACGGAAAGTGAACTCCCATGAATTTTGGCAAAAATAATGGAAACAAGGACTGAAACAAAAATATCCAATAAAACACTTTCTCTTTCCTGAAAGAGATGGAAAGGAAATAAAACACACCCTGAAAAGAAAATGATTTTATAAAACGTTACTAGGAATAGCTTTCACCAAATTGAAAGGGAGCACCACATTTTTTTTTTTTTGGTAAAAAAAAAAAAAAAAAAATCAAAACCTCTCCCAGATGACTGCTCTAAAATCATCAGCACCTCACAAATTTTTTTGTTTTGAGAACATTAAACTCAATTAATGCTTTCTTTAATATTCAAAAAATTAAGAAAGGGGGCCCGTTCTGCCAAAAGGCCTTTTTAATCATTTCAAATAAAAAAATAACTAAGTCACAAAGGACTAAGCAGACATGTCGAAAGTGGTACAAAAGAGGGTATGTACTGATTCCAGCCAAGCTAAACAGAAAAAAACAAAAACCAAAAACCCCTTGGCTGGTGAATCGACACGTCACCCACCTCAGAGGCACCTGAGACGACCAGCAGGCCACCCAGAAAGTCCTAAACCGCTCGGAGGGCTCTGCAAAAATTCACTCGTGAGGCTCTGCAAAAATTCACTCGTGAGGTGGGCAACACCGAAGTTTCTCAGTCACTGGCCTGGGGCACTTCCTCATGACGATTTGCATTCTCTACATACAAAATGAGAAGCAGCATTATCTTTAAGCAACTGTGTGTGGCTGGTGGTCACAGAAACAGTCTGTTTGAGCCACTGATGGCAATCTCCCACTTAGCAGGAAAACACAGGACAAAAGACTGGTTAGGTTGCTGGACTTCAACACTGAAGTTCCCCAAAAGAAGGACTTGGGGTTAGAGCACTCCCCATGGGCGGAGACCAGTGCAATCTCAGAAGCATGAATGTGAAAAACATTTAGAAAAGAGAGCCCAACGCTCGGTTCCTCCTTCTCTCACTTGCCACGTGGCACAGAGTCTGCAGAGGGCGGGCTTCCGGGAACCCTAGGGCACACACCCAGCAATCCAAGGTTGCCCTTGCCTTCAAGAAACTTAGAGTTTTAAAGGAGAGGACAAACAGAGGAGAGGCAGCACAAGCGAGTGGGGCACAAGTGCCATTCCGGCGGGGGGCGGGGGTGTGAGGGGGTGAGGGACATCAAGGCACCACGAATAATGGAATAATGCGTGCCACCTGGTGACCTGTGATCATCCCATCTCCCAAAGACTTGCACAGTTGCGTTCTTTAAACTCTTCTTGAACTCTGTGCAATTAAAGAAATTTGGCAACGCATGCTAATTTTGAAAGGCACTCCCTGGGAATTTAGTAAAAGTTTAAACAACTTGTTTACATGTGTTCAGCCCATCTGTTTAAACAAAAAGTTTATTTTAAGAGGAGCAAATCTTGGGTGCAAGCTCCCTTTATGCTTGAGACCACTACTGACCTCTTATCCAGCTCTGTTTCCCTAATCTGCATTCTAAATCTCTTCTGTAAACAAAACTCGAATAACAACTTTTTATGATAAATGTTGTACACCTCTAAGATGACAGCTGCAAAATAAACTCGACTTTTATAACCAGGAAGCGTTCTAAACATACAGAAAATACTCTTTTTTTTTTTTTTTACACTGTTCCCTTCTAAGAAACCACACACAAAGAATTTTTTGTGTGTTTGCGTGCGAATGTATGTGTATGCGCATGTATGTACACATATATATATATATTCCCAATGATCATTCTGAAATGTGTGCATTCCCATCATGACCCAGTGTTTTCCAGCCCCATGATGCCCTCACTTTTGATTGTGGAGATGATGCTGAAGTGCACAGAGTATTTACTGATCCGGTTATCTTGTTCTGTGACAGGCAGAATCAATCAATCAAGGGGCTAGCTTTGCACTTACATATTCCAGGCACATCTCCGCACTTCAGGATACGAGATCACAGTGTTATCCAGCCAAATTTGATCAACAAATGCAGTTCCCCTGTGCCACAGCAATCTCAGATGAAGATGTTATTATGTGGAACTGAGCAAAGTGATAAAGACAGTACAGCGAGCTCCGAGAGGCCCGGCTGGACCTTACTGACAGCTTTTATATACCGAGGCGGCGATGTCCCCTTCTTCCAGGATTATAAAAGTTCCCTTGATTTGAAGAAAATCATGCTGTACATACTCTGGTGACCCCCAAACACTGCATTTCCCCATCTAAAATGAAAATCCTCAAGGAAGAAGCAACATATATTTAGTGTAACTGCAGGCAAAATCCTTTAATAAAGAGGATAATATTTAAAGCACGGAGGACATCCGCGTGCATTTTCACAGAGCTCTTCCGATGGGTGCTGTTGTTATTAACTGGTGTAACCTAAAACAAAAACATGGTTTCATCATTTAGTCGGGGTTATAAATAATTTTATGAACACCACATCTAGGGCATTGTGTGTAAGGAGGTGTCGATATTTTAAGTGGATTGTTGAAAAAAGTCCGAAAGAATCTTATTGTGCCAATAGCTTTTACTTCGCTACTGCCCTGCAGTTATTTTACATTATTTAATCCCAAATCCCATCTTTTGGATTCTACCTTCCTCTTGCATTTTAAATCTTTAATGGGAGCCTTTGGCGGTCCATGGGTACAATGATTAGATATCTGCAGAGAGAAATTGAAAAATTAATCATCGTTTCCATTTTATATTTTTGTACTACACCAAAAATTACTTACTTGTAGAGCTAACTTCTACACTCTTTGCAATATGTTCCTTAACATTGCAAATGTGGAGAATGATTTCAGATAAAGCATGTCCAAACTGAGCCAGTAAACAGCCTTAAGTTATTCTTTGAGATTTGTATTTTGGGTTTTCGTCCAAATTTCATTTCAATTCGTTTTAATTGAAATGCATTTATTGGTAGAGGTTATGTTACATGCGGCCTAAAACCAGGGCAAGAGTACCCAGGCTAATCACAGGAATGATGTTAAAATTGTTGATTATCCTTTTATGAATTTTCCTACTTAAATTACAACGTTTCACAACTCTGCAGAATGTGAAATGCTATCCACATGCAGTTTATTATAGAAACTGATATATGCATTAATCTGACCTTCCCCTAAATAGCTCCTGAACCACAGGCACGAAACAAAAAAAAAAAAAAAAAAAAACAAAACAATGAAAAAACACAAAACCACCTCAAGTCAGCTATCACATCGCGAGTACCATCACACTGCTAAATCTATTAACTTTGTTTTCTTTTTTTCGCTATTATTAAACTGGAAAGAAAAATTCAACTGGAAAATTGTGCCTTTGCTGTTCCCTTGTCATCATGTAATAAGTATGAGAAATATATGTGCAATGGCCAAATGGCCGGTAGACAAAACACCCACTCTAAGTGACGTACTGTTTTCCATACCACTCAGACAAAATCAAAACAACAGAACTGCTGCAAACAAAAACAAAATAACATTTCCCATCAGCATTCCAGACAGAGAAAATTTACAGGAAAAGAAGCTGGGAAAAGAACCAGAATGTAATAACTGCTCATACCTCCACTCTTGGTAGAGCCATTTCTTCAGACAAACAGCACTTACTTTAACACTGAAATGTTTAACAATTGATAAAATGTTTGCCAGTGTTGGGAGACTTTTTTTTTTTCTTGTTCAGGCAAACATTTGCACTGTTTCAAGTGATGAAGTGCTTCTATAGAACGGAGGGGGTTATTTTTTTTTTTTTTTAAACAGGGGGAGACTTAGGTTAAGGGAAAAAAAAAAAAACCAAACAAACGTAGGTTGCAGAAATGTACGGTGGCAAAGTGTGTCATTTAATGGGTTCCCCTTTCACTGAGAAATACAGAAGTGTCTCCTGGTCCGGCTAAGTCCGCTGGGCAGGAGGATGTAAAACTCACTTGAAAAACTGAAGATGATCATTTATAGCTGAGTCACATGTGTGTAACTTTATTAAGGCGTCTGGCTCCCTGGGAGTCACCAGATCAGGGCTGCTCCTAGATACCTGCTCAGAAACTGAGGCACAGCAGTGGCTACCAACAGCTGTATTTGACGAGCCCATCGAGTCCGTTTACAGTGTCTCTATCACGGGGGATTCTTGTCAGCTGCCCTCTTGCTAACACAATTCCTGTGTTTTGCCTGGCAGTAAATGGACGCCTCTGCCCTAGCGTCGTCTAAACAACTCCGTTAACATTTGCCCCCGAGCGTCTCTCTCTTTGTCCAGTCCCTGTCTTCTAACAGATGTCATCCAAGCCTAATCAAGCATAAAATGGTCATAAATATTTCTTTCTGGTAGATTTCACATTCGCATTTCATGCAGGGACATGATATTTTTCTGCTACCTCCAGGGAGAGCCTAATGCAAAAACCAGTTACTTACATTCTAGCCTCATGTTCCTTGAGTAAAATGCAGAACATGTTCTCAGTTCAAAGACATAAAAAGGCGTAAGACTTTATCTTCGGTCTTTTGTTTAACTGCACCTTTTTTTCTTCCCTTCCTCCCCCCCCCCCCCAAAATGCATCTTCATTTTACAGTTTGCACCTATGCATTACAAATGTTCCTTTGTGCATGTGAAAATATAAAACAAGATCTAAAATGAGACCGGGTCTACCATATTTCAATAACTTCAGGTTTTTCCACATCGGACTCCTTAATTACTGGCAGAAAGAGATTTTTTGCTTAGATACCTAATTCAAATAACAAGCTATTTAGAAAAGTAGATGAGATAAGATGAGGGCTCTTCCATTTTCCTTCATTTTATGCACAATTTTGCAACCTTCTTCATCATATTTAGTTAAAACAATGGGATGAATCCAACGTACAAATTTAGGGTTCATGCCAATTTACCAGTTGAAAAAAGGAAAGATAATCATGAGATAGGCCCCGTTTCCAATGTTTAAAACTTTGATCAGGCAGGGGAAGCCACTCCAGATAATTAAGCTGCCTCCTTAATGAGGGAAGAATTGGTAATCAGCACAATCGTATTTGTCTTCAGCGAACTTAGTAAATAATGAGTCTTAATCTAAAATAAAACTATCCTAATAATACTTTTGAGGCCATATGTCTGTGTTTCTCTTCCCTATCCCTTTTGTCAAAACAGAAATCTTATAACGCTATTTAAAGGGAACTGCAAAATACTTAGCAATATATATCACAACAATGACGCTCTCCCCCCACCACCTTTCCCTTCGTTGAGCCTAATATTTGATTACTGCTAGTCAAATCAAGCTTTCAGGCAAATAATCTCCATTTTTAAAGTTAATGAGATATGGTCATGTCGACAACAGCTTGCAGAAACTTTTAATTTTAATTCCTGCAGGCTGTGCTGGCCTCTTTTACAGCAACTACTGTATGAATGAGTCAAATTTGCCAACATGGCTTATGTAGACAAGTGCACACTAATTAAAAATACCCACTGGTATCATAATTTAAATACCATGAAAATAAACTGTGAAAGTCGCTCGGATCCAGTCTCGTGGTTGCCTTAGAGTGTGCTTCCTTTGACTATAGGATGTTTTATTGCTGGCGTGTGCTTAGCTGAAAACCGTTTTTGCATCTTTGAGGAATTTGGGATTTTGATGTCATTATACAATTTGTGTTAATATTTGTTTCACATAAGCTGTTAAGCGGGCCTCCCAGAACGACCACTAATTGAGAAAACCATATTGCCGAGGCAAGCGACAAATTTATACTCTTGATTTAGGGTCCATCTACAACTTCTCGTGGGCCGCGAGTGCCTTCTCTTTTCTCCCTAAGCTCAAGCCACAATGGAACCCAAATAAAAACACGGTTCTGTCTTTCCTTCTTCTCTTTTATTCCTTTTAAGTTTTCATTCTTCTTGATATTTGTATTTTAACTGCTTCTCTTCCACACAAGAGAGGTAGGGCAGGCTTCTTTCCCTACATCTAATCCCTCAACGTGGCTATAATTTCTTTTCATACACACACACACACACACACACACACACACACACACACTTTCAAAATTTAAATAATTCTTTTCAAGGGAATGCCAAGTCTGCCTCTGCTGGGATAAAAGCACATTTCGAACAGGGGAAAATCTTGGCACCTCGAGGGTTAAAGCTATTTGAGGGGTTAAATATGCAATTACCTCTGACTAAAACCAGAGAGACATATAGATAAATAGAAGAAATGAAGTCCCCAGGTTCCCTTCCGAAGCCTTCATCACATTACTACCAGACAGAAACTCTTTAAGTACCATTTTCAGATGTTAAATCATTGTTCGTGCCGCACATATTCTCGCTATTCCTGGGGGAACAATATCTGAACAGAGTGTGCTAACAAATGCGATCCTGTAAACAGGCATTTTTCCTCTTGTTGTGAGTACCTTTGTACCCCCGCTCCCGGCTCTGTCATCCATGCTTTTCTCTCTGCTTTGAAGTTGAAGGAGTGAATGAACAGCATCATCTATTATCCAGAGTGTGCATGTAGATTATAAATAAGAAATAAAAGTGACTTTCAGTACACTGCTTTTGCATTAGCAAGTTGCCTTCTCTCTTACGTCCTTCTGTCCTTCATACCTAACAACCAACAATCTATTAGAAACCTGCATTTCAGGGTTTCTTTCAGAGGGAGACACAGCCTGGAAAAGGCATCTGCTGGGATGGGGAAAGTTGCAGTGACACGCACAGGCCTGGGGTCTGGGCCACGGCTCTGCCGGCGGCTTCCCACCCACCCCCCTTAACCCTTATCTTACAGATGTCCTTCAGGACGAGTGTCTGCTGACCGGGCTGGCTCTTCATTTACATTTTTCTGTTGACAAACAGAGTCCATGAATATTAATTATTCTGAAGTTTATTTGCAGAAAAGGCACTTTCTAATCCTTATCAATTATTTATTGAAAATCTCCCCCACCTAATAATCTCATTAACATTATTATACTAAGGCCAACAGCAAATATTCCTTTGATAAGTAACAACCCAACCCGTTATTCTTCCTGCCAAATCTCATGGAGGCTCCTCTGCTTAATCATGGACAACCCGGCTTTTGTTTCCAGGAAGCTCTAGGTTAGCCCTCCTTTTTTTATTTTTTAAATAAAAGAAAACTCACATACAGGGCCTATTGTTTTAACACAGAAAGTTTCTGATACACTAAAGGAAAAAAAAATAAAATTAAAACACTAGAAAAATACATGTATGCTTGCTTTTTTTATCCCTGTCGGTTATGTGCGGAATTACTAAATGGAAACCCCCAGGGACCCAAACCCTACAGTCGGGGAGTGTGAGTGTCCCCAGGGGAACACATCAAGTCTGGGAACATGCGAGGGTCTGCAAGAATGTAAGGCAAATAAAAACCACGTCTCAATAATGAAGACACCTTCTACTTACAGACTATGTTTCACTGCTTACAAAGCATTCTGACCTTTAATACCTCATTTGCTTCCCCTAATGCCCCTCTCAGGTGTGCAGGACAGTCATTATTAACTTGATCTTACCAATAAAGAAACTGAGAGTAAGGGACTGCCTAAGGTCACAGAGCTACCAGGCGGCAGGGCACGGGCTATATTCCAGAATGTTTTGCATCCAACTCATTCACTGAGTCTGTCTTCAAAACCAGGATTTCCTTTAACTTCCTTCGTCCTTTTTAATGCACTGTTGGTGTTTCACAAGACATTCTTGCTTGGAATTTCAGGTTTTAAAGACAGTGTTGTGCCTATCGGGGGTACACTAGGGACTACACTTCCCCCAAATCACCAAGGCACCGAATATGTAAAACAGAGTCTGATTTCTAATTTAATCAGAAATTAAAGAGAAAAGAAACAGCATGCAATTTTAGAAGCAGAAGGAACCTGTGAAATGAACTGGTTTCCAGAGGCTCAGAGAGTCAGTGACTTGCTACAAATCACTGAAAGGCTCCAACCCAGGCTGGCTGACATCCACATCAATGTTCATGGATCATATTTGCAAGAGCCCTTGCATTTTCCAAACTTGAGAGGTCACTTCTTTCTTCCTTTTGAACCAGGGGTCAGCTTTTTTTTTTTTCCCCTACCACAAAAGGAGTTTCTTCTCCGTTGCCTAAGACCGTGAGTCAGAATCCGTAAAGATTTCCCAAAATTTGACATGGTTTCATAGGAATAATCAGCCAGGAAGGCACTTCAACTTCACTCTCTCAACCCCAAAGTCTCCATCTTGCCTTTTCTTCACCAGCATCACCCAATCAACCGGACTGATTCACAAGGTTTCCAGAGTGGAAAGTGCTTTTCTTTCACCCTGCATGAAAACACTGCAAGCATAAAAGATGTATTGATGCAACATAGTAGCTGTTATCCTACTAGTACATTCCACCCAGGAGACGGACAAAACCTGATCCAAAGTCAAGGCGATACCCTACACACTCCAGGTAGAAATTCACTAAAAGGCAAGACGACTGGGGGGATGCAGGGGGTAACAGGCCAGTTCATGATGACCAGGAATGTCCACGAAGGAAATACCGAGGTTACCTCTGACAAGTCTGGTAACAATGAGATTTGAGGATGAGGGCTGAAGTCATCTTACAAGGAAGTCATCTTATAAGTTCCTTATAAGGAAGTGCAGGCATATTCTGGGAAGTCTCAGCTTCTTTCCTAACAGCATTCGAGAAAACGTGGGTTTATGGGATAACCACAATGAATGAGGCTTTGAGGAATGGGAATTGGGAAACAAAATACGGTGGTGAGGATGAAACCGTTTTTCAGGAAGGAAGTGAAACCTGATCACCTTTAAAAGGAACTTTTATCAGAGGAACTTTATCACCTGCTACACAACAATTTCCTTGGGCTACCATCTATGTGTCCTAGAGAGGACAGCAAACTACAGCCCATGGACCAAATCCGGCCCTCTACTTGTTTCTGTAAATAAAGTTTTATTGGAACGCAGCCATGCCCATTTATGTATCATCTATGGCTGCTTTCACGCAGAGTGTTTGGGAGAGAGAAGAGCCAAAGAATTTTTAACATTTAAAGTAAATTTAAGGGACGCCTGGGTGGCTCAGTCGGTTAAGTGTCTGACTTTGGCTCAGGTCATGATCTCACGGTTCATAGGTTTGAGCCCCATGTCGAGCTCTGTACTGACGGCTCAGAGCCTGGAACTTGCTTCGGATTCTGGGTCTCCCTCTCTCTCTGCCCCTCCTCCCCTCACACTCTCTCGCTCTCAAAAACAAACATTAAAAAGAAAAAAAAAAAAACGTTAAAATAAATTTAAATGTAAAGATGGCCGAACCCTGCTCCAAAAAGAAAACAGTGAAGAAAAATAACCACTTCCCAATAATCACTAACACAATTTTAAAAGAGACATACATGTACACACACACAGTCACATAGATACACCCTATACATTGAACGCAGTTCGTGATGGGTGTCGGTAACCACAGGAATGAAGTTGCTGACTCCATCCATCCCGACAGACGATGGAAGTGCCGACATCATACTACACAAGATTGTTTCCAAACACATCAGGGGCGTCCATGCAAAAGTGAATCAAAGGACAAAGCCTTTATTTTGTCTGAGCTTAGTTTCTTCATCCATAAAATGTGAGGCTGGATTCATGTAAGGAATTTAAAAAATTCTAGGACTATACAGAGAAAGAAAAAGAAAAGCGAAAACACACATCACATATTTGGGGCAGGGAGTGGAGGGCAAAGGAGAATGAAGGACATGAGGGAGACCAGGTACAATCCAGGGAGAAGAGAGAAATACGTGTCAAAGGGACAAAAAGAAGTCACTTTTATCATTCGTGCGGGAGGTGTAGATTCTGCAAGAGCTTAGCACCTCCAGCTAGTGGCTAGTGATAGAGGGAATGCTCTACTTAAACATAATAATGAATTAATAGAGAGATCAGTGTTCTTTGAATCCTCCTGGAGAGAAGGTGAGAGACTGAGAGGAGACAGAGCAGAATGGAATCTACTTTGGACGTGCAAAGTAGGTTGAGGTGTGAACAACCAGGCCACCTGGAGATGTGCATTCACTCCTTCTCCTTGTACTGGGAAGTGGAACAGCCCAATTTTCTTCTCCGGCCCATGTGTTTCTTTTCTGCAATGGCAACACAGATGCGGCCACGGTGACACCTTCGAAGAACTGAGGTCCTTTCCCTCTCGAACAGCAACCCCAAAGTGGGAGCTTTTCAAACTACGACTTTTCTTTCAATAAAATTGCGTCAGCCTACTAGTCCACCGCTCTTGCCAAAAGCAGACGCAGTTTGTTTTTAAAGGTGAGAGAGAGATGAAGACAAAGAAAGACCCACTGCGGCCTGGTGTCTGGACTTCGGTGTCGATCCAGAACAGGGACCAACGAGCATGTTAGCTAATTATCACAACGGGTAAAGCAAGGACTGGGCACACTCAGCCATCTTCACAAAATAAGCCACGCCAAGTTTCAACAATTTCCCAAACCGGAAACAAACATAGGCTTTGCTGCCCGGAAAATGTACATAGTTTGACTTGTAGGTTATGAATCTTTAAAACTCCTACCACAAGTCCTATCGCACATCCTTTGTGAGTACTATCTTTTATTTATTGTGCTAAGCAATTTTTCTTTGTTGACTGGAGCGGGGTTGGATGTGAGCAAAGCAGGTGAGCCACGAAAACATTAACACAAAATACCACTTGGGGAGGAGAGGACACTTTGTCAACAGAGCTGATCACTCTTGAAGCAAAATAATCCACTCTTTTAGGTATTAAAACAACGAAAATAACGGTGGCGACTTCAAAAGGACTAACTCATTAATCAGTGAGGCTGAGTGAAAAATTTCCCCAAGAAGCACAAGGTACCAGAGATATTTCACCCAAATACATTTTTGTATGGTTGGGAAAAGGGTCGAGCCTGTCACATAATACTAAGAAAACATAGAAGGTATTTCCCCAGCCCGTCAGTCTGTGACAGCTGTGTGGGGCACCTGGAGAAAGTTTGCAAGTTTTAGGTCTTCCAGTTGTGTGCACCCACACACAGGAGCAATAAAGAGAAACTTGTCTGACCCAAAATGGCTGCTTTTAAGTTGTCTATAAAACATCTATTGCAACCATCACAGCTTGCCGCTTATTATGTGCAGACTTATTAAGAGACCCAGATTTCCCATTTCTTAAAAGCCAACACTTCCATGCCCCTGACTCGTGCAGGAGACAGCAATCTGAAAAGCATTCCACGTCGGAGGCATGGTTCAGATCTGCTGGAACCCTCCCACGTCGGCTTTATTGTCTGCAGCACTCTGTAAACCTCACCACGAGCACCACTGAATTTCTGTTGTTTCTGGAGTGACACAAAGGCCTTCCAATCGAACTGCTTCCGAAACGAAGGGATGATAATCACCTCTGCCTGGGTGTGCCAGGCTTGGGTGTTCAGCAGAAGGACGCAGGCAACAGGTGTGAGGCAGGATCCTCCTCCAGAAACGAAAAGAAACAAATCCTGGCAGCAAGGCAGAGCGGCTCACCAGTAAGAGTGGGCAAAGGGGCTTTAAAAGGAAGGGCTCAGTCTGAAAAGAGGGGAGGGTGAAAACGGAAAGGCTCTGTCTAGAGGAATATTCGGCGTTTTTGGCAAGACTGGACTCGGCGAGAAAAGATGGGCCGAAACGGGAGAGTTCTGAAGGCCGTACCATTTTAGGGGGTTCACAATGGGGCAGGAGGTGCAGGCAAGTGCGAGAGAGCCTTGCAACATGACCTGATCATCAGCACGATAAAGGCAAGGAGAGAGGCTGGCATGCCGTGGGCAGGGGCTTAGGTTGAGGGACCCATCAGACGTAGGCTGGAAGTGGGGCTTGTCTCCGTGATCAGCTGTGTGAACTTGGGCAGCTAATTAAGTTTCTTTCTGTGAAGAGTAGGAATTTTAAGAGTACTTGGCTCACAGTATGCTTGTGAGAACAAACTGCCCTAATACAGGTACGAAGCATAAAGCTGGAAGGAGGGAACTTTAATAAATTTTACTGATATTACTAGCACTTTTCGTGCCATTACTATTACTGGCATGAGGACCCTTGACCCTTGAACAACACAGGTTTGAAGGGCACTGGTCCGCTCCCACCAATTTTTCCCCAGTATAACACAGTAAAGTCCCATCAATGTATTTTCTCTTCCTTGTGATTTTCTCGTTAACGTTTTCTTTTCTCTAGCTAACTTTATTTGTAAGAATTCAGTACATGATATCTACAACGTATAATACATGTTAATCAATGACTTATGTTATCAGTAAGGTTTCTGGTCAACGGTAGACACCGTTACTTAACTTTTGGGGGGAGTCAGAAGTTATATGCAGATTTGCAAGGGGCGGGTGCCAGTAACCCTCACAGTGTTCGAGTCAACTGTCGATTGTCATTTCAAACCAATAAAAATGTGTGACAATAGGGATGTTTAAGATTAGTGATAAAGACAAGAAATGTACTTATTTACTGAAAATGGGTAGGCTATCATACCACGATGAAAGTTTCTTCCTAAGAATAATTTTTAGGGGCACCTGGTTGGCTCAGTCGGTTAAGTGCTGACTTTGGCTCACGTCATGATCTTGCAGTTCTTGAGTTCAAGTCCCGCGTTGGGCTCAGTGCTGACAGCTTAGAGCATGGAGCCTGCTTTGGGTTCTGTGTCTCCCTCTCTCTGTCCCTCCGTGCCCACACTCTCTCTCTCTCTCGAAAATAAAATAAACATTAAAAAAAAAAACTTTTTAAAGTAATTTTTAAGGAAAGTGCCCAAATACTGACTTGGCTGGCAAAGTGGGAAGAAGGTGGAGGTGGGCGGGGGGGAGGGGATAAAGTTAGGAAAATAGCATTAATTAGACCATACACTATGAAATTCAAAACTAAGAACGTGAATTTTCCCCAAAAGCTATAAACACTAAATACAAAATTAAGATGAAAAAGTGAACCGTGACGTACAAAACTTAGCCCTAACCATTCCCACTGATAACATTATGGCTAGCCATATTTTTTAAGGATATAGTTCCACGGTGAGAAGTTACATATTTTATAGGGATATGTAAAAATGTGAAGGAGTGATTAAGGGAAAAAGAGAAAAAAGAAAAGCGAAAGGCTAAGTCCATCACCAAAATGTCCACCGTTGATACCTCTGTAAACTGAGATCGGAGGCAATATAGTTTCTTCTTTCTCTGTTTTCCTAGCTGCATCCTCTAACCTTTCTACAATGAACGTGTAATTAATTGCACAGTAGAAAATTTGAAATTATTTGGTATTCCGTTTTCAATTGAAAACATCTGAATTACACCCAAGCCTTCCGCACAGCCAGCACAGAGGATTTCACTCTGGGCTCTGGCACAGGGGATATTTTGTAGGCACTGGCAGAGTTAAGTGACTGTCCCGGCACCTCTTCCAGCACATTCCGCAGCCATTCCCTAATTGTGCCACAGTCGCTCTGCCAATATTTTATGGGAGTCTCACAAAATGCACCTATAGCTAGTTATACTCACAAATGGGAGCACCTCCTAAAATTCTGGCTAAAAAAAAAAAATCGACTCCCTCCCCCCCCTTCTTAATTCTTCAGAAACTTCCCCCAACCTTCCAGAAATAAGACAGGCCACAGAAGTCAAATATTATGTCCGACTGGAGCCTAAAAAGGGGGCTTGCCAGACAACGGCCTGGGGAAGCCACTTGTTAGGCGCAGGGTGTAATTATTTGCTATCCTGGTTCTAGGTACTAATCCCACAGAAATTACAGAAGGAGGGCAGTAAGGAGCCCTGAGACATAAAAATCATTGCCATGTGTAAAAACTTAGATGTTAAAAAAGAAAATGCAGGCACAAGAATTTAGCCAGAAAAAAAAAATAGACATGCCAATAAAAAAGCTGCTTCTTAAAATTTGGCTGGCAGTGTCCTCCCCCCTCCCCAATGGATACTCTTAGTAAAGAAAACATGGTAGGTTTTTTCTCCCTTGCCTGTATTTGATTTCCAATTAAAATTAAATATAAACTGAAACGCCACCTGGATTTTAGCAAAATCCAATCCCCACCCTCCACCGCTCCTTTTTCTTAAAAGAAGAACCTGGGCTTACATATACAAACATTTCGCTAAATGACCCGTGGCAAATTGCGTAATGCCAGTAAAAGTTGTGTTTTTTAAGTTATGAGCCCCAAAGATTTTATCTGAAATAAAACCCTGATTCAATTCAGATTCTGGAGGCAAACTGTGTCCTTAGCTCTGCCTCTAAATTTAAAACATTTGTGGTAGGGCCCCTTTAGTAACGTTGCTAGTAGGTATGCGGGAGAAATTCTGTATTTATTAAGATATATGTTTTCTTTTCTAAAATGGTAAATTGGGGCACTAATTGCCTACAAGAACGGATTCTCTGCAGTCTTCCTATAGAGGTCAGTTTCTAAATGAAGAGTGTGACTGTCAAACCGGAGTGTGTCGGTATTCCAATTAATTATCCCAATGAGGGAAGACACAAGAACTCTGGAATTCGTGGAGGAGGGTTCTCCTTGGAGGTCTCTAACATGAATTTATTTCTACAATGCTCCAAGGTGATCAGGTTTGAATACAAACTGGATAGTGTACGTGGTGGAATATATGTTAAAGAATGGAATCGCCTTAAGAAACAAGTTGGTTCCCTCCTGGTCTGTGACTTTGGATCCCTAAGATTTCAGCCCTGCTTTTTCCCTGCCCTCAGAAGATGTTAAGCAAGCACCATTCTAGAGTTGAGAGCACTCTATTTTAAAGGCTTGACTAATGTGCTAAGGCCTTTGTATATATATATGTATGTTACTCAACGTACTTATACGCAACCCCACCCTAGAAGTTATCTCTATTACCCCATTTTACAGATGAAAAAAGTAAAGCTTAGAAAGACTGGCAAAACTCACCTACCTTCACTCATTCAGCAAGTAGTACAAATGAGCTCTGAACCCTTGCGAGGAGGATTCCAAAATGTCTCACGTGAAATGTTTCTCCAGCATTTTCTAGACTGAGGCAGTGAAATAAGTCTCTAGTGGAAATGCACGCGCTGGGTAAGCAACTAAGTACCTGTGTATATTACTGTCAATACAATACACGATTAAGTCCACAGGCTGGCTCCAATGACTATGCTTTTAGATGTGCTTCCTTTTGCAGCGGTTATCAAAATGCGATCCTCTAACGAGCAGCAGAGAATGAGTTAAAAGCATCAGAAAGGCAAATTCTTGCCCCCCCCCCCACCAGATCCACAGAATAAAGTACTCTGGGGGTAGGTCTAGCAATATGTTTTAAGATGCCCTCCAGATGATTCCAATACACATAAAAGTCTGAGAACCGCTGCTGAACGCTATACGACCTCTCAGTAAAAGCGTACCCCTGAATCAAAGGGTATGATTATCTTAAGCCTCTTGACACCCCATGCCACAGTGCCCCCAGAATGGGCTGCACGAACTTACACTCCCGGCAGCCACGAAAGGGAGTGCCAGCGTTATACGTATCATTTACTGTAACCTTTGCTGATGTAGTCAAAGATCTTCCAAGTAAAATTACTTGGGTTCTTTATTTAGAAGAACTCAAGAGTGTATAAACCTGGTGATTGCATTTGAACAGATACAAAATGGCTCTTAGAACCTGTGCAGAGTGCTTTCTATGACCTTACTTTCCAGAGTTTTCTTCAGAGCTGGCATTTATCGTGCTGCATTTAAGATATCCAAGAACTAATTCCAGGGACACATTGGTAAGCACGGAGAGCCAGAAGAGGAAACCTTTTCCAAATTAAAGATAGGTTACTAATATACTTAACACTAATTAAACACAGAAAAATCGAGGAACATTTGTCAAAACACTGAACCAGCAAGCAAATCTAATTAACAAGCAGTATGGACTGTATAGTGTTCTAATTGGGGGGTAGGGGGTTGGGGCAGGATGTGCCTGAAACGCACTGCAAAATTACACAAACACACGCACAAACACACACTTTTCACGGCAAAAGATGCTGAGGTTTCATCAGATTCACAAAGGAGGAACCGTAAACCTGCGATATGCATGCATGACGGAATTAAAGACATGGCCTTTGCTAGAGAAACCCTCCCACCTGGAAAACAAAAGAGATTTTCACTAATTGTGAGACCTCATGATAAGTCATCTGTCACACGCTGAAAACCAGAAAGAAGAAAGAACGTAAGAAAACAAAGAAGACAGACAGAAGGGAGAAAAGACAAGGCCATGCATTTCTAGGAAAGAGTGTCAGTTCATAAAAAGCTGGACTTAACCAATACCTTCAAATTTGACAACTATTTCAAAATTAGGTATTACGACTTCACTCGTTCTAGCTCTGTGACAAACAGAGGTGAATCAGCTAAAATTCAATATAAGACAGTATATAAAATATGGACACCACCAGCCAAACGACCAGCCTTGTCAGTCTCCATCTAATCTCTGGAGATCGTACGCTCAACTCAGGCAATGGTCTGTGTAA
This sequence comes from Panthera pardus, assembly GCF_024362965.1. Taxonomy (NCBI): domain Eukaryota; kingdom Metazoa; phylum Chordata; class Mammalia; order Carnivora; family Felidae; genus Panthera; species Panthera pardus. The sequence continues at coordinate 38,930,267 of NW_026527013.1, forward strand.
ACAGATAGGCCCCAGGCCATTTCCTGGAGACCAATAAACTCAGATGCTGGCGTCCAGTATACACAACTTCTCCTTACCATATACCTGCAGTTGCTCCACAGTGGAAATCCCCCTTGCTTATCCCCGAGTTACAAATGGCAAAATGGCAGCGATACACCCTTGGGCATTTAGGTCATAAACCAAAGCCATACGGCTCACTATATACACCTTCTATCCATTATCTCCTGACCGAAAGGGTTAAATGAAATCAGCTGGTGTGCATGTGATGAGTTACTGTTTCTTAAATGGTACCAAGGGCTTCCGAAATCCCACCAACACAGTCACAAATAAACCCTTCCTCTCTGGGTTACTGAAGATTTAGTGCTTAAATCACTCATCTGTTGATTACTCACAGGCATCTCTTCTACAGCTTATCTTCATTTGCTTTGAAATTTTTATTGATATTTAATGCCTATGTTTATGTTCTGTTCCACTACAATTAGATTATAAATTTTATGAATTCAGGGAGATATTAAGGGTATTTCTTCATATATTCTGGGACTGTGAACATAATAAGATAGGCTCGTTTTTACGTTAATTTTCTCTGGTGAGAGAACCATGGAGAAGAACATGTACTCTTTGAGTGACACAGTGTCCAACCTCCATTTCCTCAGTGGGGTGGGGGCTGATTGTTCTTCTCACCACCAGTAACTCCAAAACATTTAATTTGTGAAATGCGTTCAGCTACGTGATGAGAAAGAAGCTGCAGATATTAGTGAACCAACAAGTGACTTTACCATGCCTGAAAAAGACAAAGTCATACATTGTGATACCTCTCTTTTTTTGAGGGATGATTGGGAAGGGAAGGAGGAATGATCCCTCAGGTCTTCACTTCATAGAAAGAGGAGAAGGTTCGAAGGGCGCCTGGGTGGCTCAGTCGGTTAAGCATCTGACTTCCCCTCAGGCCATGAGCTCCCAGTTCATAGGTTCCAGCCCTTTGTTGGGCTCTGGGCTGACAGCTCGGAGCCTGAAGCCTATTTCGGATTCCGTATCTCCCTCTTTCTGTGCCCCTCCCCTGCTCTCATGCATGCACGCGTGCTAATTTAAAAAAAAAAAAAAAAAAGAAGAGATGGTTCTGGAAGGTAACTCTTGCCACATTTGCCATTTACTAATTCAGGGGTCAAGAAACTTTTTCTAGAAAGGGCCAAGTGAGAAGTATTTCAGGTTTTGTGAGCTAGCCATTCACTGTCTCGATAATTCACCTCTTCTGCGGTAGGAAGAAAGCAGCTATACAGACAACGGTAAAGCAAGAGAGATGGTGGTGTTTCAATAAAACTTTTTTTTTTCTTTTCTTTTTTTTTTTTTAAGTCCAAGAAGGGAATTTACTAAATCTCAACTCTTCAAGGAAGGGCTGAACAGACACACCACAAAAAAAGGCAGGTGAGCAAGCAAACAGCATGAACAAGGGGATCCAGGAACTCAACAGCAGACAAGTCCTCCCCCCACCCCCTGCTCTTGACTCTTTCTAGCTCTTTCTTTCTTCTTCCACGAGATCCTTAAATGTTCTGAGTCTGTTTACTAAAATGGGGTCCCTCGGAGAAGGAAATGAGATAGCACGCTGCAAACAAACAAAATACCTCATTGGGTCCCTCGGAGAATTAAATGAGATAGCACGAGGCGAAGAAATAGAATACCACAGTGCTCAATAAATGTCAACAAAACCTTTCTTTAAAAAGATAGGTGGGGGCGCCTGGGTGGCGCAGTCGGTTAAGCGTCCGACTTCAGCTCAGGTCACGATCTCACGGTCCGTGAGTTCGAGCCCCGCATCGGGCTCTGGGCTGATGGCTCGGAGCCTGGAGCCTGTTTTCGATTCTGTGTCTCCCTCTCTCTCTGCCCCTCCCCCATTCATGCTCTGTCTCTCTCTGTCTCAAAAATAAATAAACGTTAAAAAAAATTTTTTTTTTAAATAAAAATAAAAAAATAAAAAGATAGGTGGCCGTCTGATTTAGTTTGGCCTTGTGGCTTAGCTCCCCAACCCCGGTACAGTTTGCAGGTTTAACACAGCACTTTGTACCTAGAACCTGCCCAGTCAAGGTACTGAACAAATGCCTGAGACAAGTCTGAAATATTTCCAGAATATAACTGTGACAATCATAATTGTGAACGTCACATAGTCAGCTTATGCATGATGCCTTTCCCTCTCCGAACACATTCGTGACAGAGTCAGTGTATCTGTAAATGCACGCGACATACACATGTAATACCCAGCATGAGCTCTGAGTTGGTAAGAGGAGTGTATATCCAATGAGATAATCAGAATATAATAAAAATGCACGTAAAGACATTTTCACTTACTACTTTTGGATGTTGAATGCCTATTGAGTTGAAATGGAAATATCATGAGTAGGATGAAAAAAATGAGGCAAGGTAAGCAATATTATCACGGTATTATTTATCATACATATTAGGATCCAAAATAGTCAGGAAAGAATGAGCATTATGTCATTCTCTCCCAGTCTTTAACCTTGTAAAAGGTTGTTGGGTTCGTATGCAGGATAACAAGAGTCAATACAAGAGGCTATAAAAATGGAACTGTGTCTTACCATGCAACCTTGAAAAATTAATACTTAATCATTATACTCATAAAAGGCCACTTCTGCCCTGTTTCAGGATGTTACATATTATTTTATTAAATTTTTCCAAAACTCTTTCTCCCTTTGGCTCTGAGACACATATATGGCTCTGCTGTTGAAAAGCAAAAGACATTTTACGCACAATTTTCCCTCTACTAGAAAGAGGTATATTGTGCCCTTCAGTGAACATAAAATTGATATTATCATCTCTTAGTTTATATCTCACTACTTAACCTTCAGATTAAAAGTTATTGGATTTGAATGACTCAGAAGACATCATGTCACCTTCCCTTCAACGTGGAGACAGGGGAGTTGGGGGTGAGAGGAGAAGGTACAGTGATAAAAACACGGATTTTGGACCAGCTGCCACTTCGCCTCTTCTGACAAGCAGCGGTGATACTGATGATTCCTTGCGCTTGTGTGGATGATGAATTGTGTGACAAATAGTCTACTTGGAGAAGCTTTGCGGGAGACGAATCTACGTCAGGAAGTTAATTTTATTTTGGATACAGTTGAAAAGGAGCAGTCTAAAAATAGGGCTAAAAAGGGTTAATTCAAGGAGAACCTTAGGGTTACCACCTTTACAAAATCCTACCCCTGTTAGGCAGAAGAGACTGGAAAACATTCTCACAGAAGGATTAAAGACAACAGAGCTTCCTTCCCCCCATCTGCCTCTATCCAGGGCTCAACTTAAACACACAAACAAGGCCCTGACATCCCTAAGCAGTTGAATCTACACCCCGTCAATGAGTCTGCTGATAACACCAGCTGCTTAATAAGGACACATTGTATTTTTCCAACAAAAGAAACACAACATACACCCCCTTTCACCTTAAAAAACAAATTCATTCTAAGAAGCTTGTGTCAATATGAAGGAGACTTTATCAAAGATCTAACTTTGTAGTTTTGTTCTCCAAAAGAGATTAAGTCCGTCCCATGATCAATAGGGACACAAGCGGTTTATCAGCATTCCCCATGTGACTTTTGGAAGATATACTCATTAGTACCTGGCAAAGGCTAAAGGGAAAATGCTTGATGCAAATAAATACAAACAAACATACACAATCAAAATAGTGAGTTTTAGTGATAGAAGAGGATGCTGTTGTTATTTTAAATAGCCTTAAAAAAAAAAAAAAAAAAAGAACTTTCCAAAAAAAGTCCATTCCCTTCTTACAAATTACGTTTGTGCTTTATCATAGCACAATAACCAAACAGTGACAGGTAGGAAAGGAACATACATGGATTCTCCTCGATGCCCTTCTTTTTTCTCTTCTGTTCCCTGATGCCACCATTTTGCCAGTCATTCACATGGGAAATGGTGACCTACCCCTCATAACTGCCGCTGCTCAATGTTTTCACATCTAATTCAAAAGGCCCTGTTGATTTTCTCACACGCCCCTCAACGCTCTCTTGTGGCCACGGCCTTCCCTTCTCTTCCTATTTCATTCACTCACGGAGTCTGTCAAAGAACTGCTCTATGTCAGGTCCTGTGCTGTGTGTTGGGGAACATCAGGGAATGAGGAAGGGCCATCCCTGCCCTTGTGGGGCTTAAAGCTGACCAAGGGATTCAAATGTAGGAGGAGAAATGCAAGGGCAAGGGGGGACGGGTGATCAGTAAAAGCGAGCCCTCAATGAAATGAGGTGAGGTCTAGTGCCCATTACTAAATTCTGGACCAACTGCAAGAGCCTTGTGGATGCTACTCATCTCTCAGGGATCTCTTTGCTTCCAAGCCAGGCCAGCCCCAACCCTCTAATTTACCTTCAGCACCCCTCCCCTTGAATGGCCTCTCTTCACTGCTTAGAAACCTCCCCCATTTTAGAAACCCAAGCCTCCAGCAAGCTGACCCCAGATAACCTTGGAACCACCTTCCCAAAGCTCCCATCCTTGCATTTCAGGCTGTACCCCAAATTTGCTTTGCTGGCGTCTGTGCTGACTCCTTACACACAGGCACGCACCACGCAGATCAGTCAAATCAAAGAAGGTGCAACAAATGAACAAATGAATTTCAAGAACTCCAAAGCTAAGAGACAAGGTTAGCAAGGTATTTTCCAGGGCAGCACGTTTATTAGCTCACGTGGAACAAAGCTGAGGCCAGGTGAGTACGTGAAACTCTCTCCGCCACATTGTCTTGCAGAGGTGAAAGGAAAAAAAAAATGTGGTTGTATTTCTCTGAAGCAAATCAAACACAGTATTTAGCGAAGGGTCTCTGGAATGTTACAAGTAACACTTCATAATTACAATAGATTGGAGTTCAAAGAGCAAGTGATGAAAAGAAACTTTCTAATAGGGGGTTCAATTCCCTGTATAAACTTCCCTTTGGTGGCTCCATCTAGCACTCGCATTTATATTGCTATTCTACTTTGTCATAAAAGCAGTCACCTCGTAACCCTTTTTATCAAGTAATCTATGCGCTACCTAAAAGGACACTCGACTCCATCAGTGGAGTTATAGGTTTACGTTATACAAACATACCAATTCTGCCTGGTCAGCACCACTTGTCAATAAGCACAAGCAGTTGCAAAACAGCAAAGTAGGTTCCTTGCCTTCAGAGAACAGATAGGAGCCTGCCAGTTGTGCAAAACAACGCTAGCTAATCTGTCATCAAATTACCATTAAAGTCACACCTCCAGAAAGTTCAAAAAGAGATTTCTGATCAGACAAGAGATAGAGGGCGGTGGCATTATTGTTGTTGTTGCTGTTTTTTATTATTATTATTATTATTATTATTATTATTATTATTATTATTATTATTATTGGCTCACAGGTCAGGGCTTAAAATTACCTGCTCAAAGTAGTGACGCCTCAGCTTAAAGTCCAGAGGGTACACTTCTCTCATGACGAAATGTGGCATCTGGGGTTCTATTCCCAGGCTCTCTTATGCACATGGCTTGCTTTTTGTTGTTTCTCATGCCAGCTTAACTTTCAGCGGAGAAATTAATGACACACAACTGTTTAGTAATCGAAACTTGAAAGGATTTCATACAGGGCTCACATCACAAGTTACATACATCTTTGACAATATTTTGATGAGAGGGAGGTCCAAACTCAAGGAGTAGAGAACTAAATTTAGCATTCAGGGTGAAAAAGGCCTTTTCCAGAAATAGCCACAAAAAGGAATTGAGAAAAGGGGGGAATCTCTTACTGTTGGGGCAGCATTTTCTTTATTGGTCACAATTATCTGAATCCCTGTCTCAGTTTTATCTCAATTTGTTCGTGTGGTCTGCGCTAACATTTTGGTGGCACTGATTCCTACTATACGTTTTTCATCATCAGTAATTTCTGTAATATTTGAACTCCACATTGTGTTCAAACAAGAATATATCTTGGAAGAGTGAGCCCTTTAAAATAAGGGTTTGAATTTTCACCCACCGGTGAAGGAAAGGGCTAGCCCGTATCACAGTACCTGCACCAAGGAGGGAACTTAAGAAATATTAATAATACCTTCTTCTACACTCCCTTCCAGAAGCTTCCATTGTCAGACACAGAAATGCTGACTATCTTTTCCCTTCCAATGGCATCAAAAGACCCTCCTTTCAGACACAGTCCCTGGCAGCTACAATGCAAAAGGCCACTTCGGGGCATTCCTAACAATGTTAATAGAGCAACGTTTTGCAAAGAGAAGAATGGTAAGGCCCAAGTGGCCACTGCGACCTGGCCTTCATACCAATCCACAGCTAATCACTTGGGCCTCCCTCTGTAGAGGGAGGAACAAGGAGAGTGATGGCCACTGTAAAGGCAGCACTGTTCCCACAAAGGAATATGGGGAAGAATGAGAAGCACAGAAATGTTTTCTTTTATGCGAGCTCACCGCCCATCCCAACACGGACAGATACTTCTTCCAGGCGCTGTTTTTCACAGAGGCACTGAAATCTGAAAAATGTTGGCAGGACAACGGCCCTCTTTTGCTCAGTATCCACTAGTCATTTCAGTAACAAGAACAAAATGAAGGAGAAATTCATTCTGCCATTTTGAAAGTCAAGAGAGGAATTTTCAATGGCCATATAACAGCTTAGGCTCAAGTATTCACACCCTGGTCATTACAGTTTGTTTTCTCATATCCTGAGGACCCCAGGCTATCGACTTGTGATTCTCCCGTGCCTCTCTGACACTGTATTTTCCATATCCCCTGTGAATGTCCACAGCGAGATTTCCTTCTTGAGCTCTCTGACACTCACGCTGTTTCTCAGAGCTTCTCTGGCCCTGCGCAGTGACTCACTGGCAAAACATGACCCGACAAATCCTTCTTCCCTCTCATGATGCTTCTTTCAGAAGATACCTGCCCTTTACACCTCTCTTAACTCCTCAGCGCTCATTCGGTGTTTTCTCTCTTTCTTTTACATTATTAACAGGAAACATGTACATATACACATGCGTTGATGGCACGTATGCATCTTTAGGGCCAAAAGGTCCAAACCCTCATGGCAAATGTCAAAGGACCAATGTCAATGGATGAAACAAATACTTCCCTGACTCACACTCTCTGAAGAATCTATATTCAATTCCCATATATGGTTTATCTATTTTTTAACGTTTTTCTCACAGACTACTTCTAAACTGCCCTCCTCCTATAAAACAATGGCCACACCTCAAAACCACAGCAACCAAAGCTCTCTCTATACTGATTTTCAGACAATAAAACTGCCAGGTGGTACCCAAAAAAAAAACCCCATCATTAAATGGAATGTTGTTAAGAAATAGCTGTTTTATTTAACAGCTATTCATTTTTATTGAATAAACATTTTCTAGTATGCATTCTGTTAATTGACCTGACAGCATATGCTGTATATGGAGAAACTTCTAAACATTATGCTCTATGTAATATGCTTATCTGAAAAAGCTCTCATTTGCAGCAATATGGAAATAAAATTCTGCTTTCTAAAATTCAAGACTTTTAAAACGCATTAATCCACACAGTTTATGAAATTGCTCTGGACATTTTAAAATCCTTTCTTTAGGAGAAAAAAAAAACTTTAGTAATTGGTAATAGTATTTGTTGCCGAGTTTCCTAATGGAGTAGTGCATCTCCGATATGGAACTTTTACAGACCCGGGGATGGGGGGAAGGCATAATAGGAAATAAGAGGCAGTTATGGTATCGGGTGAAGAATTACCCGGTGGCTAAAAGAAATGTTCAGAAAGTCTATCAAATTACATTATTAGAAATCTATTGTTCTAATAGTTTCATGGCCTGGATAGAAGTCGACTTGAAACAGTACAGAGATAATACATTTAGTTCTGAGGAAGGAGGACGGGTTGGGAGTGTGTTGGTGGACTCGGCCAGCTAACGGCAGCACCTCTCCCTGGGTGATGGCTTCTGAGTGATGATGGCATCCCGCAGAACCACCAACTCCAAGGCCTAAAGGGCCACGAAGGAGCGTTGTTGCTAGATGGGAGCTGGGGCGGACTGGAGGGCTGCAGGCTCCCTGACTTGAGGACCAATTCATCCCTGAACAACTGTTGCCCTTGTAGGTATAATGGTCTATGGTCACCAGATCTTCTGATTTTTCAAGAGAAGATGGAAAAGCCAGATTCCCGCCACCTTTCGAGGTTGGCAGCTATGAACTTTTTTTTTTTTTTTAACTATCCTGTTTGGACCTAATTTAGCCAACCTACAGACCAATCCCAGTCTAGAAGTCACTCCTTCCACAGCTAATCTTTGTGAAAGCTCTCCATTCTGAAAGGGCACTTGCTATCATTTGTAATTATCTTTGGTAATAAGAATCAAACATGGAAAGGCTTGCGTTTATTTAAAGTCCTGGCACTAGGTAAAAATTCTCCCTACATCATCAACGATTGCACTGGTGCAACTGGAAAATCCTATAACATTCAGTGTTACACACAGCATAATTAACTCATTTTCATACCAAGCCCTTTTAAGCCACATCTTTTTGTTCCATGGACTTCTAACATATCTTACAGTTCTAATTCTCTTCCACTGTCCTACATTAATCAAAGCTGTAACCCCTGTTGTCTTTGTGCTACAGAATCAGAATGTGCCCCTGGCGAGGAATGGGGGAAAAGTCAACAGGAATTAAATTTCAGTGCAACTGTTTACTCAACTGTGGCCTGCAGTTATTGAAATTTTATCCGTGGTTTTGTGTGACTACCGCAGTAATGAATTCAGCATGGCTGTGATTTTCTCACTGCTGGGATTCGCACTTCAAGTAAAAACCTGTAGAATAAGAATGACGAAAACAACCCAAGTCCATCACGCGGACCCTCACATTTCTCAAAAGGACTTCATTATTGCAGTTTTTAGGCTGGAAAGACACGGTGATAGTCCCGCGAAACTTTTTCAGCCCTGTAGTGTTTTTCTCATTTCATCTACAGACTTTCTTGTCCTCCAACAACCTGTTAAGAACCTCATTGTATACTCAAAGGGGTCGCACAGCTGTCGGTATTTTATTTTACAAGACTGAAAAGGCTTGTGAACCACAAGATGTGGGGTTTTAGCCACAATGATAAACCCAACTACTTTGTTTCTTCCTAAATCATATCAATAGCAAATAAAAGTAAAATTGTTACAAAAAGTATTTACATAGAGTCTCAAAGTACAATCAAAGGTTTTGACATCCATAACACAGAACAGCCTATTTTTCAAAGTGCTCACAGACAAGATAAGGAGTAACGATGTGAATAATTTTTACTGATGCTTTTTACGGAAGATGCTGTTAAAATGCACTTTCAAAACTGTCTATGAGGCCAATGTGTTGTTGCTGTTATTGGTGTAGGTGTGTGTGTGTGTGTGTGTGTGTGTGTGTGTGTGTATGAGTGTGTGTGTGTTGATGGTATAGATGTAGAGATTTTGGCTGACTTACTACTTTTAAGACAGTAAATGATTTTCAGTTCTTCATATAAAACTCTGAAGAAGTGAATTTCCCATGTATTTAATGTACCTTAAATACTAAGTATGTGGGATTCACACCACATAGGTCAAGAGCCCCACCTCAGCTGCTCCATAATGAACCAGGCGATCTTGGACTCTGTAGGGCAAGGTCATAGAAAATGGCACTCCAAAATACCAACTGTTCCTTCTCAATATAACCAGAAATATCTGAGAACACCACGTGCATGATACACGCACATCCATGGATACTTTTCTACCATTTCAGCATAGTTTTTGCGAACCTCAGTGGTTAGAATCCAGCCATTTGAATTCATTTAAGTGCATAAACGTTACAGACAATATATATCATGAATCCCAGCTGATGGGATGCCCAAGGTGCGTGCACAGACGGTGTGGACTGCCAGTGGGAGAGGCCGAGTCACTCAGACGAAGCCCTCTGAATTAAGACCTCAGCTTGTCTGTCAGTTCCCTTTTCTTTTCTCTATTGTCTATCTTGCCCCCAGCAGGTCCCATGGTCTCACATCGATGCCACTAACTTCTATGTAACGATTCTATGTATTTTGAAAAATTCTTAGCAAGAAGAAAACAAAACACGTTGAGAGTCTGTCAAAGGCTATATAATCTAATACAAAAAGGGATTCCCTTCTACTTGTCTAATACAGATTCCAAGAAAATAGTATGAGAAAAAGTTCACCTTCCTCCTCCTCATCCCCCAATGATTTCTGTTTCTTTCCGAAAGGCCCAAAGACATATCATTCTTTTTTCAGCTTTTTGCAAAGGCACCGTAACTACGTACTGAATAAACGAATCAAGGACTAGGATGGAACAAAAACAATCCATTATTAACAAAAATAAATCATACTTCCTGATTCCAAGAGACGCTGGAGAAACAATCCTGTCCTCGAGTGGATGCTATTTACTGATTTGAATTTCCCTCCACACTTTGGCCACACAACACATTTCCTGGGTCACCTTTACCATTTGGAAATATTTAATCATATCCACTGACATGCCTTCAAAGGATGTAACAATGAGTATGTCCCAATTTATATGTATTTTGGGGAGCCACCAATAAGAGGTCATTGAAAACATTAACAGGATCTAGCCACATACCAACTGTCACATGTACACAAGCCACATGCGTCAGCGGCCTGCACCCCTAAATGCTACAGGTAGCAGGAAGCCATCTCTTCCACTTAGGTCTGTGTTTCCCCTGTTATCTACCCATGCCTGCCTGCGTCTGTCTCTATTCTCCTTATTCACCTACTCAATCTTAGATCCCTTAATCTGTGCCCTTCTTCACAAGGCTTCATACGCCTGTTTATTATTATTACTTTTTAATTCAAGCACGGGGAATCCATCTCTCCAAAAGATTCACTGTATTGCAAGGAGGGCACCTTCAGGCGCACACAGTTCGGGCTGGGAGGGGTGCCGGGGGGGGGGGGGGGGGGGCGGGGGGTCCACTCCATCTCACTGTTAAAAACGGTTAACACTGGACTCCCGAGGGCTTGAGAAGCGGCCTCTCGGGCCCACGGGCGCGGAAGGGGAGCGGGCGTGTGGGCGCGCGGCGCCGGGGGCGCGCGGCGCGGGCACAGTACCTGCTGCTGCTGCTGCTGCACGTGCGCGAGGTCGGCCGCCCCCGCGTCCGCGGCCGGCGTCTCCCCGTTGGACCGCCCCTCGCGAAGCCCGGCGCACGGGAGCAGGTGGTTGCCGCCGCTTGACCCGTTCTGGATGGCTGAACCGTTACTTTTTGTCTCAGTCCCAGATTCTTGCATCATGACTCAAAAACCTGAGAGAGGGATTTTCGGGGGGGGGGGGGGGGGGGGCGGGGGGAGAAAGAAAAAAGCAGCTGTTAAAACAGTTGTTGTGCACCAGGGGAAGGGCCCTGCCTTCCTTCCACGCTGCCAAGCTCCGTAAACAGTTGTCATTTTCTTTCACCCGGTGTGGCCCTGCCAGCGGCTGAGTCCCCTGGTTTGGGGGGACGGAGGTGTCAGGCCAACTTCAAGTTTTAGTCGTAATTGGTCCTTTAAATAGGCTTTTTCCCCTTGGGCGGGGGGGGGGGGGGCGGGGAAGACTTCTGGGTGAATTCAGGATTTATGGTTAAATTTCTGTGACTGTATCTCGATGTTTTGCTCAAAAACCAGAAAGTCGTTCTGCGCAGCATATTAGGTGTAACGTTAAATTTTACTACGTGCGGGCTCTGTGGGGGGATGCCACACTCCTGGAGGAATCTTCTCCAACTTCAGTCTATCAAGACTTGACACACACCCCCGGGGAGGGCCCCCCCCCCCCCCCCAGGTAATTCGAGCTGAAAACCCTTAGGGGTCAAAAGCCGAAGAACATTTAAAGATTCGTACTCCTCGGAATCATTCAGGTACTGAAAAGTCTTCAAAATGGGCCATTCCAGTAAGATAGTCCACGTTGAGGGAGAAAAAAATCCCCACTTCTCAGAAGCCAAATAAATTCAGACTCTGATCATTGTCCTATGGTTAAAATTGTCCTAAGAAATCCCATTCAAAGTTAGGTGTTTCTCATGCTGGATTACTAACCTCTAGAGTTTGGTTTTAAGGCCTGAAAGGTCTGGGCCTTCTTATATTTACTTTGGAGAAAATCTGGCCTAGGCAGGCCAGGAAAAAAAAAGTCTGAATTTGAAAGTACAAAATGTCTAATAAAAAGCACATATATATATGTGTATATATATATGTGTGTGTGTGTGTGTGTGTGTGTGTGTGTGTGTATATACACACACACACACACACATATATAACACCATATATATATATATATATAGTACAAGGTGTAAGTACCCAGAGGATATCAACTGCATGCAAATACAGTCCACATTCTGCCTAGTTACTCTCTAGGTACAAAACCATTCTCCTAGGCAGCCAATTCAGCTCTCAGCAAAGGCATCTGATGATGACAAAAGATACAGAATAATATTTACTAGTACCAATTATTACCATCGATTGATCACCAGTGTTGGACCAAGCCCTCCTGCAGCTGATTTATGTATATTCACCAATTTCCTTCTGAATGCAACTGGTATCTCTAGTTTGCACATGAGAAAACTAGGGCTCCCCGAGAACTATTTTCATTTGCCCAGCATAAATCTCAGCTAGCTATGGTGCAATCAAGATTTAAACAAGTTCAGTCTGGTGTCAAAGTTCTTAACCATGTCTTTTCCTAAAGCTGAGGTGCAGTGGGGAGCAAACAATGGAAATGGCAGGGTCGTACTCCAAATTCAGAGACTAGGACTTTGAACAGGAAAAACAACAGTCACTAATGGGCTTGACAGTTCAAACATCAGAGCTGAGAAATGTCTGAATATTAAAACTTTAATGTGAAATACCAACCTCGGATAAAAGGGCTGAAAACTTCCAACACAAATATTTTTGCATCATGGAAAGACAATATTATTAACCAGCGTTACAGACTCCTCCCCTCCACATGAAATAGGTGACAACAGGGAAATTAAAATACCTGGGACATCTTTACAGGAGGCTGCCCTCTTGCCAGAGGTTGGGTTAAATCCCTTTTCTATAGACTTCCATGAAAATCTAATGAAAAATTAAAAGCAGAAAAACTGACATCTTTCTTCATTTCCTTTCAGTGCATGGTATGATCCAACTTGAGTACAAACTTCATAAACCCAGAGGACTTATTTTTTAAAGTTAATTCAGTCCTGAAGGGGATTAAGAATGGCATTTTTTGTTAACAGGTGGGAAACAAAGTCAGAAGCAACAGCTGATTCACTCTCTTCTCCTTAGATCAGACTTTCCAGTAATGAGAGTCCTTTAAAGAGTGCATTCATATCTTTACTGTCCGTAGAGCGTAAAATCTATCAAAAATACAAATAAAAGTTTCTCTAAGATATAAGAACCAGGCGTGCGAGCACCTTGTTCGTTGCCAAAAAAGGAATTAATTTGTCACAGCGAGGATTTTTTTTTTGTACCCCCTCCAATGTTTCAGTTTCTGTTTCACAAACATGCCCATTTGTATAGAAACAAAGGAAAAGACAGTGGTTAGGTATTTAAGGGAGAAAATGGTGGTCTTAACAGTAGTTAACAAGGAAATTCACTGAATTCTTAGGGTATGTCACAAGCATACCTAAAGAAAAAACAAACTTTTTTTTTAACTTTCTGCAAGGCCTGTACATTTCATATCAGGGAATAGGGAGTAAAAGACAAAAGAGAAAAACACTGCTTACAAAAAATCTCTACCTGCCCTCAGAAAATGGGGCATATTTAGCCAGATGTCAGGTCCCCGGGGAGCAGAGATACAGGAAGAAGACTGCTTTCAAAGCCTGTGGCCATCGGGACGCCTGACCTCAGAACAGGTGTCTAAGAGACTGGCCCTGGTTCTGTTTCCTTGGTTTGACACCGTGGTGGTGGGTGGATTAAGAACAATCTCCAATCCACAATTTGATGAGAAGGTTTTGCTCTACGCAGTTCTAAGAAGACTGCCAAGTCCTCCAGGAGAAGTTTTGCAGGCATCGTGCCAAGCAACTTGGCTTGCAAATCGGGTCTGTGAGAGTGCAGGCATTGGGACCGAAATTGCATAAAGGATTATTTTGGTCTGAGGATGTCCTTAATTAGTCAAGTGCTAACAGTAGTATGTAGGTTGCAAGATTTAAAATTTCCCATAATCTCCCACACCAATCAGGAGAAAACAGCTTTTTGAAAAGCACATGTGAAAAATTAGGAGTGTCGATGTCTAAGAACATTTCTAACAATATCTGGGCTGGCAATACTTCTTTCTATGGAATGTTCCAAGCCATTTAATAAGGCTTTATGTCTGTACAGCACTTCACAAACTACCAGGCTCTCTGAGGTACTTTTCAAACTCGTAACGAGTCCATCAGGGAGGAAAAGGCAGGTGAAGTTTACCCCCATTTTACAGATAAGAAAACTAAAGCTCAGCGGGTCAAGGAAAAGATGCAGCCATAATAATTTCCCATTTCAGACATGAATTTGACCATTCGATAAGTGCCAGAGAATTCCCCGTTTGCAAAGTCCTGTGCAGGGCAGTGAATTAGTAAATCGATGAAAAGAAAACTAATCCCCACAAAGACAGTAGGAAGCTGGCAGGTGGACACAGAAAAGCATTAAAATACAAAGATGAAAGTGTCGGCATTCTTTAGCAAACAACGTTATTTGTCTTCTTCTATTGAGTTTTACAATTTGAGCATCACATTTGAAAGCAGGTCAACGTACAGGAGAGGCGTGTGTGTTCTCTAATGCCAAACCCTCTTTTCTTAGAGGGAAGCTGTCACAGACCCTCAGTCTGTATCACCTCCACTTCCCTCTGGGACTCCCTGTGCCCAACGAGCTGCTTTACTCCACAGTGAATCGAGAACAAGAAATGATCCACAATCATCCCAAGTGCATGGACATGAAAGCATGTACCTAGAAGACACGACCACCCCGTAGCCACCAACAAGCCCCTCCAGACGCAAAGACAAATCCTCCTCTGGCTTCCTCTGAATGAGCTGCGTCTGTTTAAGTCACATAGGATCCATTCACCACAACCCTAAGAAGGCTGATGCTGCAATCCTATGGATGTCAGAAAGCTTAAGCAGCCAGAATGGCCACTTCTTGTCTTGCCTGGAAACATGACAGAGCTACTGATTTCAAAAGATCGATTTTTGTGCTGAAGGAACATACAGAAAGGGGTAAGAACAGAGTTTAGCATGCTTATTTATTGTCGTTGCCAACAGAGCATACTCTGGAAGTATTCTGGAAAATTCATAAGGTCTAGGCCAATGTATTTATAGTAAATTAAAGCAATGCTTTATTATTATGATTATTTCCTTGGTTACAGTGTTGATGCTGAAAATTTAGGGAAAAACAAAGCCCTTGTTATCATATGCTTGTGAAAGATTTTAAGCTAACAAAAAGTTCAGTCTCGATTCCAGGGCAGTTAATTAAGGTTGACCAAGTCAGGCAGAAGTAAATTA
This sequence comes from Panthera pardus, assembly GCF_024362965.1. Taxonomy (NCBI): domain Eukaryota; kingdom Metazoa; phylum Chordata; class Mammalia; order Carnivora; family Felidae; genus Panthera; species Panthera pardus. Next base: position 38,945,685 of record NW_026527013.1, read on the forward strand.
ACTCGGCTGATCAATTATTTATATGAAGCAGAATAAATGCCCTTAAAGAACTTGGTCTGTTCATGAAAGGATGTGTAAATTAAACTAAACATAGTTTTGTAAAATGTATTTCTACTTCTATGGGGAGAAGAGAACAGAAGTTAATGGTGAAATCACTTTTTAGGAAAATGATGCCAGAGATAACGTGGTTCTCCTCCTATCCAAAAGGAAAGATCCTCTTTCTCATTGTTCATCATGTGCCATGAAAGAAGGAAAATGGAATGCGTTTGAAGAGCTAAGAGAAGCTCCTGGAAAGGAAGAGAGGGAAATGAAAAGAGGAAGGGGGTTGGGGAGGGAGGGACAGAGAAGGGGAAGGAGGAGAAGTGAGAAGGAAGGAGGGACAGACTGAGGGATGAGAAGGAGGGAAGGAGGAAGACAGTAACTCTAAGAATGGAGAGACGATGTGAATTTTTGTAATTTGGAATCACCGAACATCATCGGTTAGACTCTGTGCAGGGTTTGCAGAATGGACAAGAATAAAGGCGGGAGTGTGTCTAAGCTCTAGTTCTAAAAGAAGTACTGATGTTGCATCAGGATGATTCAAAATCCATACTGATCATCACGTTCATGCCATCAGGAAAGAAGAAAAACTTGTCCATATGAAGATATAATGCATACATTTACTTCTGGGTCTCATCGGGTAAATGAACCGTTCCCTTTCAATGTGCAAATGGTTTACCTGGCAACATAATACACATAAAGGAGTTTTAAAGAGCAAAGTGCAGCTGAGGGACTTCTTCCCCAGCAGCAGGCAAAGAGCAAGGTGGTAGGACACTAACCCAGCACCTTCCTCTTAATCCTCTTGCAAGATTTTGAATCCTCCCATTCAAACTAGGGACTCAAGAGCAGAGAGCAACCCTGAGGAAAGTCGAATGGAGACTTTATGTTTCCTAGCATGAGGCACAGAGAAGACGAAAGACTGGTGGGGGGATTAGGGAAGAAGGTGAAGAAAGGGCAGGATGGAAGGGCCACAACTGGCCCCAAGATGCAGATTTGTTATCCCTAAGTGAGGATTTCATAGCATATTCTTGAAGGGGAAAAAAAGCGGGGGGGGGGGGGGGGGAGGAAGAATGAAATAAGAGAAAAAAGTAACACCAGCTGATTAATTTCTCACTGAGATCACTCCCACAAGTTGTGAACGAACACTTCAGACACTACTGTCCGTCTATCCACTGCCCCCACTGGCAGGGGCCCCAATTTCACGGAAAGACTATCCAAGGGTCAAGTTTAGGAAGAGAAGTCAGTGTGCCGCCTTGTGTTATGAAAGCACTATCTTCCAATACCAAATTTTCATAATTATAACAGAAAGGCGTAAATTTTCTAATGCATGGCAGTTCAAAAAGTAATCAAGGGAATGAGCCGGAGGGCTATTTTAATGTGTGCAAAGCTAGTGACCCACAGTAAATGGGAGGTAAGCTACAATGAATGCAAAGTAATGTACGCATACTCAAGTCCTGCTCTGATGAGGGACGGCTAAAATTAACACCCAATTAATTTCCGAATTGACAAACAAATGAAACCCATAAATCTACTTTCTCATTAATTTTCTTGTGGCATAATTTAAAGCAGTAATATGAGGGCAAAAACTGAGCATTATCCATCATAAATATCAAAAAGATAGCACTGTAACACCATAAATTATGCATATTACCTGTTGTTAAAAATGATTTATGTATTATCAACTTTATCGTGCACTGGAAATATCTAGATCTATCTTTAAAAATCTAGAATTTCATTTAGCGCTCAGGAAGAAAAAGTCCAGGAGCAACGAAATAGTCAAAAACGCGTCTTAAAAAAAAATAAAGGCTACTTATATAGCCATATGCGAGTTGAGGGCAAAATTGGAATCCTTCAGGCTGAGGATACCATGGAAGTGTCAGGCTGGGCGTCTCAACAGAGAAAGAAACAGCTCCAGGAGCACGCCTCCCACAAAGCCCTGGTCCATGTGTCCTAAAGGAGCATTTCCTAAAGGAAATGCGGGGCTTGCTGTGGGAAAAGGAGTGGGTATAGGCAAGGATGCCCTGAATACACCTCAGAGAGTCAGAGGGGGAGAGCCCAGGGCTACAGGTGCTCAGATGGGCGAGAAGTCTGGGAAGAAAAATGGGCTCATTGTTAATAATGCAATATGGTAGCATTCTTGCCTTTATAGTTCAAAGGAGAAGAACAAAAAAGAAATAGGGACTAGTTTGTATTTATCAGCCAAAGGGTGCCCGGGTGGCTCAGGAGTTACAGATCTGACTTCAACTCAGGTCATGATCTCACGGTTCATGAGTTTGAGCCCCTCATTGGGTGAGCTCGTGCCCCACTTCGGGTAAAACACGAGCCCCAGGTGAGCCCCACTTCTCTGTGTATTTTGGAAGTGCTCTGTATTTATCAAGTAAATGGATGAAGAGGCATTCAGAGTAAAACGATCCCCTTCCTGGCCTCTCCACCTCCATTTTGTTAACAACAACTTTAAAAAAAAAAAAAAAAAAAACCTTCATTTTCAACTATATTTTCAGGTATACCTTATATATACAGTAGCTCTCCTTATCCATGGGGGACACGTCCTGAGACCCCCAAAGGATAGATAGTACCAAACTCTATAGACACTATGTTCTCTTCTATATATACCTACATACCTATGATAACATTTAACTTAGAAATCAGGCTCAGGAAGAGGTTCACAATAATAAATAATAGACTAGAATAATTATAATGATATAAACTAATAAAAGCTATGTGAATGTGGTCTCTCTCAAAATACCTTATCGTACTGTACTCACCCTTCTCCTTCTTGCGATGACATGAGATGATAAAATGCCTACATGATGAGCTGAAGTGAGGTGTCTGACCTAGGCGTTGTGACACATCCTTCTGACAGTACCTCGGAAGGAGGATCATCTGCCTCCTAACACCAGCTGACCACCGGTAACTGAATCCACAGAAAGCAAAACCGTGGATACGGGGGACCACTGGGGTAGGGATTTAAATACATAACTGCTGAATTTTTAGGCAAATGACTGAATGACATTGGAGAAAACTCCAAGTCCGACCTGCCAATCAAATGAGATCAAAAGCTTGTGCTGGCCTCCACCTTTATGTTCCTACTTTACAACTACTCCCAGTCCTGTACTTCCTTTGGAAAGTCTAATCATTTTGGATCTCTGAAACTCAGAAACAAACTTAAGCCATTACATCATTTTAAGTCACAACGGAAGGAGGATGGTCCCAATCGTTGAAAATTTAAAGATCATCAATCAACGAAAAACTCCACGCAAAGCCACGGTCGAGAGTTAATATTCAATTCAGCTGGACTGGAAAAAGGTAGCGAGCAGGATGTTTAATTTTCCCTGTAGTGCATGACTCACAACAGAGTTAGAGGAATAGGGTGGTAATAAAATAATGTTCCTAACAAAAACATGATTTCCCTTCTCTACCAGGCTTTCGATGTAAAGACAGAAGATTTTGCATTTCCCAAGAAAAGGAATTCCTGAATTCCAAACCCAAGGCAGCAACCTGTTCAGAGGAAGTGTGTGGGTCTCTCACAGACTGTGTTAATCAAACTTTTAGAGTCTTTGTAAGTCATCAATAAGTGCAGATAAAGACACCCACCCCTGTAAAAGTTACAAACGTCCAATTTATATTTTCAGAATGTCAGCTACCGTGGGTCTTGTTTCCCTTCCCTCCTGGTGGACGAGAGTTTAAGTGCTGTAATCATAGCAACTGTGGGCAAACCAAGGAGGTTAGAAAGGAGCCGCTCTAGGAAACAGAAGTACAAAGGAGAAGGCACACCCACTCCCGGGCATATTAATCCAGACGGACTCAAATAATGAAACAGAGACCAAAAAGGAGCTTTGCCAATCCTGTGCTAGGCTGTTGGCGTGGTCACAAGGAAGCCTCTGCAGCTTAGGGTACGACGGGGCCAGGTGTTCTAGGGAGCTTAATTAAAATGCATTGTGACAGAACCAGAGTTGAAGTTTGAGAATGAACATGGCCGGCCAAACTTGAATCGTTTCGAACATTCAAACAGCTGAACTGTCACACATAGCCCAGTGGAATAAAGTGGCCAACCACCAGGTCAGAGTATCATTATTTTTTTTTCATTTCCATATTTTATACAGTTTCATATACGTGGGGGCAGGTTCCTAACATCAATTAATGACTGGTGGGCGCAATGAGACACTTCACGCATCTCCTGCCTTTGCCTCCAGCCCCTAGCCGCTCTAGTGGCCAGAGCGAACAATATGTTCAGAGCATTACGGCCGTTCAGTGAATGCAGGCCTTCAGAAGTCAGCTCTTCCATTTCTCCACTGCGTGCAAGGGACAATTACTCAATTTTATCCTTCGAAAACTTCAGTATGCATATACGTACTTCCCCCCGAAACTTGCTGTTACAGATAGATTAACAGGCTTTCTCCTGATATAAAAGACCACAATATGTTGAAGGTCATTACCCCCAGCCTCCACCCTCAACCCACTCCGTGTTTTATCCTTGTAATTTATGGCAAATGCCAGCAGGCCCTGCCTAGTATTGAAACACAACACAAATTCAGAAACAGCAACAAACAAGAATTTAAAAAAACAAAAAACAAAGATGATGTCAGCTGTCTTCTCTGCTGTTTGCAAAACATGACAAAGGACAGGCTAATGTTTGGTATTGTCTAATGTGACTCCTAGTGACCAAGGGACAACAGTCACACACATCAGGCTGAACCAGGAGACACAATGTCTCCTTTACTTAACCACAAATGAGAGAATGCATAAAAGTCATTTTAAAATGAGACAGGTGAGAATAACAGGTAAAAAATTAAAACACTGGCTTGTAAAAACATTATCAGGTATATTAATTGTATGGATGTCTCCGGAGAATTTATTCACAATTACGTTAACCTCAAAGTGAATCTCCCCGTTTCAAACTTGAGCGAGTACACACATCACACGGGATCCCATGGAGCCCACACAACAACACCCAACGCACGCACACAAGAACACAAAATCCAAGGATTGTACCTTTGGAAGGTGACTGCCTTGTTCATAGCACTAGACTTTTTCTCCTACACCTTCTAAGTCCTTGTTTGCTCCACAAAGAGTTTTGTAGCCATCTGATGTTCTATTACTAAGCTAGTGGCCTTTCAGGAGAGCTCTCTCCCTTCTGAAAAAAGCAAACAACTGCATAGATATCATTACACTAAGGAAATCTCTTAGAAAAACCAAACAACTTGCTAATCTCTCCAGCCCCTTCATCCAAGCAAAAGATAAGAAAAGCAAACCTAAGTCTGTTTCAACCACATTCCAGGGACAAGTTCCCCTTTTTCTTTCTTTATCAAAATTCTACTATTTAAGTTTTTTTTTTTTTTTTAAATGTGTGTGTGTTTTTTAAACAGACCTTGCAGGATAAACCACTGCTCGCACCCCGCAAACAAAGCAATATTTGTTTAATAACGATTGCTGCCATGGGTACAGTAAACAAGGGGCCCAGCATTTGTGTTTATGAACAAACACATCATCTTACAAGAGTAATTTAACATTAACCAGGTGGAATAATCAACAGATTTCATAGGTGACACCAGGGGCAGGACTAATGTAAACAGGGCTAGGGAGGAGAAAGGGGCCACTCTTTGGGAATCAAGGTCGAGGTAAATGCATTACAGAGTAAACAGCTGCAAAGAAGGCAAGATAAACAAACAGTCATTCTTCTGACATTTAGAGAGGCAGAAAGGTTGTATGTTACACAGATCAGCTGCTGACCACCATGAAATCAAACCAGTTGGAGACCAGGCCTGCTTGTTTGCACAATGCCATGTTTGCTTATAAACAACAATTTGCTGTTACCAACCTCGCATTACTCATCATCACATAAGCCAGAGTGAATCAAGTGAAATCCGGTTAACTCTTTACTGGCGACATTACTCAAAAAAACAAAACAAAAAAAATCATGGCCCCCGTTAAGAAAATTACCCCCAGATGAAGCAAACAGAGCTCAGTCAATGCCTTTTTACTTCCTGCCTCGTAGATAAAAATAAAGCATCCACATGGTTTAAACTCCTAAGGATTGGATTTGGTCACAGCTTTAAAAGACTGGAATGTTTTCATGCTTGAGTAACTATACGTTCATCTCCTGGACTCATCTTCTTTTATCAATGAAATATACGGGTGAAACACTGATGGGGATCTTGAATGTTTTACCTAGAGGGAAAGCCCAAATGTTCCTTCTGCCCAAGTTTCTTGTTCCAAAATACCTTCAAGTGCACTGGATCCACACACGAATAGATGTTTCTCAACTACGATGAAACAATCAAACTGTCTCAGGGTATGATCGTGCTCTTAAAAAACATGACATAAATAAATGAATCAGTTGATGTTACATAGAGCCACTCAGGAGTTCAGTGTGTCAGCTCATCAAAGAAATCTGAGGCTTCGAAAGAGTGAATAAGTTCAATGTCTCCACTAAAAGAAGTGTTATGAAGAATTGTTTTATCTTCAAAAATTCGCTTCATGTGTAAGAACGTGTAAAACAGCTTGCTCTATGTTATAAGAAAGCTATCCTGTTTTATTGGAGAGACTGTATTTAGATGTACAATTTGCAATTAAAGTATTATTTTTAATCTACAGATTCTCTAATGTTCTAAACTACTTAATTGTGATACGTGTGAATGACATCTCTCCATTACTTAATAGTTAATAAGCAAAAACATAGTGAAAATCAGTTTGGTGATTTGTATCTTACATTTATTGTAAGTTAAGTTTTTAAAATTCTGTATACTTAATATTTAATAAGCAAAAACACAGTGAAAACCAGTTTGATAATTTATATCTTACATTTATTTTAAGTTAATTAATTTTTTAAAATTCTGTGTTATGTTAGCCCAAAGTACAGTAAAACACTGCTGGATATCCAAAGCAAAATTTGAAAAGGACATACTAAAGTCATACTTTAGTCAAAACTAAAGACATACCTCAGAGTATTGTGGCAGTGACATTACTAAGCATCAGCATGCTGGAATTTCCAGCTCGGTCTAAAAAGTGTAACAGAATTTTAGTGGTCCCTTTGCCCACCCCTGATGCCCACCACCCAGTCCGGCTATGAACTTCTTTCTTCACCTTCCCTAGCTGCTCCTGTTCCCCCATCTCCTGGATCTATAATCTAGTCTTTGTTCTGCCACCCTAACATCACTTTCTTTTGTGTTTTGTCTTGTGCTGTGGTTTGTTTCCCAAGTCCCTCTCCCTGCTGACAGTCTCCTTTCCCCAAACCACAGCAGCCCCTGAAGCCTCGATAAAGAACTGGCGAAGAAATGTCCAACGAGCGCTCTGTGCCCAAGCAGGAGGGAATTTCTCAGGCTCGTGTGTGGATGAGCCTGTTACCACTGTGTGGACACAAGGAAGGGACACTGGGACCTCTCCCTTTTCTGCCCTAGAAAGCCCTCTGGGGCTCGAGCTGTCCCCACTGCCCTAGAGAAGGAAATCCAGCCTTGCTCCACTCTGGATGATGAAACCAGTCTGGCTGCAGGAACAGCTAACACCAAGACTCTTCCTCAAATGCTTTGGGAACTGCATGTTCTCAAATTCCACGCTTACTGCTCTCTGCACACGGCCTAGATGATCAGGAGACAAAGAAAAGTGAAGCGCCTTGTCTGCCGCTCCAGTAAAACTCGAGAGAGAAAGAATTGAAGAAGGAAAAGCAGAATGCTGTGACTGCAACCCTTATTCCCCATCTCTATTGCACACTACTTTTCCTGGAGTTCTCTTGACCTTCATTTTTATTTTCTTTTCCTAAAGCCTGGATGAACTAGACTACCAGTGAAGGATTACAAAGAGGGTTTACAATTCCAAAAGGAAATCCAAAGAGTTGTAACCATGTCGCTTGATAAAGGCCAATCATAACTGAGCCCTGGAGTTTTGAAAATCAAGCTAAACCGGGGCACATGATCATTACCCAAATGAGGACTTGTCCGTGTTCAAAAACGGTTTTACTGTTTCCTTACTAACAACAAGATAAATAGTGTGCCTTTTCCTCTGCCTCAGCTGAGGTGGTAAACATCCTAATGCACCTTCAGTTTTAGAGGCATGTGCCCAGTTTACTTATTTTGTTCCCCACAGAGCCCACGTTTCCTAAGCCTTATTTACAAAATAAAAGAAAATAATTCTAAGTGAAAGAATCCATTTATTAAGAGGCCTTTTAAAGTAACCTGTTTGATCAACTGTTGCAAAACCTGAAAACAATCCCAGGGAAACTCTGGGTAGACCCAAGATTGATAAGGGATGATTTGTTCTCTCCCACATATCTTCCCTGGGAGGAAAGCCTTACAAATTCTGAGATTCTTGGAGTGGTCATGTCATCTGAAAGGACACTTGAGCCAGTTTCCAAGGCTCAAGCGTTCATTTCTTCTTTTACCACCATTATTTCTGCCACTTCTCTTCCTCCACCAGTGCTATTTTTCAAATTCACTTTTGACAAACATACAAATCTATCGCAAAGGAAACTTTGTATCACTTCATCAAAGAGAAAGCCAGTATGTATCCCTTTATAGGAGAGAAAGACTTTACAACAAATGTAACACAACCCAACCAATGTTATTAAATTCTAGCTAGATCCTGCTGCCCACAAAGGCTCTGAGCAGGAACCATGTTCTTTCTTTGTTAAATAATGAGCTTACAACTGGAAGAGAGAGATTAAAGACATACTAGTACCAAATGGAAACTTTCTCCTTGGCTTTATCGGAAGGATTAAAACAGACTGAAAATGGAATTGCTTCAACATCAAATCGCAATAATGAGAACCGGTGAATGATTTATGAACCACCTAAGAATCCTCTTCCAATATACCAGTGAGCGGTGCAAGCTTATGGACTGGGGAACTGGGCAAGAGGAGACGTAAGAGGCCCCTCTGAGGACCAGGCTATATCCCTGACTCCAGAGCACGGTTTTCTAACGATGCAATTCCCTAAGCACTTGCAGAGAGCCTACTGTGTATCCACACGCTGCTACAGAAATAAAGAATCAACTGGCTAGACTCTCTATTCTCGTCCCCAAAGCGAACGGGGCTCCTGGGCCGTGGGTATGAAGCCTGTAGAAGACACGATAAAGTTCCAACTGGCAGCTCCAACGTGAGCCTCCCTCCCACGCCTGCCTTTTCGCACACCACCAGGGAGCGGTTCTTCAGCCACTTCCACAGAGCTGCCTTTCTACAATGCAGGTTCAGAGTTTACTCAGCATCCAGTAACTACTAGATGATAAAAACTATAAGCATATCACTCAAATGCTTTATTGGTCAAAAAGATGGATGCTTTTATTAGCCCAACGTTTTTTGTAATGGAGTGCCACTGATGACCCAGCATTAGCCTCATTCCCTGCTATTAATCACACTTCTAAGAGCTCCTTTTGCCTTAAAATCTTAAGAAATTGCTATAATTTAAAGACATGGTGTCTACATAATGGGAAATGCCTCATAATTGTATCATTTCACAAAATACAGTATTTTTGATGGGAACAATGACCATGATGCTAAGGTATTACAAAATGGGAATAATTTATATATATAAAAGAGGAGTGAGATGTAAGCTGTCTTTTGTATTTGTGGTTTCCCACATCTGTGCACTTTAATCACTGCCTTTGGGGGACTGATTAATCCAAAGGCATAGGCATACAGTTTACAGAATTAAAAGCAAAATAACATTCCCAAACAAATGAAAAATATAAATGAAAGGGAGAAAACCTAATGTAAAAAGACAGAAAAGATGTGAAAACGCATCGTGTGCTTTAAGGAACTTCCATCAGTGGTATATTCCTTATTCATCATCTATAATTCCTGTGCCTTGTCTGTCCGTGTAGAGAGAACTAAAGCAAGCTCTTCAAATAAGTGACTTCAGGACAAGCTACAGGTAGCTGCCAATTTACTTTCAGTATTATTTCAATAATATAATGATGGCCTTAACTTGTAAGTCCTCATCTCATTAAACCACCCTTCAAGAACATTTAGCACAGCTGAATACTATAAAGGAAAGAGTATTTGAAAGAGTTTCTCAAAATACAGAACTAAAATAAATCTTTTTAAAAGTTCCCCTTCCATTTTTATGACTACACCATTAGAACACAACATATACAAATCTTCAAATGTTGCATACACACAAAAATGGTGACATTGTGCTACATGACGAATGAGAAGTAGGCTCCAATCAGGCACAAAGATTTCTGAATAGATTTGGTGTGAATGGCTGGGCAGCATGGAGAATCAGTCAGCCTTAAGTCAAGAATGTAGGCATCATCCTACAGTTAGCAAGGGTCAGACCCAGACACTGTGAAACAGCCAGAGGCTGGTGACAAAGCATAGGTGGGGCTGGACATCAGAGCGCTCGGTGGTAAGTAATCACAACTCTGAGAGGCCCCTTCTAACAATGTGGTTATCAAATGGTCATGAGAAGCACCTAGACCTTGGACCCCCGACTCTACCTAGTGAAAAGCTCTGTACCTATTTCTCAAGACCTAGAAGGAAATGCTGACCAGAGGGATATTTAAGAAGAAACTGTCACAGACAAGCCAGTAAGAAGCGGAGAACCTAAGGTGCCCAGAATAGGTAGAGGGGCACCAACAGCAGGCGGTCAATGGCAGCCTCCCTTCACACATTGGGGGCTGGGGCCACTGAACGGCTACAGAGTTGATGGTGGGACCATCTGATGTCTGGTGACCTCAGATTCTCCACAGGACTCATTCATCCACTAGACACTCAAATTTTCAAAAGGTGTTGCTACTCCTTGGCAATGCTGTGGTAAATGTGAGTGGTGGGGGGAATGGACATCTTTAGAGCAGGAACACCACCTGGTACAAAGGGATGAGATCCACAACGGAGACAGGGGGGCCCATGAGCATCATCAATACCTGAGTTAAGATTCTCACGGCCCCTGGATAATCAACTGATGGACGGCACCAGTGTATTTATTCAAGAGCAGTTCCCAGGGGCACTTTTCTTAGGAGACCAGTATAGGTGCAAATACTCTGTCTCGCGGCCAGGCTCTCCAAGAAAACCCCATATGCTTCCAAAAGATAGGAAGTTGTCATTTATTACACTGTACCTGTGGTGCAGACCTCAGCTACACAAAGCACGGTTCTACGGAGTGAAGCATGGGTGTCTCCAGGGAGCGGGGTACAAATGCAAATTCTTAGGCCCATCTTGGACTCAATGAAGAATCTGCATTTTGATAACATCCCCCCGGTGACTCACAGGCACGTGAAAGTCTGAGAAGGCAAGTGCGGTGGGAAGGGAGCAGCCTCCGGCCAGGCACACGTGAACGTTACTTCCCACTCTGCCAACTTTAAGGTTTCAGCACGCCACACACAACCACTCCATCTGTCCATTTCCCCTTCTCTAAAATCAGACCATTCTGCATTGGGGTTCAGTCATCCTTCTAAGTAATACTTATTTTGTACCTAGTATGTGTCAGACCCTGTGCTAAGTGTTGGGGCCATGAGAAGCAACAAAACCTGATAGACATCCGTCCACATGGAGGTGACTGTCTTTATGGAAGACACACATTCATCAATTAGTCATACACATAAGTGGAGATTAGAAATGTGGAGAGTGCCACCATGAAAAATGCACAGTGCTCTGAGAGCACGCAAAGTTAATATATGTAAAGTGCCTTGTATATAGTAGGTGTTCAATAAATCACAGTGATTATGAGTAGCCCATAAAACCCAGACCTTTGGGAAGCCACTAAAAAACTCCCAAGAGCAGAATACTCTTCTTCCCATCATAAAATGAGCCTCAAGTAGGACCGTGTTCTCAGTTAAATTATTATTTTTTTCATGTTTTCCTGCTTTTTCCTGGTTACAGGAGGAACAGGGCATCAGTAAAGTCAACATTCCTCCTAATGACCGTTTAGAGGATGACATTAACTTTCCAGGTTATTGTTAAGAATTAGCTCCCATTTATCAAGTTGTAGTTAAAAGAAAAAAAATGCAGAGCAGGGCAGAAGGTGATACTGCAAACAGCCTTGTTCTAAGCAACCTTCTGACGATCATTTGAAAGCCTCGATACCTCGAGACAAATCTTTAAGGGGCTTCGCAGCAGTATTTCTTTGTCTATGCAGTTTGCTCAAGTCCAGAAAGTACAGGCTAATTTTCAGGCAGGATTAGCAACCCATACTGCACATGCTGGACACAAGGGGTTAATTATGAATGCACTCAGCACATGCCAATACACTGGGAAACTTGGACCGAACAGGAATCAAAGAGCTTACGCGCCCATCACTAAATCCACACCATGGAGGACGCCCACCCCGGGGGCAGAGGGACTGAAGTCTACCATAATGCTAAAGGGGAAGCTTTCGTACTATTAGAGGCGGGAGTGTTCAAGCGTTCCTTAAAACGACCCTCCAAAGTCTACGAGGTCTTCCCTTTGCTCTTTCCCCATGAATTCACCCACTTCAAATAAAAATTTGAAATACGATATAATGGCTCTCCACGTTCATTCGCGTCAGTGGGTCTTTTTCAGAAAGGTGGCTTCCTTCCAACAGGTGGATATTTGTGATGAGATTGGTCTTACCTCACTCACCTGTATCAGAAGGCTCCTGATCAAAGAATAGAAAACAACGGTTGATTTGGAAAAGAACAGAGAAGTGTGTGCATGTGAAATGTAGCTTGTGTTAAGACTTCAGAGTCTTAACACACGGTAGCTGAGCGATACGACCATCGGCTCACACACCGGAGCCCTTGTTTTAATTCTGATACCTGGCCGTATTGTTCGATGGAACGGAACACAGCTGTTGGCAGCTTGGTCCCTGGTCAAAAATGGGTGGTTTCCATTTATTACTGCCTGGAACAAGACTTAGCTTAGGATCATTTCTCTTGGATCCAACTACCAAAACTGCAAAGCAGGAGGGAAAAGGCGCTCTCTTAGAGGACTTTTGGCAGTCTCTGGAGGCTAAAATTTTAGTTGCCGCAAGTCTGGTGAAGAGGTGCTACGGGGAAGCTCAGGGATGCTGCTGAACACCATACAACACATAGGACAGCCCCCGCAACCAAGTCCATCCAGTCCCCCGTGCCAACAGCGTCATGGTTGAGAAAAATGATGTGAATCTGTACTGTTTTTATTATGGAATCAAAACAATGAGTCCCATTTCTTGTTCAATAATAAATTTATAATGTGCCTTAAAATTTTAATGACTTGTGATTTTTTTTTTTTTTTTGCTTGCATTTCTACTTCATAAATACTACTGAACTGAGCACCTATTATGGCTCAGGTTAGGCAAGACTTGGGTCACGCCCCGCCATTTGAATGGAGTACTGTATTTGAAGAGGTTAGGCACGAGGAGGGCGTGCTCCAACGAGGATGGGAGGGGCCTGCCAGGGGAAGTGGCTAAGCCTAAAAATGCAGACTGCAGGCAGAACCTTAGCTGAGCAGGAAGAGGGCAGGGCTGGGGAAGGCGAGCCTTCGAGGATACCCACAGAAGTGCCGGGCAGAGAGCTCGAGCAGGGAGACCGAAGGACAGGTTACTGAGCTTGAAACCCCTGAAGACAGAGGCAGTAAGGGTGGGAATAAAAACCGGTGGCTGGGCCCCGCTCCCACCTCCCCCTGCCTTTTGAGCACCTGCCCCATCCATGTTCCCCTCTCCCAGCTGTCCCTCTAAACTCTGCCCTGTCCCGTCAGGTGTGCTTGGCCACCTGAAAACAATCCTTCTCAACCTCCAGTGTCTGTCAGCTTCCTCCTGCTCTCTCCTTCCTTTCACTTGCCAGCTGATGGAAAGAAAGATACCTCACTGTCTCCACTTCCTGCCTCCCACTGGTTCCTCAGCCCAGTGAGAGCCGGCTTCTGCCCCACCTCTCTGCTGAAAATATTCCTACCACAATTGCTAATGAGCTTGGAGCTGCTCAATTCAATTGACACTTTTCAATCCTTACCTCACTTGACCTCTCGCAACACATGACGCTGTCATTCATATTGTCTCTTGAAAAAAAAAATCTCTCTGCCTCCAGGTTTTCCTGCTCACAGTGGTTCTCTGCCTACACATCTGGAACTTCCTCTGCTCATTCTTAAATGTTCCCCTCTCCTGGCATTCCATCCTCACAACTCCCAAACTCTAAAGCAGGGGCCAGCAAACTTTTTCTGAAAAGGGCCATCAAACAAATGTTTGCGACTCTGGAGACCACAGGGTCTCTGCCCCGACTACTCAGGGCAATCCGGCTGGAGCACAAATGCAGGCAGACACAAGACATGAACAGATGAGCATGGCTGACTTCCAGTAAGACTCTACTTACCAAACAGGTGGCAGTTGGATTTGGCCTCCAGGGCTGCTGTCTGCTGACCCCTGCTCTAAAGCAGGTTCTCTGAATGACCTGATCCTTCCCACGGCTTCACCTCATGTTTGCCTCTGTCTGGTGACTCCCATATCATTTTCACCAACTAAAATATCCTTCCAGAGCTGCAGACCCCCTCTGTTCCCACAAGCTTCTGGGCATTTCTACCTCGATGTCCTGAGACGATGGTGACCTTGTCTCAGAGATCACCCGCTTCTTCCTCCGTCCAAACCCAAGCCAGGGGCTTTCAGGGAGGAGGCACATTCCAAATGAGGCATTATCTGACAGTCTTCCTTCTCTTTGATTTCCTGTATTAACAATCCCCATCCCCTTCCCCTTCTATTTAAGTAATACCTGCTTCTCCATACCTGTCTACTTTGGGGCACGCCTGCATCACGTGGTAGCTCTGGATGAGAAGGAATGCATCTCGTAGGCTGGCCACATCCCAGCACTTCTGATCTGTCACCTCCCTTGTTTCAGTGGCTCCCCCATCAATGGCTCCCCACAGCCTCAAGGGCGAAGTCCCCAACTAGAAGCCCTGCTCCATCTAATGTGAACGCCACTGGCCACATGAGGCTTATTCAGCGCTCAGAACATAGCCAGCATGACAGCAGAACTGGATTTTTTAATACGTGTGTAATTTTAATGCAAATTATCTTAATTTAAATTTAAAAAATGATGCTTGGTTCAGCTACTGGAAAACTTTTAAGTATGTGCTGAACAACTTGGGTATGTGAATCTACTCATCTATTCAACTATAAGTTTTATGAAATTTAAATACAGATCAAGTACTTCTGATGAAATTTTAACATCCAAATTGAGACACTTTTTCAGACTTAGTATCCAAGAAAAGAATGTAAAATGTGTCTTTCATAAACTGATTACATGTTGAAATGATATTTTAGATAAATTGGATTAAATAAAGTACTATTATAATTTATACCGGATTCTCCAGGTTTTTTTACGTGGCTGATAGAAAACTCAAAATCCTGGGGCGCCTGTTCAGTAGGTTAAACCTCCAACTCTTGATTTCGGCTCAGGTTATGGTCTCACAGTTAGTGAGATCGAGCCCTGAGTCGGGCTCTGCACCAACAGCTCGGAGCCTGCTTGGGATTCTCCCATTCCCTCTCTCCATGCCCCTCCCCTGCTTGCACATGCTCTCTCTTTAAATGGACGTTAAAACAAGAAGCAGCAAACGTAAAATCCTTACATGGCTCTCATTGTATTTCTGTTGCACAGCACTGGCCCAGGCATAGAGCGCTTCATAATCTGGCTGTATCAGTACCTTCCATCGTGTGTCTCTCTCCCTGTCTAAATTGTGGCCACACTCAACAACGGACTCTAATGGCTCTGTACCTGTAGCCACACGTCCCCTTTACCTTTGTACGTCTGCCATGAATCTTTAAGGAGCTAAATCCTATTGAATCTCAAAATTCAGCTGAAGCTAAGAAGCTTGTACAGACTACATTCACCACCAGCTGTAGGATAAGTAGTCTCCCATAGGGTCTCATCAAGTTTTGTACTAAACTTTTGCAGAGCAATCAGTACGCTGCATTCTAATTTTCTGAATGCTTAAGTGTAAGCCAGGGATCATGTTCTGTAACCAACAGGGAACCAGGCAGTTTGATAAATAATTTAATGTCAGATGAATGAATGAATGAATGAGATACTGTGCCACTAGAACTGATGAGCTGGGAGTTGATTATAAAGGCCTAGCTGGCGTCGATGAAGGTTCGCAGATTTCTAGCCCAGGTAATTGGGAGAATAATGATGCTCTTGTGAAAACAGCCAAGTGAGGGGAAGAGGTTGCTCTCAGGAGAGAAACAAAAGTGAAAACATGAGCTAGTGGGGAGCCACCAGTACAGAGGCTACAGTTCAGAGGGAGTGGGTAAGACGGAGAGAGGACGAGAAGGGTCCCTGGAAAAACCATAGTCTATCTTATATTTAGGTAACGGGAAGAGTGCCATTTACTAAGTTGTAGTCCTCACAACTACTCTGTGGGGTCCATATAATCTCCACTTTTTAAGAAGAAAGCGCCAAAAGTTAGAAAGTATTAATACGCGCGCACGCACACACATACACACAAAGCTAGTGGGCAGGCATTTGAACATCAAAGTCATCTAATCTCTGTCCACTATACTGGAGAGGTGTAGTCAAGGGTAGAGCCCTCGAGAGTGACACAGAAGTAGAGAGAGTTTCAAGAAGGAAGGGGTGGTTGGTGGTTTCAAGTGGTTTAGAGAGCTTAAGTATGATAAGATGACAGAGAAGGCAAGAGGGAATTCCCCCACCCAACATCAGTATCTTCATCCTTCTTCCCTTTTCTCTTTTCCTTCTGAGATTAAGAGGGTGTTCACCTTCTACCTTCACTCTTAAACACATGCCCTCCTCCATCAACTACCATCGCACCAACACCAAATCCCACTCTACTGGCTTACTCACTTTTGCCTCTACATATATTCAAGGTACTCTGACCCTAAATAATCATTTCCAGGGTACTCCTCTGCTGCCCCCCATCAATCTCTTTCTCCTACTCAGTTAGGCATCTTGAAAGGGTGTAGTTGTCAGGTTTTTATCTCCTACTTGCAACTCTCTGTATGGTGGTCTCTCAATTTTCGAGGCTAGGAGAGTGTAGTTCCTAAACCCAGAAGCCAAAGCGTTTCACCCAGATCCAGGGCAGGCAGCCTGGGAGGCAGCATTTACAACAGGCAGTCCAGGGGATGTGGATGCAATTTCACTGCCTCTACCTGCCCATTCATTATGGTAATGTGCAAGATTCCTCTGTGCCCTGTGTATTTGTTTTACCCCCTCCGATTCCGTAATTAATCCAGATTGGATTCCTGACAACTACTTCTGTCTCTATTAGTTACTCCCACCACTCAAAGTTCATCAGATTGCCTAAAACTCAACACACCCAAAACGAAACAATCTTCCCTGAAAACCGCTACTTTGCTCTATCGGGAAAAAGTCACTGTCATCTCCTTTGACACTGAGCTGATCATGAGGACCTGGTAATTCTCAGTCAGGTGTATCCCCCTTTTTTTTCCTCATCCCCGTGGCCATCCGGCTACCATTACCTCTCCCCTGCAATACCCAGGGACTTTCTGCAGGTACCATACATATCATTCAGAACAAAAGCCAATCTGATCGGGTCACTCTCCACCTTGCAAATCTCCAACTCCCCGCCCCACCCCGCCCCGCCTCCGTTCTCAGAGGAAAGTCTTAACTCCTTTGCTTGGAATAACAGGCCCGTTGTGTAACTTCCCAGACTTCTGTCCTGCCATCCTCTTCCATTAACCAACACTACTGCCCGTTACTTGCTGTGTTCCAAACATGCTGTTCTAAGATGCTGTTCTCTCCCAACAAACTCCTATGAACGCTGTGAAACCCAGCTCAAACGCTGTGTTTAGAGAGGAGATATTTCACCCTAAGTACTCCAGATGAATTCTATTTTTATGCTGGCCAAAGATCAGGCACATTTCAATACAATAATGGCTAAACATATCCTCCCACTAGGTCAAGCATATCCTATCACTGCTTCATTAAAGCCTAGCAGGACTGGACACTTACTATCCAAAAGCTTGCTGAATGAATGACTGGGATCATGAGCAATGGAAGGATGTGGGGTGTAGGCATCAGCAATTACTCACCCCGCCAGGAGCATGGCAGCCCCTCAGGAAACAGAACTCCTTCCATTTTGCAGACTGAGAAGATGACCAAAGAGAAAACAAAGGCTGCCAACTCTGAGCTTAGAGGAGGGAAGTTTCACGAGTGATAGGACCACCATCTTTAGAGTAGAAAAGCAATTAAATCATCTGCTGGGATGAAATGTAGGTGTAGCGGAGGCTCAAGTGTAGAGTCAGTGTGGTGAACAAGACAAATATGAAACCACAAACAATGGCACTGATAAGCCCATGAGGACTTGCTTCATTGAGCCCAGAACGCAGAACTGCGTGGGAGGCATGGTTCTGAGCAGACCACCAGTGGTAACACATCAGCTGAGGAAGAGCAGAGGACTCCAGAGAGTTGCCAAGGCCAAAGCAGCGGAGGACAAAGAGGTAAGGGAGAGAGACAGACAGGAGAGAGCATCCTACTGAAATGGTTAGTTATGGCTTCCCTGACAGGGTTGGGGGGCGGGGGGGGGGGAGACAAGAAGTACACGCAGGAGAGAAGGTAAGGTATAATCAACTCGAGCAGTGGGAAAACTATGAGCAAATGGACGATGTGAAGCACCTGGGGACACATCTATGACAAAACACGGCGAGGTTTAGGTGAGCTTCTCAAATCACTCAGCAAGCCAGAGGGAGAGGGTTGGCACCTCACACAGTAACACACAGTAGGTGTTCAGCAGACGTCCGCCAAATTATTAAGCCAATAACCGTACGGGACAGAAGCATCCCCTCACCCAGTGATCCCACATGAGCTGCCAGCGTCTAATTTATCATCAAGCTCATTAGAAAATAATCACACATTAACAGCGTATGCCAAGGACACCCCACAGACTCGTTGTTTTGACAAGGTTATATTTGACATTATTCTAACATGATAATGTAGGCGATATGTTTAAGAGTTAGAAATAGCTCCAAAGGTGCCCAAACCTGCCAGGACCTGGCACATTACAGTCAGTCAGGATCTCTTACGTGAATGAATGGATACGTACACGTAAGCGGAAAGATGAACGTGAGAATATGTATCACTTATAACGTCTACAACGAACACCAGCTACCTTTCGAAATCCTCACCCAAGGACCACTGTTCCCAGAAGTCAGACTAAACAGACAACACAGGATAAAGAGCGAAGGCACCTTGTGCCTCAAAAATTTAGATGACACAAAGGCGCTGGCTGGGAGGTGGCAGGGTGTGAAGGTGCCTGCTTTCTGTCGCCTGCCATGTTATTACAATACATTCGCCGCATAAATGCTAACCGTCAATCCCCTTTGCCTGGGTAGCCGCAGTTCAGAAGTGGCTCAATCTGATCAGCAACGAGCTCTCCATTTAATGCTGCTTACTTCATAAACTACCAGGGCAGCTCAATTCTCTGAACGACTGGGAAGGCAACAGAGCTGATAAGAGAATTAATGCTTTCTTTCCAAATCACATCATCTAGGATAATAAAAGCATGTTGGACAAATAACTCTTAAAAGAAATAGGAGAAAGCCAGTTTAACATAAAGCTCTAAGCTATATTGATGTTTATGAGCATGATGGGGTGGAGGGGAAAAAAACTTCTGAGCTAAGTCATAATTGCTAATGCTACGGATTTGTTCCCTGTAGAATTCTCTGCGATAAACACAGATTTGCATATTTGGAAGGTATTTTGTCTGTTAAACATTCCTGTTTCTGTAAAGAATTTTTCTTTACCAGGGGTAGCTAGCTATTTTTCACTACTCATTTCCAATTCTCTGCCCACGTGCTTCCCCTAGCCAGCCTTCTGGGATTTCTCTCTCAAACCCTAATGCTGGAGGAAAGCTTTGGAACCATGGGGTTGTGTACAGAACCCCCATCACAGCTCTGGAAAGCAACAGGATGTGAAAAGATTGCAATGCAGGGTAAGACAGGGCACAGGAAAGCAGTGCCAAGCACGGTGACCCAAGGGGGGCGCTAAGAAAAATCAGGTCTTCAGGGACACCTGGGTGGCTCAGTCGATTAAGTGGCCAACTTCGACTCTGGTCATGATCTCACAGTTTGTGAGTTCGAGCCCCACGTCAGGCTCTGTGCTGACAGCTCAGAGCCTGGAGCCTACTTTGGATTCGGTGTCTCCCTCTCTTTCTCCCCCTCCCTCACTCATGCTTGCTCTCTCTCTCTCTCTCTCTCTCTCTCTCTCTCCCTCCCTCCCTCAAAAGTGAATAAACATTAAAAAAATTTTTACAAAGAAAAATTAGGTCTTCAGACATTCGGGCAATATTTACTTTCAGCTAGCAGGTTCATAAAAAAAACTTTGACCTTCTAGAAACTAATGATAGTTTTGCGGATTAAACCTGAATGACTGTAAGTTTTCAAAAGCCAGCTGGAGAGGCAGGGGTGGAGAAAAAACTTAGTGTCACTGCTCCTATTTTTCCAGGTAACTTTGCTTGACACATCAAGGGCATGGGCACTTTTTTGGCAGCCTGCAATGCTGGACTCCTCTGGGGAGATTAAGTTTAAATTACATTGATTTTCATCTTCCCATTTACTCGAGCTAACTAAAGTACCTCTGCTTAGAAACCTGGGTGTCTCACTTTGTCTTGCAAGGTCTGAACTGGTAACAATCTCGGGATCTTTTTTGTAGCTGAAGCTGGATTCTTCAAAGTGCAGATTCTTGCTCGAGGTCTGATGGATAATGCTGACATCAGAGCATTGCCTTTCCACTTTCGGCTTCGCTCAGCAGGCCCAGGTGGGACTCCTGCCAGCCTCTGTGCCCCCTTCCAGCTGCAGTCATCCTGAGAAATACTCGCACTGGGGCAGGGGACTCTGTCAGGTACAGGTGATGGCAGGGTCTATCCTAGGGTTCCCTTTTCCTTCCTGGGGTTCCCTCTCTCTCTCTCTCTTCCTCCTTCCCCCCATGTCTCTCCTCTTCTCCCTGTCCTCCTCTCTCTTCACCTCTGCATCTCCCCCGTCCCCACATCGTCTCACCCCCCTGCCCGCTCTCAGTCTCTGGGCATGGGCACTAAGTGAGCTGTCACCAGCCAGTAAGAGGGACCGTGCACTGTTGCGCTGGTCAGACTGGTGTAGGAGCCAAAGCACACAGGATGTCAGACAGCAGCTGACAGTCCCCTCCGATGACAGGGCAGAGGGAGCCGGACGTTTTGGTTTGGCTGTGGGTGGGGAGAGTCATTCTGGTCTTCGTGGTATTGGTGGTGCCGGGGCCCCCTGGACCACATAAGAAGGCCGGTGTGGTTCCAATGCTGCCGTACTTCTCACGCTCTTACTCATCCTTCCACTGACGCATGGGTGGCTCGTGACCCAGTGCAGTCCCCTCCTCACTGCTGAGCCAGGACCCAGGCCCTCTTCTGAGGTTGCCTTTACGGCCATGCAAGGAGCACATCACTGTCGCCACCCCAGCGGCTGGCAGCTTTTGCCATACCCGTGGTTCCGCAGAGTCCCCTCACCACGCAAATCTAAAATTCGGGACATGCACTGCGTTTACCTGAAGACCACAGAACATGAAATCGGATGGGGTCTTTCTCCTGGGAGCAGCCGAGCAACCCCCCCCCCCCACCCCGTAAACACACCCTTGCCAAAACAGACCAAAAACCTTCATTCCACCCCAACCCAAAAAAAGCACAAAACAAAAACAAAAAACAAACAAAGAACAAAACCAAACCAAACCAAACCCCCAAAGGACTGTTAGTCAATTTGAATTATCCTAAGGTCCGGCTTAGTCTAGAGCTTATCTAACGGTCTATGGAGTTCTCAGTAAGTCATGTGAAAGGAAGTCCTATGATAACATTTCCTGAGACTTCTAGACATTTGATTAAGGAGTTATAAATCTTAGAGTCTGACTTGTCACAAGCAGAGGGAGATTACACCCAGGGCTGTCAAGATTAGGTAAACTTGTCTTGTTCTCTTATAGGTCTTTCTCAGCCTTATACCATAGATTAAAGATTTTTTTTTGAGATAAAAAAAAAATGGTTACCATCACGTTCAATGTTAAAAAAAAAAAAAATAACTCAAGGAGAGTAAAGTGACAATTTTCAATCTTCACATCCTGAAAGGTGTTTACCTGCTGCTCACTGGCAAGATTTTAATAAGCAGTAAGTAGAAGGGAAAAGGGGATCGCCTGCTGGGCTGGTCCCACACTGCTGCCCGATTAATTCGTTACAGCTAAATGAATAACCTGTATTAAATCGAAGAATGCGTGTGAGCTAGGCAACCCCCACCCACCCCCACCCCCCATCTTCCAGGAACCAATTCTAAGAACGTGGTGGAATAAAATCAATACCTTCGGGGGTGGGAGGGGATCCAGAAACCTCTTACAGGAGCCCCTGTCAAATTCTATTGCTAATTTTGAATTGACACATTATTCTAGGAATGACCAGCGGTTACCATCAGCAAACCTGTGGCGACAGAGGTTTTAATCCCACACGTCACCGAAGGAGAGGGTATTTAGGGAGTTCTAGGTCAGTAGAATGCTTCCTCAGCTTAGTGACAAGAGATTTGGTACCTAAGTGGAGAACTTACTGTTTCCAATTCTCCAGACACGCCGAAATTATTGGGTTAAATAAAGACATGACAAGCTGTAAATCAACTTGCTTTTTTTTTTTTTTTTTTTTTTCTGGGGAGTTTTTACTCAGGTGTACTCTAAATGTGCATTAAACTACAGCTCCATTAAGCAGTTACAATGAAGGTAAAGGGCACAAGGCTAAATACCACAGGACCTTGTATGGATCTCATGGCTTTAATGGAATCAGGTTTTTAACAACTCTTTTTTCGTTAAATACAGTCAGTGTCAGGAAGATGCGTCCCACTCATAAAGCAGCGCAATGACAATGTACAGTGGCACTAACACAAGGACATAGTTCATCATGACATTTCCAGCAATTCCCAACTGATTAGGGTCATTATGTTGGAGGTCTGATTTATGTTGTCATTTCCTCTCACCGATCCTGCATCAATGAATCTTAATGAATTGGTAAATAAGGGTGAAGATTACACTCTATGACACTGAAACATTCCTCATTCTCAACACCCGAGATTTATGTAGCCAATTAGT
Source organism: Panthera pardus (assembly GCF_024362965.1). NCBI lineage: Eukaryota > Metazoa > Chordata > Mammalia > Carnivora > Felidae > Panthera > Panthera pardus. The sequence goes on from NW_026527013.1 coordinate 38,968,683, forward strand.
GACTAACAGAGAAAATTGGCTGGCAGAAAAATAATATTCTTTATGGTACAAAATGGAAAAAGCTTTCTCGTTGAAGGGCAATGCCACAGCAAAAGTCCATAAAGTAGCTTGATATGTGGAAACACAAAAGATGTTTAAAATGTGCTGTAAGAGGTTCCCTAGTAAAATGCTTTCACTGTGGGTTTTTTGTTGTTGTTTTTTTTTGATGTCTCATTTTTTAAAGGTTATCGGTTTAATATGCAGACCCGTATTTTATAAAAGAGAAAAGTTGGCCTTTTGGGGTAAGGAGTTAAGTGTACCCCTACATGACCCAAGTGCTAATTTTTGTATTTACTGGCATAATGGGAAAAAAAAAACAAGTAGACAACCCGTTATTCCCCCCAGTTTTAGCCATTAGGCCAGCTTCTCTGACTTCTTGTAGACAGGTAGCCATAATCATTTGTACATAATCAGGGAGCACTAAAATCTTTCATTCTGATTAATTACTGGTAAGTGTGCTTAAAGTACAGAGCGTGTTTCAAATACCAGAACTTTTTAATTTAAAAAATAGCCTAATCATTAACACAGAAATCACTCCACTTACTAGTATTATTTTACATTCACCTGTTCCTGACCTCATTATAAAACCAGATGAAATGACTGTCATAAACAGGGAAAAAAGGTAAAAATTCCCCAATGAAACATAATTCAGAAAATCTTGGCTTCACCTAGAGCTCGAAGCGTCACCCTACAGTGTGTGTTCATGAATGCAAAGCATAGCTTCAGAGTCATTACTGCTTAAGTATATACTTAATGCTGAATACTGTCAGAAAAAAAAAAAGGTCCTCAAAATCCACGTATTTATTCAGATTTCATCATCTGGGCTCCATGATATCCTTGTACAATATGCAAATCAGCCATGTCTCTTTCTTTCCCTTGTTTTCTAGTCAATGTCACCAAGAGAACTTGGGAATTAAAAAAAAAAAAAAGTTGTATCAGCTGCACTGGGTTCTCTGAACCCTCTCATTAAGCTACCCAGGGTGTGGTGCACAATAACAACAACAAGACGGCATCTGCATTGACAGGGCAGCCGGTTCTTTTCAGTTCTGGAATGCTCCACAACCACTCAAGTATCCTCCTTAAGAGTTGCTGCTTCATCAAGGGCTTCTGGATAATTGTGCCACTTCTGTCAAGCTCGGATCATGTGTGAGGCCCTGCAACCTTCAGGACTCCCTGCAAACTTGCAGCTCACAATTAGAGCTCCTCGGGCCGCCTGGAGTTGTACAAGGTGCTCCAAACAGCAGGGTTGCCGAGGAGAGAGCAGGAGCCAGAGCAGACATCACCCATCACTGGGGAAGGGCAGGGGAGGGGGAAATAAGGGAAGAAAGAGGCAAAACGCGCCCCTGCGAAGCCCGGAGCCTTACAAGAATATCACCCTGTTGTTGCTGGGTGTTTAGAGATGGCAGCAGCTTTTTTAAATGGATTGTCTCTGTTGTTCTTTAGACAATTTCTCAGAGAACAAATGGAGCAAACTGGCCAGTGAAACGGGGAGGGCATATGCACTGCTTCTGACTTGTTCTGGTACCAAGAAACTTGTACCCACACAGCAGGATGCCTGGGGCAGAGGAAACCGCCCTCCCAAGGAGCAGGGTGCATCTAGGATGCAACAATGGATCAATCTTCAAAATCCTCCCCCTCAAAACAAAGAAACAAGGGGGAGAAAACTGCATCTCCTTTACCTATCATGATGAACAGATAATATTTTAAAGTGCGGAGCGCCAATACTGTCCAGAACAAAACAAACAAACAAAACATTAAATGCGAGTATTTTAAGAGTCATTCCAAACCAGTATAAAAAACCTGCTAAGCCAAACCCTGTGGGCAGAGAAGGAACTCTGGGGGAGGAAGAAAAGGTTGGTATATCAAATCAAGGGTGGGCAGCTGACAGTCTGCTCCTGAAACTGGGAAGAGCCAAGAGAAAACTCTACACATGTTTTATTTTAAAATCATTATTTGATACTGATTCCAAATGAAACTGTTTTGTAAAATATTTTCACAGTAGGTGGCATCACTTATCAACTGTAGGAGGGGTGTGGTGGCTTGAAGCATATTCCTTTATTAAATTATCAAATAATCATCTAAATGGCTTTCACACATTCTGTTCCACTCGGGACATACCTCCAAGTATGGCAGGCCCGCCAGAGTGAGGGAAAAAGATTCCAGCAGACTTGGACTACCCAGGTCCTGGTTCTTTGCTGTCCTCTTTTATCACACAAGGGAAAAGTGAGTTTTCAAATCCACTTTCATTCAGTAACAGATCGCTCCCGTGACACGCTGTGTTTGTGGAGCTGACAGCAAAGCCCCCGTTTTCTTTTGAAAGTCAGTGGGGACACTTGGATTTAAAATAGCTTCTTTAGGGGCGCCTGGGTGGCTCAGTCGGTTAAGCGGCCGACTTCAGCTCAGGTCATGATCTCATGGTCCGTGAGTTCGAGCCCCACGTCGGGCTCTGTGCTGACAGCTCAGAGCCTGGAGCCCATTTCGGATTCTGTGTCTCCCTCTCTCTCTGCCCCTCCCCCATTCATGCTCTGTCTCTCTCTGTCTCAAAAATAAATAAACGTTAAAAAAAATTTTTTTTTTAAAAATAAAATAGCTTCTTTACTTAAATGAACCATAAGTCAGTGTTACTCGTTTGGACTTGGGAAAATGAAGATGTAGGCTGTAAAATTAAAAACTAATGATGAAACACAAGCACACTGGTGTTTAGGCAGACCGGCTCCTGCAAACATACTTCCATCTTTTTTTATGTTCAAGAGAAAGGCAATGAACTAATCGTCCTTTTCACATTATAAATGCCATGCATTCAAAAGCAAGACAAGACTTCTGATGCTACAAATACTTAAGCAAGAAAGAACCAACCTGGCTACAGCTTTAAGGAAACCTAGGCGAGCTTTCTAATCTTTAAAGAGAGAATTAATTTATTACAAATATCCAAGGGTTGTGTGGTGGGGGGGCAGGGATGTCAACAGACAACACCAACTCAATGACTCAGTGGTTATGCTGGAGAAAGTACAGATTCTGGATGCATCAAATTTCTCCTCGCGCATTAAAAAAATAATAATAATGGGCAATAAGCACTATTTACCAGGCAAAGTTTTCAAAATATGGAGTAGAGAATAAAAAAAATCAGGAAGAAGTTCAACAGGGAAAATAATGACAGACAATAAGTAAGCAGGAAAAGCCTCTTTTTTTTTTCCTTTGGGCACATAAATAATTTTGGTGCATTCTAACCAGATTGTGGTCTAGGGAGATGTCAGAGAATGTGGGGTGTCAAGACCCAGATTCCTAGACATTTAGAGTGAGAGTAACAGGCAATTTGCCTGTAGGCAAAGAGTTCATACTTCAACGTTATCTCCTACATGAAGGCCACATTTATTTTCTGGGTGCGCCTTCCAACACATGTGGAAAGGACTCTGTTCCCGAGGAAGAGCTTCAGAGTTCAGAGGGGAACTGGTACTCAGCCTGTTTCGGAATCATCACCTTGAAAGGAATTTCAGGGGGTTGTCTAGTCTGTCCTAGGTCACACCTGAAAAAGATCGTGTGTCCAAAACATTCACTCTGAAGAAGCCGGGTAGCTTAGGCAAGTGAGATAACAGAAGGGTAATCTGATAGTATGAAGATAAAAGATATGCCACCATTTATTAATGGCATTCAATTAGCTGAATTCACATATTAGTAAATCTTAACAGTTAGAGCAGGGAGGGCAAATAGATTTCATGCCAAGCACTATCGATTAGCAAGAAGCTGGCACTCTTTAAGAGAAAGATTCATAGACCACAGTCAGGCTTGCTGAGAAACAGCCCTGTGATCAATTAGCAATGTCTGCTGTGAACACTGGCAGAGGGAAGGACTAACAGTTATTGTACCCATCTGCTAGCTACTGCTTTGTATGCAGCAGCCCTCGAAGGATGCTTCATGGCATCTCCAGAGTAGTAAATGAAAGCTAAAATAAGTAAATGGGCCTTCTCTAAGGCAGGAAGCATGTCCGTGTCAAGAGATCTGAAAAAGTGAAAATAGAAAATGTAATTCCAAACCCAAAAATGGTTTCAACTCAGCATTAAAAAAGGGGGAGGGGGGAGGGCAGGGTGCCTCAGACAGTTATAAGCATCTGACTTCAGCTTGGGTCATGATCTCACGGTTTGTGAGTTTAGTCCCACATCGGGCTCTGTGCTAACAGCATGGAGCCTGGAGCCTGCTTCCAGTTCTGTGTCTCCCTCTCTCTCTGCCCCCACCCCCCACCCCCTGCTCATGGTCTGCCTCTCGCTCGAAAATGAATAAACATTAAAACAAAATTGAAGTGGGGGGGGGGGGGCTCCAAAGGACTCTGAAGGAGGGACCAAGGATGCACACATGGACAGCCTACCGAGGGGAAATGTAGATTGCAGCACATGGGGTAGCTTCCCAGACTATACTCCCTAACTGATGGCTGCAGACACCGGGAAGGACAGGAGAGGGTAAGGATGGGCACATCTTTGGAAAACAAGGAAGGCAGGTAAGAAGACTTTTAGAACACACGGAAAAGCGATCAGACACAGAACTTAAGGCCTTGGTATATCAAAGTTGCTTTTAGCTCAAATCAGACATCATTACATGACAGAATTGTTGCCCTTTCCTTAGGGGTTTGTGTTCTTACTCCGCGTGATTGCAGTTACTCTCTTGGGTGTGGGGGCTGCTACCGGCCTGTCCTCTGACACAACCATTACTACAGGCACACGTCCACAATGTTCAGAACTGCTGTTTCTTGCACGTCAATTTGGAGACACGGAGATATAAAAGGCCACACCTCCAGTTACAAGAAATCGAGATACCTTTCACAAGCACAACAGAAGGACCCAAACAAGGTGTGCACTATTACATTTAAAACAAAAAACAAAAAACAAAAAAACCACACCCTAATCTTTTTGGACAACTCAAGTATTTGCCAAACGGTGGTTAGGGACGAACGCCTAAAAACACTAACCATCCATTACATCCCAGCTCCAAATTAATCCAACCAGCAGCCTTCGCCTCCTGCATCTAAGACCACCCGACACAACAAAGCACCCAGGAGCATCACAGGTTGTCCTTCCAGAATCTATCCTTATGGAAGAAATGACGGTAATAGTATTGCGGGCAGGGGATGGGGGGTGGGGGGGGGCGGGGAGCAGGGCTGTTCTTTAAAACCTTACAGCTGAAAGTCGCACTGCCTTCTAGAAAGTTTTGCAGCTCCAAGGACATTGCTAGGAGCAGCTGTTCCCTCCTGTTCAGAGATGATTTGCTGGTGGGCAAGGGTGGTGGCTCTCCTCTCCGAGGTGTCTGCAAAGAAATGTTTCGTGCGGATGACTTGAAGGCATTTTCCTCCCCAGTTATGCATAGGACAAAAGCTACCATTAACATGATTCCCCTGTGAAGTTCAAAGAGTCGAAGATAGGCCAACTAGGGGTAAGATGATTGAAAATGGAAGCAGTGTATGGAAAATTTCAAGCAATAATCATAGCCAGGAGCCAGTGGCCCAGAGATATAAACACCCTGAAAACCAATTGATACTAATGAAGCCGCAGCTTGAAGGCAGCCTAGGGCACGGGGTGGGGGTGACCATTTTCAGCACTTAACAAGTGAGTGGGCACATTTCGTGCTGGGTACTGATCTTTGCCAGGACCCAGGGTCCCTATGGTCATCTCACATCTAATACCCTGTCCCTTGACTTAAGGACCAAAAAGTAAAGTGGGATAATATCCCACTTGAATGCTTGCTTTTAATGGATGAGGTGACAGTTATAATTTCCATGTGTTCATTCCAGTGAAGGTTTCCATCTATTCTGATGCGAGGGAAAAAAAAAAAAAAAAAAAAAAAAAACCTTAGAAAAGACTGCATATTGAATTTCCCTGGGTTTCTAAAGAATGACATAGATGCTTAGGGAAAAAACTTTTCGGTGTGTAACATACCTTTCTGCAGGGGTTGGAGTTATTGAAAATTTACAATTAAAATCGTGTTTCCCCTAAATTATCTATCTGTACAGTGAATAGAATGTGAGGAACATGTGAATTGTTAATGGATACTGATTATGAATCCTCTTGAAAATCAAAGAATCTTTTCATAAGGCAAACCACATAACTCCAATTGAGCAAAACTGAATTTTCATGTCTTGGGTTGAAGCCACGTGTGCTATTTATGTGTCCAGATAGTTAACAAGGTTTCTGAAGGCAGGGAGCCCATCATGCCTAATAAGACAGATATTTAATCAATACGTGTTAAATAATGTACATTCATATAATGTTGTCTCTCTCCTAAAAACAAAACAAAACAGGGGCATCTGGCTGGCTCAGTTGGAAGAGCGTGTAACTCTTGATCTCAGGATCATGAGAACAAGCCCAAGACTGGGTTGGCAGTAAAGATAACTAAAAAATACATAAATAAACTCTAAAAAAGACAATGACAACTGTATTTACACATAAAATTTACTTAAGGAAGGGTACACCTGTACTAGGTAAAGAATATATATCAAGAAAGTATCGGGGCGCCTGGGTGGCTCAGTTGGTTAAGCGTCCAACTCCGGCTCAGGTCATGATCTCACGGTCCGTGAGTTCAAGCCCCACGTTGGGCTCTGTGCTGACAGCTCAGAGCCTGGAGCCTGTTTCAGATTCTGTGTCTCCCTCTCTCTCTGCCCCTCCCCTGTTCATACTCTGTCTCTCTCTGTCTCAAAAATAAATAAATGTTAAAAAAAAAACTTTAAAAAAGAAAGTATCAAAGAGACAAATGCATCTATATACCTAACAGAAAGTCCCCAATAGGATCCTGTGGACCCAGGGCCCCAGGTTCCTGCAAGATATCAGAATCCAGCACAGTAAGCAGTTAACAAAGTCCACTGGGAACACTGTCTTCTCTCTGATGACCTCTGTTAATGGAACCATTATAGGAGATGAGCCAAAATTTATTGGCATCAAAGATGCTAGCTGAGTATAGAAACGCTTTTCAGGTCCAAGTTTTTCAAACAATAAAATGGGTGTGAGATTCCCCAAAATGATAATAAGGAAGGACAAGGTGTGGAAACAACCAAGTAGTTTCTTTCCTTAGTGACTTCCATGTAGAAATATGTGCCATCTGGGGCTTCATCCCCAAATACTCTCCAAGCATCTACTGTGAGTCAGGTCCTCTGTGAAATACGTTCACTGCAGCTCTCTATCCACTTGGGGGATAAATCTGTGGGCCACTCCATCTGGCCTGCCAGTCACCATGTACACAGAGGTATGATGTACATTCTAGAACTGTATTATCTCACGGAAATAAACTGAGGGCCACAAATGCAAGCCAGGTCTGTAATTTAAAAATATATACCAGCCACATTTTTTTTTTTCTTTGAGAAAGAGCGCACGCGAGCGGGGCAGGGGCAGAGAGAGAGAGAATCTTACCCAGGCTCCTCGCCCAGTGCAGAGCCCGACGTGGAGCTCAGCATCACAACAGTGAGATCGTGACCTGAGCCAATATCAAGAGTCGGACGCCTAATCTCTCAAGCCACCCAGGCACCCCTCTAACAAATGCATTTTTTAAAGTAGAAAGAAACAGGGGAAATTACTTTTAAAAATGTATTTCATCTAACTTAATATATCCCAAATCTTTTAATGTCAACATGTAATCAACAAAGTTATCACGAAGATATTTTACATTCTTCTTTTCTCTACTAAGTCACTGAACATGTACGCACATACGAAGCATGTATTTTGTACAAACGACGCATCCTTAATTCAGGCTAGCCGCGCTCTGAGGACTCAGTAGCCACATCCGGCTGGCAGGTCCCCTGCTGGCAGAGGCCTAAGAACATTCCAAGATTCCAGATTGGAAGAGTTTCTAAATGTAAGGGGCAGGGATGCCATCCACACTGTCATCACTTCACCCGCCTGCAGTGGGACTCCTGAGACACAGCAGAGGGACAGGGCTGGGAAAGGAAGTTAGAGTTTCCCTGAAATGTTCCCACTTCTCTCTCTCCATGTGGACTGCATCGTGTGTAAGAGTACAAGCTGTGAGTCTGTGCACGTCCACGGGGATGCATGTAAACATCTACAGATCCATACATCTATAAATTCTACAGCTGATATTCATTCTGTCACCTGTCAAGATAAAAGTAAAACAGACTTCAATCAAAGGGAAAAGAGGAAACACAGCACTTTCCTCCCCCAAGAAAAAAAGAATTTATCAACAGTCTAGTTTGGGGAGGAGGGGGGTTGATGAAGAGAAGGTGGCTTCTTGCCAGGAATTTATATCACACTGAAGACTGGGAAATTAGGAGATGTCTCAGTTATTTAGAGCACACATTTAAAGTCAAAATCCCCAACAAAGAAGATAAATATGAAAGCCCTTAAAAACCACAGGTTCTCAAAAAATAAGTATCTGAGAAGCACAAAACGCTCTCAAGCTACTGAAAGGTTAGTGCGAGCGTGTAGTGGAATTGAGCCAAGTGCCTTTAGACAGGCAGGCTTGGGTTCGAAGCCCCGTTCAGTCACCTTCTACCCGTGTAAGCAAGCTATTCAATCCGAGCGAACGTCGGTTTCCTCGTCAGTAAGCAGAGACAAATAACAGATATTCCTCCAGGGCTCGGTGACAGTGAAATATGCCAAGTTCTTAGGCAGCTGCTATTCGATGCATGTATGTACAATACACACACACGAGATGCAGTTACATAATAGATACACGTATATCATAAGTATATGTAGGTAACATGAACTATGTACATAGTGTACATGTATAGTGTGTGTAAGTGTGTGTGTCTCTTTCGGCAGTGACAAGCAGGACTGAACTGCAGTGGCCAGGAGTACGGACTCTGGAGCTTTCCTGAAGGAGTACAAGTCTTGGTTCCAGCCCCACACCTGTGTGACCTAGAGCTGTACACACATCATGGATGCCAGGGCTAAAAGATGACAGTAACAGTGTCTATCTTGACCACTTGTTGGAAGGATTCAGTGGTATCACATGTGCCATTCACTTAGTACATGGCTCTTGCTCATAAACTCTGAGTTATTATTACAGGCATGAGACCATAATCTGGGCTGCAGGTCTTCCGGGGAGAATTGCTACTGTCCAACTGTGAAGACTGGACGTTGGCTCCCATACAAGGCGGGGGCCAGAGGAAGAACAGATTGATTATGGGGTCTACAATCCAAATACCATCATGCATATTTAGAGGCCTTACACCAGAGAAAGCATTTCCTTCTTTGTTTTCCTTTTTCCTTTTTTTTTCCCCCAAGATTTTATTTTTAAGTCATCCCTACACCCAATGTGGGGCTCAAACTCACAACATGGAGATCAACAGTCCCACACTTTGCCAAGTGAGCCAGCCAGGCACCCTCCTCATTTTCTTATTTGATGCCCACATGCCTACAGGAATAAGTACGATGATTTCAACCAGAAACTATTTCTGGAACACCTATTATGTGCAAGGGGTGACTCCACGTGTTAGGAATTCAGATTAATATTCCTTGCCTTCAGGGAACTTAGCTTCTGGCGGTATTTCATTCGTTTATTCAAATTCCCAGAAGTAGGAAATATCACAATGGGAATATCTGCTCGATTCGTGGCATGGTCTGAACTGAGAAAGTCTAGCCTAAATTATTATAAAAATGTTCTAGACTATTACCTAAAATCGTTTCTCCTTTCCCCCGTCTCCTTCAATGGTATGGGAAACAAAGTATTTCCACATTTTTGAAAAATATAATGTTGGATACGACATTATAGCCATACGCAAAGGTTTTTAGAAGCTTTTTTGCACATCTTTGCCTTCTGTGGTGCTTCTGAAATGAGGTACAGGGAGAAAAAAAAAGCTCTTTAAGGTATATGCTTCTCGAGAAGTTCAAATTGCTGAATAGCCTGACATCACATGAACAGTTTGGCAGCATTTACTTAATTCAAAAACAGCTGGGAGAAGAGACATTCACTTCCATTAGGATTTCCAGAGTCAGGGGCACCTGGCTGGCTCAGTTCCCGGAGCATGTGAGTCTTAATCTCAGGGTCATGAGTTCAAGCCCCACATTGGGCTTGGAGCTGATTTAAAAAATAAAAAAATATGAAAAACAAATTCCACAGTTATGCAAAAATTCCCTGTTCCAGTTGTCACTGCTACAAGGCTGAGTAAGCCTGTATACACTTCATCATGGCAAGACCAGGAAATCCCTGCCCGCCACGGTGTTGGAAAAGGCAGCCTCCTGACAGAACTGCTGAGGGGAAGGGATGCAAATGGTCTGGCAAAAGTTTGGGTCAAGAGGCTTAAAACTGGGGAATGCTTACAAAGGAAGGGCAAGACTTTTAGCTCCAACAAATGAGGATGGACACAGCCAATTACTCTGCTTTAATACGCTTCCATTTGCCCAGGAAGTAGCCTGCAGGAGAGTCAAGAAGCTTGAACTATTTTTAGGCCCATGACCCTTTTAAAAACACAGAGCTAAATTCGGTCCTCAGTTACACCCACTCAACTCCCACTGGCTTCAGCGGGAGCCACAGGGAGAACCCGCTCAAGATGTCGAAGAGCTTACTTATGCTTTTGCATTCCTTGGTTCAAATGGAATGAGAATGACAGTTTACTGGCTGAGGCTGGCTTTCGAAAGCCACCCAGCGGGTCTCCTCCCTCCAGGGGGGGTGCAAAAGGCAGGGTCTTACATTCCAAGGACATGGCTGCCACACAACTGGATAAAACTTGTGTTTATTTGACGATCTGTGCAGGGGAGGGGAGGCGGGGGGGGGGGGGTGGGGGTGAGAGGAAGAAGATCCTTTGGAAAATGGTAGTCAGTCTATCTTGGAATGGTTTAAAATTATAATCTCATCTATAAAAGCCCAGATTGGAAGAATTGTATTATGTGGGCTAAATTAAACTTTTGCCTCCAACTAGCATGGGGCAATTACAATAAGGGATCACGTGAAGTTCACTGCTGTTGAATGCAACACGATTTGTGACCATCAACTACAGTAGAGTGGGGGAAGGGGGGGCGGGGGGGGGGGGAAGCATCATTTATAAATAATAGGTCCCAAGTCTGACTTGGGGGTGAGTGGAGAGCATTTGGCATCTCAAATTACTTTAACTGGGGGCCTTCATATCCCATGGAAAGGACACTTTGTCCCCCTCCACCGTCTCTAATCCTCCCTTCTTAAAGGAACACTCAGCAAGATAATGAATCCTTTAAATGTTACATCTTCTGTCGTGCATTATTGTGGTGCAGAAACTCTTCACATCAAACAGTCATCAGGACTATTACAAAGTGGGCTTATAAGAGAGGGGCTGAAAAGGAGCTGTGTGAAAAGAAGTGGAAAATTAAAGCTGAAGCAGTCGAAGAAAGGGCTTAATTTACTGGCATGTACAGTATGCAAATGAGATTACTCTCAGCTTAACTGCATCATTTATGTCCATAATAACGGCATCATCATTACAGGGCTCAAATTAAATTACACCATAATTAGCATATCAAAGTGATTGGTTAAAGTTTAAAACAAATACCCAATTTTGTTAATGAACAGCTGTAATTGTCATGTACACTTCAGTGAAAACTCTCTAAACAAATATATGTTTTAGAAGGGAGGAAGATTTTTTTTTTTTTTTTTCAAGCAGACAGGTCTGTAGCAGAGGTAAATTACCTAAAAAAGAATGACATGGACTATTCTATTAATGTTAATATATGCTGATCATTTTCAGGTAATAAAGCATTCTATCAAAACAAGGCTTCACTTATATTTAGACACCTTCCCTGCTCCTGAATGTGACAAACCACCAGAACCCAGTTTCCACTTGCCGCAATGATGGCAACGCAGGGGTGACCTGTCTCGAACAAGCAAAGGACATGTTCAATAACATGCTATTACGAAACCTCCATACTTATTGAAAAGACGTCCATGCTCAAATCGCGCCCACTCAAAGCTGATTTTCTCCGCATTCCAGCCGAAAGAGGGAAGAGTGACAGAGCCAGAGAACTTTCGGAATTTACGGGGTAGACCAGAATGCTCCTAAGTTGATGACCCTACAACATGTTAGACAGCCTCCAATTCAGGCTCCCCTCCCGGAATCAGAGCGGACCTACATAGCAGTCCCAAACATGCAGCTGCACTAGGGAAGTTTTCGCTCTTCCGTCATTAAAATAAATCAGGAGGCACAACTAGCTGCTCTGTCAGTGTTGGCTAGAGCCAGCATGCACACGCGTTTTAGATATGCAAAACCAGACACGGATAATAAGCTTGTTTTCAAACCTTTTTGTTATAATCATTTAATGTCTGAAGAGTTTCTACACAAGAATCAATAATCTCGAGGCTCACGTGCAAAAAAAGCTCTCCGCCTAAGATTCTCCCCATTTCTTACCAACGCACCCCATATGTTCTCTGCTATATCTGTGAGGGTAACCATCCACTGTGATATACAGCGACGCAAGCCAAAATATATTTTTCCCAAAAAGAAAAAAAAAAAAAAAACGCACTTTCAAATAGACTTAACAAGCAAATTGAATGTCTTATTAAAATCGTATTATCTAAACAGTGTTCAAAAATTTAAAGAAAGTAGCTTTTCATTTTATTCATCGAGGAATCCATTAAAGCTTAGGCTCTGAAGTAGTATGTAAATTATGTGCCTTTCAAGGTAGAGCTAGGGCAAATTCACTCCATCAACTAATGATGAACCTCATTATGTGCAGGGAGGATTTCATAATGAGGAAAGAGCCACCCGCCATTCCATGTTCTAACATAAATCCCTGTAAAATTTGAATATCTCCCCGTCTAATTAAAGGCTACTAATTCCAATCACCCCCTCCATGGCCCCAAAGTAAAAATAAACCTCTTTAAAAGCACGGACTACAGTTATATTTCTAAAGCAGCACTCGATTCTGTTTGGACTCAGAACCTTCCACTCAGATATGTTTTGCGACAAGCATAATTAGCAGCTTTCTAAGATACAAACTTTGAGGCTGTTCGAGCTCATTTTGGTTAAATACACTGGATTTCTATTTTTCAGAGAGCTTCACCTTGACGGGGCTACAGTGCATGCACAGAAATGATCCACAGCCAAGAAACCAACAGGAATGTGCGAGCGTCGTAATAACGTAAAATAAAATTCTTACACTAGAGTTCCAGGCTGAAGCTGAGATGTTCAGAAAAAAAAAAAAAAAACAAAAACCCAAAAAACCAAAAACAAAAGAAACACGCGTTGTGGCATGAACCCGAGATTACATTTGGATGGGGATGTATTCAGACCTGCTTGGGAACAACATACTCGATTCTGGAACACAACTGCTTACTTTTAATGCGGTTTGAACTAATGAACAAGTACAGCCCAGCGTGTCACAAGCCATAGAGCTATTCCCTCTTGTAATCACTGACTTTGATTTTTTTTTTTTTAACCGAACACTACAGAACGTAAACCCAACGTTGCCAAACATATTTATTATGATTAATAGCCTGTAATATCTCTCACTAAGGCTTAATTTGCTCTTTTTTTCAATTATGAATCTGCACTACTCTATTCCAGTCCCCTTTGCAGGTAGAGATGAATTTCTTGTGGTCTTTACTCTTTGTATTGAACTGCCACCCAGCAAGGCACAATTAGTTAAAAACAGCAAATCTCCACCTTGACTCTATCAGAGCACCAGATTAGGCGAAATAAGAGAACCCAAATCAGTGAGAAACATGTGAAGGTGTCCAGGGAATTAAAAGCAATTAGACCAAAGGAAAAAGGAAGAGTCCATACGCTGGTCACCCACTAACTCACACCTTTACATTAGAATTCAATTAAAAAAAAAAAAAAAAAAAAAGACAAAGAAAAAAATATCCTGGATCCTCTATTTAATTTTGATAAACTGAATACACAGAATCCAATAAGGAAATCTTATCTGCTGTCGTCAATTCCACTGTCCCCCCAAAAGTCTGAACCCCAGTTTGGTAATGCCATTTACACACCAGCGTGACACCAGGTGTAGCATTTCAGGAGCTAACGAGTCCATTCTACTAGAGATGCTTCTGCTTTCTAAGTTGCATAAAAATAAACTCCACTCCATAAAAGCTGCCACAGTGCGTGCTCTCTCATCCCTGGGCTCCAGGCGTGATCTACACCACCACCCCCCCTGCCTTTTAGGTCAGCCACTCATGCATTAGGAAGACATCCCTCCCAAAATAACTCGGCCCTCCCCCAAAGCACAGAGTTGAGCAGCCTACCTTTGTTCTGGAGTTGCAGATAATAACAGGCAAGCCTCAAGACCATGAGGATTTGGAAAAGATCAGGAGAGTTGAAGAAAAAGAAGAAGGAAAAGAAATACTCCAAGTAGAGAAGAATTGGAAGAAACAACAGGAAAACCCTTCTAATGAACTGTAGTGGCTGCCACAGGATCGGGGGTGTCTTCACCAGTGTTTACACCAGTGAGTACACCCCTGTTCCATCTCATCCACAACTGGTGGCATCCCCCCCCCCCCGAATCTATGCATGACAATTAAAAGCAACTGCACCTCTCCGTTTGGGAGGGGGACCACAAAAGACCTCCGCAATATTTCTTTACAATGTCTATATCACTGATGAGCATTAGTTTGAGTGACAAAGGTCCCGGGCTAAATCAACATTCTTACCTTAATGTTCCTAGTAAAAGGCTCCAGGAAACATAACTCATGAGACATGTATGCAAAGATGTGTCTCAAGGAATTAATCCAGAGCCCGCAGATGAAGGGGGGGGGGGGGGAAATTTTTTGAAAAAGGAAAAAAGGAGAAAAGAAAAAGCAATGGCTTATTTCCAAACAAACGCAGCTCAGCCCGGGCAGCGATGGCATAAGAACAGGTTTGCATATACAGAGCTCAGTGGCAGAAACGAGAGTTCTGTAGGATTTATTTGACACTTATTTTCCGGAAAGCCTTTTGTGGAGTTGTACGGTTTGTTTCTTATTGTCTGAGAGGCAGTTAGGAGCTTTCTCCCGGAGGGGGCCCCTCAACCCCTGGGCTTGGCTGCCTCTGACAGGGAGGTAACCATATTAGGATGTGTATGGTAAAGTAAACAATAACATAGTTGCAATGAAATGGAATTTTTTTTCCAAGCTAATGGTGTTGGGGTCAGTCTGTCTTTTTAGCCATTCCCACTAATTTTGTTTCCTAGTTCAAACAGGCCCTCCTCCTCCTTTTTTTTTTTTAAGTGCTAGCTGTTTCCAAATATCTGACTGTAAATTTGCTGAGAATGTTTGCAATGTAAGAAAAAGCTTTTAACATCCAAATAAAGATCCTGCCAGTTTAATCATTAAAGGGGATGTGAATTTTCAAACCCTTGCTAAGATCCAACTCTCCCCTACTTTCCTCCCCCCCCACCCCCACCTCGATATCTCCCTGAAGGTTAAAATTACTTGGTCATTTAAAAGTACCTTCTAAATAAATCAGATTTTTAAAGAAAGAGACTGTTACCTTCATAAAAATTCCACATTCACATACGGTGTCACTGAGTGAAGAGTCTTAACCGTTCATGCGCCTGAAAATTTATTACCTGAAATTTCTAGGATGGTTACTTTTACATGATAAAGCTCTTTCCCACCTCCTCCAACCCTTGGTTCCCCCCCCCCCCAACCCCACCCCGCCCGGAAGGAAAAAGTAAGCATAAAACACTGTTGTCAAGTCGGCCTCTAGAAATTAGCTAACCAAACAAAAAATATTAAGAATGAGTTCTCAAGATGTTGCATATTTAGGAAAAGTTCTGCAGGTCCAAAGACAACAATAAAAAGTAGGGCTGCTTTCTGCCCACTGTCACTCAGTAGATTTCCCGCTGAAGCAGCGAGGGAAGCATCCCCGTCCAAGGTCAGGGCCGGCGGAGGAGGGCAGCGGCGTGACTGAGGAGCACGGAGGGTGGGTGCTGGGGGACAGCCGGCCAGCTGCCAGGCAGCCCAGGGCAGAGCGAGCTCCCATGTCTTGGTCCCGTAGGTGAGGGCCCTGCGTGGCTGCTCCTGAAAGCACTTTCCCGGAGAGATCTGCCCAAATGCGGGTGTTTAAGTAGCGGCCAGCCCCTCGGTGTGCAAGGAGGGGTTAGAGGCACAGCACTGCTGCCCGTGAGGACCCCAGAAACCACCCCCGCCCCAGGCACAGAGGCAAAACACGTGGCGAGAGCGACAGGGCACAGGCAGGGGAAGAAATGATACATGCAATTAAGAACGAAGCCAGGCCGATGGAGCAAACACAATACACGTGGCCCTGGTGCAACTTCCAGAGCTCAGAAAAAGAGCGCCTCCCCAGCCCGGAACCCCTGGGCGGGCCTCTGCATGGCCTCGCTGCTTATCAGATCCGTATCACACAGAAACCTAAAACCCCTGCAACTCATGTTTTATTAAAACATGTTTAGCATTCTTCTTAAAGATAGGTTTTAACCCCAAATACCCATGAAATTAAATCTCCTATGCCACTTATCTGCACTGCCGGGCAAAAACTAAAGTTGAGCTAAACAGAGAGATAGCAAAATCAATAAATCACACCAAACAAGTAGCAGTTCAAAAGTTCAAAGATATGATGGCCAGTTCACTGTGTCTTAGCACTCACCCAATAATAACTGGTCTCCGTCACTCCGCACAGTATAGACAATTTCATGGCATCATTTTCATTAGCCTGTCTCATGGAAAATTGCTAGCTATTTATGTATACGCTAAAATAAATTAGCCATTTCATCGAGCAGTGTGATTCTTATAAAATACATTAACACAATACTCGATTTTCCAGTTGGAGTAAATAAATAAATCAATAAATTCAATACAGGGTGATTCTTTTATTGTGGCGCTCTAGCTCTCAGCATAAGTGTTTTTATTGGGTTTATTTGTTTCAATAAAAATTGAAATGGGCCAGTGATCTCAGTGCATCTTAGAAAAAAAAAATCTATCCAATATTTGGGAAAGTATTGCGTAGAACGCTCAAACTTAGAATTGTATTCAAAAATCATCTTCACGATAATTATGATTCCACAACCTCATTCTGATGGGGATTTCACAAAGGGAAAGGCAGAATCTGCCAGGTGCTTCACTCTTGTCGCGTTTCTGTGCCAGAGACCCGAGTCTGGGGGTGAGGCTTCTGAAAGACAGCAGCCCCTCGCTGTGCTGCGACCTTATGCCTCAGACGTGCCTCTTCCCTGGACAGGGAGAAAGGACCGAGGGGCAACTGCCAGATGGCCTCTTCTGTCACACCTTACGGAACGCCATTGATTGTGGCTCAGAGAAGGCCATTTACTCCAACCCCTGGGGGAAAGACTGGGGTATCATGATTGCAAGAGAGAAGAGAGAGGTGTGCTGATGCTGTAAATAAACTCAGGCCAAAGGCCTGCCAGCAGCTCCCGAGGCGAAACGGAGAACACAGCAAGCAGGGGATTTTTCCTGGGTCACCAGTGCAACTGAAATCAAAGGAGGAGCAGGGGAGTGGATATCTGTTGTTTATGCCTGCCCAACATCCACGCTCCTTTTCCTCTGATAACACCAGCTGCATTTTTCTTTAGGGGAAGTGCCCCATACCCTCTGGCTGGTGAGCCACAGTCCTGGGATGCATCTCCCAGCTCCAGAGGTGGAGCCATAAACCAAAGTCTGACCAATCAGTGCCATCTGCTCTACTGGCCGCCCTGATTGGCTGACGGATGGACAGGTCCCAAATCGGAATGGCACTCCACTCCTAGTATTCTGCAGGAACTACTCAGGGAGGGAGACTGTCCTTCTGCTGGGCTTTTGAGAGCTTTGAGAGCACAGACTGGGCTCGTCCCCACAAAAAAAGAGAGCTGGCTGAAAGAGGTCAGGACACAGCAAGTCAGGGATGAGCCCAAGAGCAGGACAGATTCCTAACAGTACCGGTGGAGGACCATCCTACGCCTGGACTTACCCATTACGTGAGCCAATGAACTTCCCTTATTTGCCCAGCCAGCCGGAGTTGGTGCTGGGTTATTTGCAACCAAGAGGTGCAATACAGGATGTCAAACTAGACAGGTGTTCCATGTGTAGTTCTTCAACTCTACCATATGTATTAGCCCCGATGAGAAAGCAAACCAACTAAAAACACACTAACCGACAAACTCCCACAGCTATTACTCAAAATCTGTAGACCTCACCTATCTATGTATCCTGATCATCGGCCATGTTCTCTTCTCTGCTATCACTGAAAAGAAAGAGCTGGAAGAATGAGTGATGACCCATAGTCAAAAGGACCGCCAGACGAGCTGAAAGCAAACTAAACTAGAGATCTAAAATAAATCCAGTGTGAGGTCTAATAAAGACTTAATATCTCTACGCCCCTGGTGCTGGTGGTTCCGGTCAGCAATGGACCAACAAATCAGTTTTGGTAAACAGCCAGTTGGCTTACACAACAGGCCTTGTGTCTTCTGACCAGACTCATGAACAAGGGATGAAGATCTGACTCTTTCATTCTCTGATAAAAGCTGTATTGAGGTACAGAGGTGGGATCGAGCAGTCCTTAGTCTCTGATGGCAAACACCAGTGAGGAGGCAGAGAAGGGGAAAAAGGCCTGTGTGGGTCCTTAAAAACAGGCCAACACAAACTTGCCAGCCCAACACTCTTTCTGAGTCCCTTCTGCAGATCCACTGACACTCATAAAAATGTCTACCGGTTGACCAGATGCTCTTACCTGCAGCCTACCAAAGTTTCAACCTGCTGGGCAAAGTGTAAAACTATTCTAGGAGACACAAATATTCTAATATGGCATGGGGTATAGCTAACATTCGCTGCATCATACTGATAGAAGGGAATGTGGACAAATTCAAACATCATCCTTGAGTTTTACTCCTATATTGGTTCTCTAATCACTATAAAAACTACCATTTACCAATTCTCTAACTGAAGTAGAACACACTGTAATTGGCATGGAATTCTTACAATACTTTTCCCATTTCACAGATATGGCAAACTCAGACTCAGGTTAAGTGACTTATGAAAGGTCACAAAGTGAGCAATGAACAGAGCGAGGTTTCAGTGTCGATTGGCTGGCATGCAAAACCCACGGTTGGCTTTAGCCCTGTCACCTTCCTTTCCTTCCTTCCTTCTCAGGAATTCAGTTTTTCATTATAATATGTCATTAATTCTTAAATCTCCAATATCTAACACCAACTAACTGGGAAAAACACACAAATTTCACAAAATTTATATATATTCACAAAATTTACTACATTCTATGAAGGAAAACAGACATGAACCAAGGATGAGAAAAAAATGGCAGGGTCCTGGGGAACCTATTTAAACAGAGTGAACAGGAATGTCCTTAGAGTAAGTGACATTTAAGCTGGGGTGGAGAGGGTGAGGCCCTGCCAGACTGCTTGGCTTTTAGCCCTGGCTCCAGCCCAGCCAGATTGGCAAACCAGGGCCCTGATTTCCTCCATGGGCAGGAAAGGACCCCAAATCAATACAGCCAGGCTTTCTCAGGAGTCGTAACCATAGCAACACAAACAATTAAAAAATAAAACAATAATAGAAGCTACCGATGACTTTATTCTTAATATGCTGGAGACTGTACTAATCACTTGACATGTATTTTCTCATTTCATCTTTAAAATAACCCTATAAGACACACAGTCATCACCTCCATTGGTACCCAAAATCTCAGAGAAGTTAAGTAACCTGCTCTTAGCCACACAGCAGATAAGTGGGAGCCTACACCTGAGCCCAGCTCTGGACAGAACACCTGATTCTGGTACCCCACACTGGCATTCACCTGCGATGGTCAGTGTGAGCCTTGGTTGCTTACACTAATGTCCTGGCTAATGACAAAGGCCTGGAGTGGAATATCACCCACCCCAAGACATTATGATTTAGATGGTCAGCTCCACTCAGTTTGCAGGAAGAGGGAGAGTGAAGAGGGAGAAAGCAGAGGAAGAGGGGGGACCAATCCCATGGCCCCCTTATTTCTCCCAACCCAGCTATAGTAGTGTTAACTAGACTCCCCTGGTGGCTTTATGGATCCTTCCCTGCCTGTGATTAGGACTATGGGATTTGGGACAAGGCTTTTCGAGGCATCGCCTCAAGTTTTAACCCTACTACATGTCAATATTGTATCAATACACAGGTTACCTGCAGTCTTGGGAGCAGAAGTCACTTTAAACTTCTAGATGAGGAGCTGTGGGCCATCAGAGTCCCCCCACCCTGAAGGGTAGACTTTCTGAACCTCAGCACTACTGACAGGTTGGGCCAATAACCCTTCACTGTGGAAGCTGTTCTGTGCACTGCAGGGTGTCTAACAGCATTCCTAGGTAGCATCACCACCACCCCAGTTGTGACAGTAAAAAATACCACCAGGGGCACGTGGGTGGCTCAGTCGGTTAAGTGTCCGACTTTGACTCGGGTCATGATCTCCCGGTTCGTGGGTTCGAGCCCTGCGTCGGGCTCTGTGCTGACAGCTCAGAGCCTGGGGCCTGCTTCGGACTCTGTGTCTCCCTCTCTCTCTGCCCCTCTTCCCCCCTCGCACTCTGTCTCTGTTTATCTCTCTCAAAAATAAACATAAAATAAATTTTTAAAAGATGCCTCCAGATATTGCCAAACAGTCTCTGGTGGAGAAAATCACTTCTGGACGAGACCCGCACATCTAGAGAAACTCTCCCCGATAGGACTTTCTGTGGACAACTTACACTGTCCAACAGAGTAACCACCGGGCACTTGAGTCTACCTAGCACTTGGGAATATGGCTAGTACGTTGCGGAACGAGACTCTTAAATTTATGTAATTTTAATTAATTTAAATTTAAATAGCCACATACATCTAAGGGCTACTACGTCCTGGACTGTGTGCAGTTTTAGAAGTGTCGCAACTTTTCCATATTCATGAGAATCCGATCCTCGGCAGATGGGTATTTGGTTCCCGGTTTGAAGATTCTATATATTAATTAAAATTTTTATTTTATTTTCAGTGGAAACGGTTTTGGTCCTGACTTCTTAAAAACCCCATGCTTATGGTGAATCTTCTCATTTTTCTAAAAACTTCCATCTAATGTTTGTACAAATTCGAATCACAGGTTTGATTAGAATTGCAGACTTATTTAGTTGACTGATTCAGGCAAGAGATGTATACTTGCGGGCTAAAAATAGGTGCATTCTTTAAGAAGCCAGTAGCAAAGTAATCTTTTTCCCTGTTGGCAAAACATATTTGCTTCTCCCTTTAGGCCATGCTGCCAGTAAACTGGGTCTTCGGGGACATCAGCTATCCTGGAGAAAGTGCTCTGCTCTACCAACTCTAATCACCCAAGCCATCTGGAAAAAGAGTGACATTATGGAAGATTTCTTACACAGTAAGATCCCTCCAGTCTGTCTCTCCCCTGAAAACTCCCAACTACACATATTCAGGTGGAACTTTTCCCTGTAGCTCAAAGTGTGATGAATTTTTCAGCTTAGGGAGAAAGATGAGTATTGATGTAACAAAGTGACGGTAAAACCAGCCGTACGACATTATAAATACATCACAGCTGTCAGGATGTTTCTTTCACAATGGGCAAATACAGAAGCACAGAATATTTTCGGGGTGGGAGAGGGTAGTCATACCCAACACCGTGTGCAGAGTGTGAAACATCCAGAGCTACAGCTCTGAGCAGGAAGCTGAGCCATCTCCAAAGCATTTCTTGGGTGACATACAGAAAGCCAGAGATGGTATAAAGCCTAATGATGAATAAAGTAAACAAAGCGGGTTTGGCTTAATCATCATCTCTAAATACCAAGAAATTTCAGCTTCAGCAGTAATGTAGGAATCGAAAACTACATTGTCATTCTAAACAATACCAAAAAAAAATTTCTTTTTAAATACCTAAAATAACAACTTCATACCCTTTGCCAGGCACAACCTAGATTTTGAAGTTGATCTTAGCTGGTCAAGTATCAAATGTCACTCCACATGTAGATACTATTCAACAGTCATTCCCAACTTCTCCACCACCCCGTCGCCCTACTCCTCAAGCTGAAAAAAAAAAAAAAAAAAAGACAGAGAGAGAGAGAAAGGGGGAGAGAGAGAGAGAGAGAGGTGGTCCCCTTCCCCTTCCCAGCTTGCTCTGCAATTACAGATAGACATCTAACTTAGCTCTGGCCAAAATATATAAGGGATATAAGATATAAGCTATTTTTCCTCCTTGATTGGAGGAAAATCATACAAAGCTTTCTATCTCTCCCTCTCTCTGCCTTGGCCCCTTCTCCCACTTTTGTGCCTATGAATGTGACTTTGTAGGCAGATGATGCCTGGAGCTGTAGCAGCCATCTTGTGGCCACGAGGAAAAAGCTAAAAGAATCACAGCTAAGCCAACCCAGCAGTCAGATATTATTCAGGTGCTGAACCACTCTTGAAACTGACTACCTTTGGTCTTCTGGGCAAGTAAATGATTAATATCCTTATGTTTTCAGCCACTACTAATGAGGTTTTCTGTTACTAACAGGTGAACACACGCTAATTGACATATCTTAGGTCCTGGAGAAAAATCACTTCCTTAAGGGAACTTGAGTAATCAACGTGTAATTAGCCAATCCTCCTGGCATGGAAGATGGCTCCCTTGTCACTTGAGAACTTATCACTAAAGAAAATTATTCTTAGTCTTTAGAGGCTCCCTGAAGAAAAACACCACCCCTTCACACCTACTGTGTGTGAATTCTGTGCAAGGCTTTTACTCAAGTGATTTGCTTATACAACCTCGTCTAGTCTTCCAACAACTCTGTGGGGGAGGTACTATAATTTATCCAAATTTTTGAGGAGAAGAAACAGAAGCAAAGAGAGGTAAAACAGAATGTCCCAGGCCAAGAGCTGTTAATGGAAAACCTGGTCGCACAGTGGGTCAATGGTTATATGCATGGCCCCGGCTATAAAACGTGGAAAACTGCAACCAAGTGATAAACATTTCATGTTCTAAGACATAATGGAAGAAGCCTGGGCTCAGAGCACAGGACACCCAGTCACATGAGCTGTGCCTGGTAACCGAAGACAGGATTCTGT
Organism: Panthera pardus; assembly: GCF_024362965.1. Classification (NCBI taxonomy): domain Eukaryota; kingdom Metazoa; phylum Chordata; class Mammalia; order Carnivora; family Felidae; genus Panthera; species Panthera pardus. The sequence continues at coordinate 38,991,606 of NW_026527013.1, forward strand.
GTCTCATTCTCAAGAGCTATGGATGCTCCCATTCAGGTGACAGTCACCATCACAAGTAGGCACAGATGTCGCTTTAGCGTTGCCTGTCTCCGCACCCTGGAGGATGGAACAGGGGCAATGCCTGTAGCACCTTGTGCTTGCTGGGTTCCCCCGTGTTTCAACACTAAAGGAACAAAAGAGGTAAATACACTTCCAGGGAAGTTGTAAAAAAAAAAAAAAAAAAGGAAGCACGGGTCAGAAAAAAAATAGCTTCGAAATACTGGAAGGCAAACTGGCGAAATGGATAGGTGCAGCACACCTACGGGTGTGGGGGGGAGGGGAAGCAAGGCGGCATGCAGCTTAGGGTAGTGAAGAACCATCAGCCAGCCTGGCTATACACTTACTGGCTGTGTGACCCTGAGTAACTAGCTCGACTTCTCTGAGCCTGAAGTTTCCCATCCATAATGTGGAAATGAGAGAAGGATCTAACATTTTGGGTTGCAATGGAAGTCCAATAAAATGGTACATGTCAAAGTTCTCACCTAGTACACAGTCAGTGCTCACTAACAGTTACCTATCCTCCCTCTCCACTTGCTCCTCATCAGTGCTGACTGATGATGAATTGCAGAATTACTGCACAGGCCCTAGCCTAGTGCTCGGCATGCACTAGGTACTCAGTAAGTGCTCGTTCCTTGGTTTTCCCATCTCTCTTCCTGCCACAAATAACTCAAAGATTTAATTCTGATATGATGCACCTATCGCAATTTTTAAAAATCTGAACAAATTTATCCCACTAAAATGGTTCTGGGTTTGATGCTATGGTAAATTCATAGACAGACAAAATATCTCTGGACATACGTGTACATGACAGGTATGGTAAATAACAAAGAGAAAACTATGCAGTTAAATATACGTAAATGAACATATATTTTCAAATATTATACATGCAAGGATACCCCTATCCATTTGCTAAATTCTCTGTGTGATGAGGAAAGAGTTAATTTTAATTTTTAAAATATTTCTTAACAGTTCAAATTTTCTGCTATAAAAGTATACTCCTTATAGAAACTGGAGGACGGCATAACTTTTCAAAAGATAAAAAAGAGAAGAATGACCCAACTTCTATCCTCTTGAATTGGTTTTCTAACAGTTGCTAATTTGTCAACCATGTAAATGGCAACAAATCTTTAAGAAGTAAGTAATTTTCTGAACATTTAACTAACCTAACCTCCATGCCCTTAATAAGTTACTGTTCACTATTTTTTCCCTCCCAACTTCCTCTTCTCACCAGGAATAAATTCTTCCCCCAATTTCAACCCTTTCTTTTTTTCAAAAATATCTCAGGGGACATCTTTAACCTCCTCCCACCCCATTCATGGTGTGACTAAAGTCTACAGATGGGTTGGGAACACAAAAATAAATAACTTATTAAGAGTCATGACCACTGGGCTGGCCTCATTCATGGAGGTTTCGTGGACTGGCGTTTGCTGAAAAGTTTTTCCTTTTTGGTTGACTGGCCTCATAGAGCCCTGTGAATGCCAGGACTTATGATAAGCAACGACATACTTAACTGTTACATATTAATGTTCATGATAATGCAATCTTTCATTTGGGTGATTTAAAAGTCCCTCTAGTCCGACTTACAGTTAGATATACACTGAATGCTTCATCAGTCATAACCATTTTTATTCTCCATCTTGTGCAAAATACTAGAGAAGGTGAATTTCAACTACACACTGAAGAGGGCTTTCCTATTAGCCCTGAAAAATTTCTCTCTTGTCATTTATACATTGGATTCCCAGAGTTCCTGCCTAAGCAATCTGTTCACCTGCACCTTTCACTACAGCAGATCTTATCTACAGAGGAAAAGGAAATCCACATTCGTATCTCTTCTACAGGGCCAAATCTTCCTTATCTTACAGAGAGAAGAAAGCACGTCTCAGTTATGGACTAGACAAAACGCCTGGCATCTCAACATGTGAAACGTTTGTGAGCAAGCAGCTTGAGAGGGTCGGGATGACTCAAAACGAAGGTAAAGCAGGATTTAGAAATAATTCGCACCAAGAACCAATGAGCCCCCCACCGTCAAGCAGTAGGCAGTGATCACAGAAAACTCTCATAAATGCACTTGAAAGAGACTACACCTCCTTTCCATTCCTGTAAGGGCTTGTCATAGTTTCAGGGCCAAAATCTTCCCGCAGCTGACCTTGGACCTACAAACCGTGAGGCAAATCAAAATGGAGGAAGGGATCAAATCAGTCACCATGCAAGATGGCAACTCCAATTATCTTCAAAGTTAGAAACCCAACACCTTTTATCGTACCGCTACAGTAGTCCCGTATGCAGCCTACAGCGCCCTCACGTACAACACACAAATCCGTGCAACTATAAACACATAAAAAGCTGTGCCCCAAAATGCTCTGCTTAGGGTACAGGAGAATTAAGACTATCCTCTAAAAATTTTTTTTAATAAAATCTTATATTCAATATTTATATTTTGATTTTATGACCTTTCTTCACTTTTATCCTCTTAAATTCTCCCATCTTAACAATCTCCTTTGAGGCTAATAAATTTATGTTTTTATTCCTAGGTCGTTTATAGGTTGATCTCTTGAGGCAAAGAAACATTGAATTATTGGAATTCAGTGTAGAGATGCTTCCAGGGTAAAGGCTCTCTGTTTATTAGCAGAAGAAATGCATTCAACTAATTTGACTTGTAAGTCTGATAAAATCTCCCCGGAAAAACTGATTCTATTATGATGAATAATCCTTTGAGGTGAAAAATGAGAAATATACACACTAGCTTTTATTATATATTAATTCCAACAAGGTCTGAAACGAAACTCAAGTAAGCCATCTTTAAGATGTTGGAAAATGGCAAACTTCCCTGCAAACTACATGCAAGAAGTAATTAAAGTAAATGAACATGAAATTAAACAGCACCCCCATAAAGTCGGATATAAAAGTAAAGATTATTAGAAAAAAAATCGTCTTCCTCCTCTATATTAATCTCATGAATTGTGCGTTTACTCTATTTCTCTTTTATTATTTGATGATGGGTTTTTAGAGCTTGGGTTTTATTAGGACTTGCTCGAGGAAGGTCTTCAGTAAGAAGCTAACTACAGGTCTGAGTATGTTATTACATCTTTCCCAATGACTTAAATACTAGATGAAGCCATACAAGATAAGGGTGGGTTCATCAAGCTTGCTGCAGAGCAAAGCTGGAAGGCTTCCGGATATCACTGATGACCACGTCAAGATCATCAGAAAGGAGATTTAAAGCTACAGTATATGGGACTTTATTTATAGAGGAAAAACTCTGCACCTCCTTCAATAAACTCTACTATTCATGTAAAATTCAGGGACAGCTGGTATTTGTTGAATTTTGGGGGCTATCCAGAATCCATTCTTAGTTCAATTTCTTTTTGGGGAATTACCACCCTCCCTCGCTGTTCCAGGCAGGGTGGGAATCCTCAAAGTCCCCTGCCCTCTCATAGCCATCAGGTGGCTACGTGATGCCAAGTAGGCGCATCTGATTCATGCAGAGCAGGCTGATGTGAGGATAGAAAAATGTGTGCGGAGGGCTGGTTTTAGCAGTGACAGTGATGAGCTGGTCAAGTCATTCAAGCTGCCTGTATGCGGGAATTGTCCTGCCTCCTATCCATTCCCAAATTTCTGTCCATTCTGGAAGCTACTAGCTATTGCCCCGATGAATTCTTGTAAGTTGGCCAGAGGTGATCTCTGTTGCTTGAAATCAAAGAATCAACCGATATGATGGGATGAGCCTGGCTTGACATTGGTTCACAGGAGTAAACTGAGCTCACTCAACCCAAGCTCAGTATAATTCACCTTATGTGATATTGTGCTCTTCTGCTACATTCTGGCCAACAGTCAGTAAAGTCATTAAAGTCCAGTGTCCAAATCTGCAAATCGGGAATCTCTCCTTTCCTGGTCTTGACAGCATAGTGCTAGATAGAGATCACCGAAAAATACAGAATGGGTAAAAAAAAGAGGAGGGGTGTGAAAAAAAGTCCGCAGGATGTGTGTGGCAAGATGAAGAAATCTAGCCCTATGAGCATTTATGGAAGGGATGTGGATTCTTCACCTGGACTTCTGGGAACCATAGCAACCACTGTGATGTATTCTCAGGTATCATGGCAACAATCACAGGGACTTTACAATCAGGCAGCTCTGAGGGCTAATGCGTGTCCTTTCTCTTAGCAGCTGATTCTGAGCAAGTGTCATCAACTTTCTGGACTTCAGTTTTCTCATCTGTAAAATGGATAGTATTCACATCTGTAACTCATCAACTAGTTGGCAGGAACAAATGTGATAATAATATCTAGCAGTCTTGATGCACAGCAGGCCCTCAACAAAATGGTCCTCATTATTACTGTGCTTCCTAACATCCGTGGAGCACCCACTATCTTCCTAATGTGCTCTGGGGCAAACAACTGTAAGTTACTTAGGCTCTTACCTTCAGGCAAGAATGTGTCGCTTTCAAGCCTGAAAAGAACACACTAAAATACAGAGCAGACTCGAACAAAGGTTATAATGAAATACAAACACACACTTGTGGGAGTCCAGACAAAGGAGTGAGTCATACAGGCTGGGCTAGGTTGAAAGGCTCCATAGAAGTGATATCTGAGCCAAGCCTCGAAGGATGAGTAGGATGTTAATAGGTAAGGGAGGAAGGAAGAAAGAAAGAAAGAAAAAAAAAAAAAAAGGAAGGCCTGGCATGGCACCCAAAGTTGAAGGAAGCAATAACATGAGCTGCACAAGTTCAAGGGCAGGACAAAAACAAAGGGTAGAATAAGCCATCTGATATAAGCTCCATAAGACCGGGAACCAAGTTGGAATCTGTCATTCCTAGGACTATCCTTAACTCCTAGAGGAGGGCCAGTCCCATAAGAGGCTCTCAATTATTCTGTGGAAGGTTACAGTAGAAGAACAAAAGACGGGCGCAATGAGGCTAAGGTAGGAAGAGCCTTGAAGGACACACCGAGTTGCCAAGTCTTCCTTCTACAGTTGGGAAGGCAATGATAAGAAGGACAGAAAGCAGGAGGCTGACTTTAGGAGTGAAATAAACAGGGCTTGATGCTTGGAAGGATGGGGGAGGGGAACGCAAAAGACAAGAGAGTTCTAAGTAGGCTTTAGTCTGGGAACTAAATTTTTTGAACTGAAATGTTTCTGTGTCCACAACTATCAATGGTACCACCCTCAAAGTGGATTTTGATCACAGGGAAACCTTTCCGTCCACAGTTCCGAGAATGGAATGAGCTGCCCCATGAGGGAGTGACCATGTCTTTCAAAGCCTGCCGTCAGAAACAAGAAGATCCCAGGTTTAAAGCCAATGCACCGTGTGACCTTGCAGAGGCTACTTCATCACCTCTTTGTGTCTTAATTTTATTACCTATAAAATGGAGTCAACAGCAGTACATCTTTATAAGGTTGTTAGGAGGACTCAAAGAGAAGATCTACACGAAGGATTCAGAATGGGTCCCGGCACATACGAACTGCTCCATGAATGTCACCGACTATTATTCCTGTTGTGTCTCTGTTATCTACCAAGGATGGTGAAGACCGAGTCTCAGGGTCTAAATGACTGACTTCCCAAGTCTATGATGCTTATATCGGAAGAAAAGTAAACCCCACAGCATCAGGTGAGAGGGGCAGACTCCAGTCGACTGTCAGTGTCCTACAGATGGACTAGGCGGTTCGTGGGTGAATGACTGTACGAAGAAAAACTGATATAGATTTGAGATGAAACGGAAATGCCTACAAGTTAATAAAACGTCTATATTCAAGATGGCATCACGCGGCGTGAACTAACTACATATTAACCAACAGCCGCCACAGGGAGTGCTTCCTTCTGTGGACTCAGCCTGTGACTTATGTCCATGTCCCTTAGGAAAAGGGGAGCCCAGTCACCCTCACACGTAAGCAACTTTGTGGGGGGCAACCATGAGAGTCCCGCTAGGGTCTCAAGATGCAACTCCACTAGGTGGGAGAGGTGGGGGGCAGGCAGTAGGGAACAACTAAGGGCACTTGGTAATATTTAGGGAAAGAGGAAGGGATGCAGAGAAGAAACTGGCACAACATGCTTTTTGTTGCTGCTGTTTTAAAGCAGAGGTCCTTTTTGGCCATGTTTTGTCAAATGTCTGCAATGGCTCATTTTTGTCACTACTCTTCATCTTTGCATTTTACACTTTTGGCTGAAGTCTGGTAAGCATTCATACATTCTTAAATGCCGTATGCAATGTTAAGTAATTTATTTAGATTAATTTCTTAACCCACACTTTGAGTCATCTTAAGACTGACACTCGAAGGACAGTGAATGGTATGAAAGCACAACGTGAGGCAAAAATAATTAAAAGGTGACTCAAGTTTTGGCTGTGACCTGCATGGGTGATTAGCAAGGATGAAAAAAGAAACATTCTTGAAAATCAAAATGTACAATTCAGTTGATATACTTTATTTCCGGGTTGAGAATATAAGCAAGAATGTGCCTTCACACAGGAAACTGACACCGAGTACCTTCCCTGGGTCACCTTATATTTGAAATGAAACCTGTCATTCTTGGGGCAATAATGTCTCCTAGAGGAGTCGATGGGCAGGGGTGCAGCACTGGAGGTGTGCCATCATTCCCATCTGTAGGTGGCCGCGGACCTGCCAGAGGTGGTAAAAGGACCCTTGAGAGAATCCTTGGAGGCAATTATGCCTTGGAGGCAATATGCCTCCAGCTTTCTATGTATTAAACAGCAGAAGGGACCAGAAGGTAAGGGGAGATAGCTGCTTTAGAATTTAGCTTTCCACCATACCCCACCTGCCCTTTTCCGAAGTGCAAATTTCTTTGTTTTGAAGTCTGTTTATTTATTTTGGGAGAAAGAGAAAGCGCAGGTGGGGGAGGGGTGGAAAGAGGCTCCGAGCAGTCGATGCAGAACCCAAGGAGCCCAACACAGGGCTCAATCCCACAAACGCTGAGATCACGACCTGAACAGAAATCAGGAGTCAGTTAAGCGACTGAGCCACACAGGCGCCCCGCCAAGGTGGAAATTTCTAATAAAGCATGGAATTTGTTAACCCATTAATTACATTTCCTCCTTTTGGGTGTTCTGTTAAGTGAAGTAGGAGTCCCCCAGGCACACGACGGGGAAACAGAGGAGCCCCTGATAACCTAAGAAAGAAGGTAGAGGATTATACAACCTCCTATCTATACCTTTTACAGTAATAGAGGTCCCTCGCAAAGCTGTCGTGTGGTCGCAATAACTATGTTACAACACGTTAAGTTTTAGACCGTATTCCATATTTAATAAGTCTGTTTAGATAATGCCACTTTTTATAAATTATCAGTGAAGTTTTCAACACAATAGAAAAACACCTTATTTTTAAAAACCTAGTTTTCAGGGCACCAAGGTGTCAGAGTCAGTTAAGCGTCCAACCTCGGCTCAGGTCATGATCTCGTGGTTCGTGAGTTTGAGCCCTGCGTCAGGCTCTGGGCTGACCTCTCAGAGCCTAGAGCCTGCTTCAGATTCTGTGTCTCCCTCTCTCTCTGGCCCTCCCCTGTTTGTGTGTGCTGTCTCACACACACACACTCTCTCTCTCTCAAAAATAAATATTTAAAAAAAAACCAAAAAGGCTAATTTTCTTTAGACTTTAGTTTCCAGTTCTGCACTCTGGAAGTAAGACCAATTCTTAATACTTTCGCATACTTAGGGAGGAAAACGTAAAACTGAGTGGAACGGGAAAGCCCAGAAAAAAAGACTTTTGTCTCTGAGAGAGCTGGATCCAAGGGATGTAACAATCTACGTTTGCTAAGATCCAATGTAGTGCTATGATTAACATGATGTTTTTTCCCCTGAGTTAGCCACATCTTCACAACCTAAGCAGCACAGCATGGCGAGACAGGCTATCAACTTCTGTAGACTAAAGCTGTATGGCTGAAAAGCAGTCCAGGATGACTGTAAGAATATTCACAGACTTTAAAATGACTTTATCTTTGGTGGTCTGATCCGCCCTGGAAAGGGACGCCCACGTCACCATCAAGGGGACCTAGGCAGACTTGCCACTGGGAGCTACCTCAGTACGGATCATCACAAATTCAAACCAAAGCCCAGCCGTACAGCGTGTAGAATATTCATCATTCCTCAGTAAGAAGGCATGCAAGTTATCTGGAAATATACTTTGAGACCTGCCCTCTACAGAAGTCCTGATTATTAAGTACCATTTATTAATTCATCTGTTTGTTCACTCAGTAAATATTTGCCAGATCCCTACTACCTACCGGGCACTGAATGCTAAGACTACAAAAGAGATATGAACCCAGCCCACACCGTGACGATCAAAGTTTTCGGGTGGGGGGAGAGAGGGTTAGTATATGCCTAACACACCCAGAAATAAATAAGCAATATAATTTTTATACTCGTGGTTTATTTCCAACATCAAATTTATGTAGAAAAGAAAGAGGGTGCCCTTTAAAAGAAAAAAAAGTCAGCGGATCAAAAGCATCATTAATCACTGTCTCTTTTAAATTAAAAGGTTCGCAAAAAGGTGGGCATGGAACCAACGTGGGAAACAAATCACTCCCCTTGCTGAGTGAGGGTCAGAGTCTAAATGGGAGAGTCCTCGGTATTTACCCAGCTCATCTCCTGCGTAATGGATTTGGAGAAGAGATTTCCGCTGGGGCTCTGCTAATTTGAGGCTTGCCTTTTGCTTTTTAAAAATGACACTTGGGTGGGTACTCTAGTGTTGCGCCTGGTTTTAGAAATAAACCTTCCCAAGTTTCTCTCAATAAGGTTCTCGCTTTCATGGTGTGACCTAATAAATCCCGAGCCGCTGCAAAGGTGCTCTGTTAATGAGCCACAGGCCTGGTGCTTTCGGTGGCCTCAGGTCTCCATTTGCAGAACGGCCAGCCCTTGTAAAGCAAATGTAAAACATGCCCAAAACACAGGAGAAAGGCCTTCTCACACGGTGGCTGAAAGGGTCAGGGACACCCCAAAAGGTACGCATTTGAAATCAGGGCAATCTCAGCAAGGAGCTCTCAGGGTCAGGGTTTGCTGCCTACCCCTCTTCACAACACCTCTATCCGCACCCGCCCTGGTTAGAGCAGGTCAGGGTCCAGGGAGATAAAGCATGGTGGTTTTTGCTCTGTACACAGCCCAGCAGGAACTCCGCCTTTGACAGAGTCTGCTTCTCATCCTTGGAACGCCAGCCCAGAGGGATTTAAATATGTTTAAAACCTAAAATAAAACAACAAAACCTAGTCCACGCAATTACCATGAAAGCTGGGGATGTCAATGGCTGCTGGGAGGGTGTAACCACAGTTAGAGATTGGGATTTTATTGTTCTATTGTTTATTGTCAACTTCACCTGCAAACTTCTCTAATTAGGCTGGGGCCTGTTCTTAAAGTCTCACAGTCCTTGGAATGACTATAGCTACAGAGAACCACCCCCTTCACCACCAGGAAGACTTCCTCCCATTTTTATTAGTTGGGAAACTTATATTCGTTTTCTTTTGTTTTTTTTTTCTTTATATATACAAATGCATCTGTGATGGAACGGGCAAGAGGAGATAAAAACAATCTGTAAAGGGGTGCCTGGGGGCTCAGTCGGTCACGCAACCGACTCTTGGTTTCAGCTCAGGTCACGATCTTGCGGTTCACGGGCTCAAGCCCCGCATCAGGCTCTATGCTGACGGTGAGGAGCCTGCTTGGGATTCTTCTCTCCCTCCCTCCTTCCCTCTCTCTCTCTGTCTCCCTGTCTCTCTCCCCCTCTGCTGCTCTCTCTCACACAATAAATAAATAAACTTCAAAAAATTAAAAAAAAACAAAAAACACAACAGAATCTGTACCCTCGCAGTAGTGACAATGAGGGTATGCACTATTCACTGATCGTTTACCACATGCTGGCCCAGCGCTAAAAGCTTCTTATGCCTTCTCAAACTTACCCCTCTCAATTCCAGAGTAGGCACTACTCTTTTCCCCATTTTAAAGGTGAGAAAACTGAGGCCAAGGGCACAGGGACAGAAGTAAAACAGGTGATGGTTGAACCTGACAAGCAAGTGCTTACGCAGTACTGCTCCTGACTTAATACATAACATAACTAACCACAAATACAAAGTAGTTGGGGAGTAGGGGAAACACGGGAGGGAGGAGGCAGTTTCAAACCCCCAGCCCCTTAGACCTTGGTAGCTCTTTATGCTAGCAAGGCCTCTAGGTGGCCTCCTTCCTTGGCACCGGAGCCCCGAATTTGTTTGGGCCCCAAATGACTCAATTAACCTATCTGCAGTTTTAGGCTCTCTCGTCACTGGAAATTGTCCAAAAACATAATCCTGGCCCAGGAGATAGATGCCCAGAGAAAGAGCATTCTTTCTCAAGTCAGAAGGCAAAGCCAAAAGCCAAGAAGATGCACTTCATTTTACAAAGAAGCAAAAACTGGACAGAAGGAACCTCCTTCGCCTCTGCTCTTTCCTCTCCTTCGTGAGCCTGAAGACACACTTTTTTAAAGGTACAGGGGCCACTGTGTGACCATGAGAACAAAAGCTAACGATGGTGGACTGACAAATAGGTAAGGAGTTCATTCTTGGAGGATTCCCTTGACCAGATATATTAGTTGTGGAAGGCCTACTTCTACACTTCTTATTTTATTACACAGAAATGACCCTGCATCCCCATTTGATTAAGCCAGATGATATAAACTGTGGCCCGCGGGCCAAACCTGGAGCCTGTGTGCATCAAGTTTGATGGCAACATAGCCATGCCGGTTGATTTAAGCGCCGTCTACAGAGGCTCTTATGCAACCACAGCAGAGCTGGGTACTTCCGATAGAGACTGTACAGCCTGCAAAAGCCCAAAAGGATCTTTTCAGTGAAAGTTTGCCAACCTCTGGATTAAGTCAGGTTTCTGCTTAGTGCACGCAAACGCAATCCTAACTGAAACACAGCCAGTCGTGGAAAACTCCCAGTAAGTGACGAATAAAAATACTTGCTCTACCCACTCAATCAATGTTCCATACATATGTGTATCAAGTCCTACTATGTTCCAGATCCTTTGTGATATGCTAGATATAAAGAAGTGAACTGTTCCTGACCCTTTAAGAACTTGCAATCTTTGTAGACCATCATATGCTGAAAGATTAGGTTCAGTAAAAATCATTTGTAATTTTAAGCACTAGGGAAAAAATACAGGATGCTATATAAACACACAATTAGGGAGCCTAACTTAATCTGAAAGAGAGAAATCATCTCTGAAGATGTGAAAATTACCTTATTTCTACATAAAACTACCCCACCGACCCAGCTTCTGGCCACCCGTAAGCCACTCCTTGGTGGAGATTTTCAAAGCTCCAATCACAACTGTTTACTGACCAACTCACGTTCAATCAAAGAAAACCCGAACTTTGAGAAGCCATCTCTCTAGAACAATCTCATTCAGTGATTTTAACACCTGCATGTGATTATGAGGTAGGCATCCAGAGAATGTTTTGAGGGGCAAAAACATATGGTTATCTATACCCAATGGATAATTTAATCCTCAATACAATTTCTGCATTTGTGTCCCCAAGATCAAGCCACCTGTGTATGCTACTTAACCATGGACACCAGTCCTCGCGACCTCCCCAAGTGTGACCTCTAGAGAGAAGAGGACATTGTACTCTGACAGGAAAGTGCAACATAAGCGATGTTTTCCAAAACACATCATCCTGAAGACCCATGGAGCACTGATGGTGAACTGCCAACAAATAAAATCTTTAATTCCAGAATGCAGACAAATGAGGATGAGAAATGCAAGATCCATAAAACCTTGACACCAGTAACAGAGAGCCCGAATGGCCTTTTAGGGAAATTAGTTCAATCTTTAAGTACTAGCAGATTGGACAACATTGCCACTTAGAGGAGATCGGAGTGGATTCTCCAACTGCTTTGTCACCTGTCCCTCATTCTTCCACTGATTTGCTGAATGCTAGACTAGAGAGGCAGGATATGCCCTGGGTTCTGCTCATCAACCTTCCACTCTGATTTCCAAGCACAAAACTGTCCACTTAACAGCTACCCCGCTCTAAGAGAATTGGACGCAGAGGACTACGCAATTGGTAACAGACCTTTACTAGATACACTGGACAATATGAAAAGTGTAACATGTGAATGCTCCCTAGGTACCAGGCCCTGCCCTGTGGCTTTTATATTCGTTGTGGCATCTAATTCTCAGAGTATTTTAAATTGGATACGATTTCCCCTATTTTACGGATAAGAAAAGAGAGGCTCAGAGAGGTGTGCACAAGATCACACAGCAAGCAAGCTGGGGAGTTGGGGTGCAAGTACCAGCTCCCATGATTCTAGAGATGGCCCTCCTCACCAGTGACACATTCCGAAGCTCCCTCCCGAAGCCTCGGGGCAAGAGTGGCTCTCCTCTGTGAGGTACGAGCTCTAACTCCAAGTGAGGAATGAAAAAACACCAAATTCCGGCTTTCCTGTCTCAAGACATTGCCAGACTACTACTTCTCTTTGGTTTAACGACCACTACCACCACCACAATCTGACCAAAAGCGGTACCATCAGCCCAACACAGTGAGAACTACGTCCACACCATTCCAGCTACCTGCCACAACTGCCCCAATGAGAGATTAGCTGGGATTCAAAGCATAGGATATAAGAAGAAAAGAGAAGGGATAACTTTGTCTCCCTGATTTCGAAGACTCAAGAGCTGAACAAAAGAATGACTGTAAGTTCCAGAAACCTTTTGGGGCGCCTGGGTGGCTCAGTCGGTTAAGCGACTGACTTCGGCTCAGGTCATGATCTCGCAGCCTGTGAGTTCAAGCCCCGCGTCGGGCTCTGTGCTGACAGCTCAGAGCCTGGAGCCTGCTTTGGACTCTGTGTCTCCCCCTCCCCTGCTTACACTCTGTGTCTCTCTGCCTCTCAATAATAAATAAACGGCAAAAATAATAAAAAATAAACAGAAATAAAAAGTTCGAGAAAACTTTTGGGAGTAAGCCCTAAGGCAAACCCATTACTAGAGGGGCAGTACCAATGGCTAACAGTCAGTTGACCACTGGCTCACATCCAGTCCTTGACAGCCAAGTAGAAGGTTTTGCCCCAGGAAGAAACAGTCAGACGTGAACAGACACCTGAGGCAACTAGCCGACTGGACAAACATCTATCCATCTCTGTCTCTTTCTCAAAGAAGCATAGAAGAGAAAACACAGAACACTGCAGAAATGGAGCAGACTCAGGCTTCCCAGGCTAGCTACTGTCCCATTAACCTGGGAGCTTGTTGACGGCACACTGACAATTTATAGCAGCAAACACAGGGACGGCTGGACTGACTCTGTAAGAACAGATCAAGTATGAAGAAAACCGAGAACCAAGTAACAAACATGTGAAGATAAACCTCATCAGCATCATGCAGGAGAAAAAAAGTGAAAAATGAAGGTTGTGGGAGGCCATTTCACACCTCGGGAAAGAGGTGAGAGCGCCCAGAGTTGAGAACAAGGCTCCAAAGTGCATGAGGTTATGGAGATGGAATGACGTGGGTATTACGTGGACCAAGAATGAGGCACAAAGCAGGGACGATGCTGGTTCTGGAGCCCACCAAGCGGTGGTTTCAATTGTGACATCAAGGAAGAGTTCATTAGTGTGGTAAAGATAGATGCAGAGCTCGAAGAACAAGCAAGGGAGGAGGGGGAGAAGAAGAAAGTGGTGTTCAAGGTGCCCTGAAACATGGCAATTGTTGCAGGAGGTACTCTTACCGCACCTCTTACTTCAGAGTACTCTTACTGTACTCTCAAGGCCATGACTCACATCCACAGGCCATTACAAATGTGGACTTTTCGTGCTCTCTCCAAATCAGTCACAGAAATACAGGGACAGGATTGTATCCAATCCTTCATCATGGAACTTTAACCTTTACCCCCTTTAATGGATCACATCACCTAAATACAAAACAAGTAGTATTTTGGATAAATCATGTAAGTCTCACTATTATATTGCATTAAGTGTGTGTGTGTGTGTGTGTGTGTGTGTGTGTGTGTGTGTGTAAATGTTAACTTATTTAAGGTAAATGTTAGGAAGATATTGCAAATCTCCTAAGTCTGTCTTTTGTTTACATTATATATTAAGACATCATGAGCCCCGAAGTAATGAAGTGTTCCAGGTCTCCCTTGGATTCTGAGAGTCCTTCCCCTTTCACAAATGTACGTGATAAAGACACTCAATATTAGAAGAGTTTATAGGAATTACAGTAGGTCCATACGGAAGAGAATCCAAAAGGAACATCAAGGGGACAAGATCAGTGTCTAGATGCTCTCAGAGAAGGCTCGGGAAAGTCCAAGAGTGACCCAAGGTGACTGAGCACTGACTTGCATATGTGAACAGAAATGTCAGATAGGCAGAAATCACTCTGCCAATGAGCAGGCCCCAAAACAACAGCTATTGTAAAAGGAAAGTCAAGATCATGGAACTAAAAGCAAAAACCGAGATACAATTTGTTTTGTAAATGCTTCATTTCAGGAAAGATCAGGGTAATATATTTAAGGTACTGAAGGAATGAAAACACAAAGCAACGATTTTATATCCAGCCAAACTATTCTCCAAGAATAAAAGATTATAGGAAAAATGTCACAAACGTGGAAACATTCAGAGTATGGTTTCCATGACCCTTCTCAATGAATCTCATAAATTCTAAAAACTAGTTGGAGAAACTTCAGCCAATAAGTAATTTGAGAAGCCTCACCATGTAGACAGGTGGCTGGAGACTTATACCATGTAAAAATGCACAAGGCCAAACAGTGGCCAAACAATAAGAAGGAAAGTTCTGTGGATAAGGCCCATATTTTTGGAAAAGAGCTGTTTTAGATCACCCTGCAACTGAACTGTCATTTAAAAGACGATTTTCTATTAATTTGGAAAATCAAGTACAATGCCGTGTAAAGATTAATATACCACTCATAAAGGTGATTCAACTTGATCTATTTGATGAGCATATGGCTACCAAGGAAAACGTCTTTACCCTGACTGTCAAAGGAGGAGTAAGCAAAGTGCAGACAAATAGGGAAGAAAAGCACTCCTTTTCCTTGCAAAAGAAACAATGAGCACCAAGACTTCAAAGATAGTATGTGGTGTGTTCAAAGGAATGAGAGCATAGAGTGTAACAGGAGGAGAGACATGGGATTTTAGTGAAGACAGAGATGGTAACCATGTCTACGGGAGTCTTGAAAGCAATATTCAGGAACATGTGGACAAACTGAGATACAATTAGCAAGAGACATCAGGTTAAGTGTGGAGGATGGACCTGTGTAAGCCCAAAGAAGTCGAACCAGGCAAATATTACTCCTTCTGGTAGTGAGGGTCAACGGATCGCTTAAAAAAGGCTTGCCATCTAATAATTTTGAAATTATTTCGGCATCTAAATCGCCCTCAATCGTTAGATGAAGAAGGCAGAAAATAACTGTACAAGTCAGATACATCCGGATCGCAAGGGCGTGAGACCAAGAATCGCAAGGTGCCTGAGAAGGAAGCGATGTGGTTTCAGAGATTCCAGAGGGCAGGAAAGCCCCCAGAAGACTGGGGGAGGGCCGGGAGGGTAACGAAGCACCCCTCACAAAATGATGAGCCAGGTAATTCAAACGGATCTTCTTCCCTTCCTCACCAGGGGAGACACTGAGAGGAAACAATCTCTTTACCCTCAGCGTGAGAAGCACAAGTTACCAGGCAACAACCAACACAGGTTTTCTGGAGACATGCTGTCCGGCCCCTCCGACCGAGTGACAAGTCAGGTAGATAAAGGGGAAATAGGAGATGTAATCGTGTAGACTCCTGTTAGTCGCCTGATTCTGTCCCTTGTGACATTCTCATCAGCAGGCGAGGAGGATGCAAGCCACACCCATCGAGCTGCTATCTCTGGTGGGCTGTCAACCTGGGGACGCCTAACGAGTGATGTTCCACAGGTGTCCACCTTCCCACCAGGATTATTTAATATCTCTATCAGCGAGAAGCAGTAGAGCTTCCTGTGCCCAGAGGACCGGCCGGCAATCAAATCCCAGGGTCTCCCTATCACCGTTCTGTATCGCCGCTTCTCTTATTACCCGAGATGCAGCCCCGTGCCACATCTCGGCAGAGCGAAGACAAAAATCTACGAAGGTGCCTGAGTGCAGAGAGTTGAAAACTCACTCTGCGACAGCACTGTCCACGCAGACCCCACCCAAGCTCACAGCAACTCCGAAAGGCTTTTGGTTTTCAGTCAGTGACACATGACTGTGCACACAGCACTTCGAGGAAGGTGACACAGAATCCCAGGAGGCCTCAAAACTCGGAGTGGGCTCCAGGGAGGCTAAGAACCTTTCCGTCTGGAACCAGCCCCCGGGGCCTCCAACTGCAGAAATCCTCCCCAAAACACTATCTTTTAGAGATCCAGTTCCGCATGGCATCCTGCAGACAGTGATTTCTGAAGCAGCAGCCGACCCCAAAACCCAAAAGTGCCAGGAAACAAACATTATCCTTCAAAGGCCCTGGGAAAGCAATGGTAAGATCACTTAATTAGGCAGAAAAAAAAGAAACCGCAAAACTAAACTTAATGTGCATTCACCCAGACCTAAATTAAAAATAAGATGTCACTACAGAAAGGATTTTTCACAATGTGAGGTCCGAGAATACGGACACATTGTTCCATCCTGAGGAACCCAGTAGTTTCACTTTTATTACTAGACTCCCCTGGCTTCTAAGTCCCTTGCTATGAACATTTACAAATTTCATCGCAGCATTAGTACTAAACAATATTCATTAAGAATCCCGCCAAAGTGCAACATGTAAGTAAATCAAAGCTTTGATGCTCTATTTTGCAAATTTCATGGGCCACTAGGGATAATTAAAAGGGCAATTATATAAAGTTGGTGCAGTTTTGAGAAACAAATGACATTTTCTGCTTTAAAGCACTTGATAATTTGATATTTTGCTATTAGGGCCATCATGTGTACTTTTATAGACAGGCAGCCAAATAAACAATAAATGTTCCTTAACAGCCTCTAATGATTGTTTTTGCCCACTGATATCACTCACCATTCCAGTCCATAAATCATATGCTCCGAGATTAAGGTAAAGATAATGAAAAAGCAGTCGAAGCCATTAAGCCAGACGAGGAAAAAATAAGGCTAAAAGCGCTGATTTCTTCTGCGCTTTTTGCAAAGACGCTCAGCGAAGTTGGGAGCTTCTGCTGGCGTGGGGCTCAGTTTGTCCCTGTGTTTAACCACCGTTCTGAAGCCGGCAAAGTACATTACAGCTCATGAAAAATACAGCGAAGAAACTGCTAGTGGCAGAAGCATTTAACTTCCTTGTTAGCAGCCTCCCCCAAGTGGCACTTTTTCACCGGCAAGTTGTTTATTATGTTCCGTGCCAGGCAAAACTGATTAAATGGGGCTCTTAAGAATCAAAGCGTTATAAATTCATGGAAATACAGCAAGCAATAAATTCCATGGAATTAAAAGCTTACTAGTGCTATTAGCATTTCAGGGTGTTTGAATTGTTAATACTGATGTGCAAGAATGATGTGCCTCTAAGACAAGGCAGACCGAGGCAACACAGGCGAACAGCTATGAAAAAAAAAAATTTTTTTTATCAAAGTGGCACTGGGACTTGGCAGTTGTTATAGCCACAGGAATGGAGGAGGAGAGTAATTATCTCCAAAATTCTCATCTGCCCTGAGAAGTCAATCCCACCACAGAAGAGACAAGGCACCAAATAAAGGTTTTCACGCAGGAGCAAAACAAGCGTAAAAATATTATGCAAAGGATTTATGCTTTCAACAGATAGAAATTTCATCTTACCAACTAAGAGGGATGAGCATTTTATTTTGTAATCTAGTCTTGGCAGGGACGGGGCCCCACGTGTTGTGACTGGGCTGATCTTGGTTTTAGTACAGGACACAACCACAGATCGGGCCCCCAAAAAGTTATCACCAGTGGGGCTGGCTGCTTTGGTGCGGTGGCCAATAAAATTCCCTGGATTGTCATGTTTCATCTTCAACTCTTTCTGGGGGTTTTATAAAGTGTTATTCTAAAGTGATAAGGGGTAAGAAAAAAATCAATTATTATGCCATTAGGCAAGTGATATCCTCCCAAGTGCAAGACACAAAGTAGTAATTCTATTGCACCCATCTATTTAAAGAATACTTTGTTCCAACAGAAATGCATCTCAGGATCTTTGCTAGGCAAATACAAATGTTAACAGAGAGAAGGAAAAAAAAATTAATGAGTGCTTCTTAAAGACTCAGATTGTTTTTCAAAGGGCAAGGATCTATTGAACTTCTTTTTTAGAAGAAAGAATTATGGTCCACAAATACAGTGTGATCACATGAAAACACAATTTAAGAGAAAATGTACTCTTAAATCTAGAACTACCAAGATTCAGGAAAAAAAGTAATCCGAAGTTATCAATCCAGACAAATATCCCAAACACCTATTCATCCATTCTAGAGTTGGCCAAAGAAGTACTATTTTCTAACAGATCAAGAAAACTTAATCCTTTGATAAAAGAATTGCATGTGTAAATCTATGAATGGATCGCTGGTACATATGATTATCTCTGGGGCTATGTTCCACATGTGGATACAACATTTGTACTCACTGAAGCTGTCTGCTGCTTCCCCACAGAGCGACAGAGCCTGCTCATGTACCAAAAAATAGAAAGGAGACAGAGAGGAAAAACCTTACAGACAGAAACTCACATCCATTAATATACTTTCACTGGGCTTAAGCCCAAAGCCATGCATTGTTCCAGAAGCAACATTTTATAGGGCATCTGAATTGTTAGCACTGCTGTTCAAAACAGTTCTGCTTCTATTACAAGACCTACTGTGTGTAGAACACTGGCAGGGGAAATGAATAACTGTAAGACATTATTCCTGTACTCAAGAAAGCTTAAGAGTCTCACTGGGGAAATCATCAATTATAAAGCACCTATTATATATTCTAAATCAGGAATCCAAGTTTCTTAAAAGACAGGTTTCTCTACCCATTGGGATTTTAGAGTGACTTTAAGATAAGGCATACACCCAAAAAACAACCCCTGAACAAGCCAGTATTAGACCTATCAACATTCAATACACATACAATCCTGGCGTCTGTGTGTGAGTATGTGTGTGTGTGTGTGCATGTGCACACACGCAACAAAGTCTTCAATTACCAGAGAGTGAAGAGTAAAACCCTGATAAATAAAACACTGGGACAAATTCAAAGAACAATTAAGATGAAAAATAATGTGTGTACTTTGCTCTGGGCAGTACCCTCAGCATCACGAGTGAGTCAACTGAGATGCCCACATGAGTCTGCGTAGGAGTATATCCAATAGACCTGAGCAAAACCAAGAGGGTCCTTGCCCCCAGGGGTCTCACAATATGCTAAGCGTGGGGCAAGTGGCAGAAGGCAGCCTCAGAAACAATAAAGAAGACCTGGAAGTTTCCATGCCTGTGTCCCACACTCGTCCCTACCACCCTCCTCTAGTCTTCTCACATGGGTCTCTGGAGGCTTGTTCTCTTCACAAAGAGAAATCCACCCTCCAGCCTTCCTTGTCACTGGCCGACAACCCTGTAATGTCAGTGAGCTGCACTCAAGTGTTATGCCAAAGAAGAGACATTTATACCGTCAGCTTCTCCTAACTAGCTGGGATGAAGAGCACTCTGGTGCATTCTTTGACTACAGTTTAGAATCAACAGAAGTCGTTCTTGTTGATACTGTTTCAAGGGTAACATCTTTTAGAATGGCTGGGGATGAACTCAGTTCTATCTTATTTCCAGATGTGGAGACAACAGCCTCACAGCCATGGTCTTCCTTGGTTTGCTAGTGGAAGCAGCAGCAGAAAGGAAATCGCCCTGCGTTCTCCCCAACAGGGTCCCTCCCTTCTCACTAAACGCAAATGAGGACTAATGAGAGCCCTCCAATCCAGGGAGCCAAGTCCTCTCCCTGCTTGCTATTCAATCCCCCCGTGCTGCCCAATGAGCAGAAGTGGTCAACTGCTCATCTCCACATGGGCCACCTAAGAATGGCCCAATTCAAGTTTATGAGAGGCATCGGAAAGGAGCCCTTCGGGTCCAAGACTGGACCAAGTGATCAAGCTCAGGTTTCAAGAATTACCCGCAATGAGGTGCCGGGAAGGGACAAGTCCGACTAACAAACAAATGATGATTTGCTTTCCACTCGCCACTGTCCCCCTTCATACACACCTAGCTTACGGGAAGAAGCAGCAACATGTGACCCTAATACCACTGTAACGAACTCTGAGTCCAACTTCAGCTTCCCTTCCTCCTTACTACCTTAGCCATAAATCAAGCTGCTTTCTGCTCTAACCTCCTGTCTTTGTCAGACTGAAGACTACTGTGTTTTCCAGTACAAAAGTTGGCTGATATTTTCATGCTGTACCCTACCCCTCTTCAGGAGTCTTCTTTGAATGCAACCCTAGGCTGCCTCCGTTATTTCTGTAGCTGGGAACAAAGTTTCTGAGGACAAAGTGTGCCCTTGGAACACAAGCCCTTTGCTAACGGGGGGACTACAGCATGATAATAAGGCACTAATTGTGTAGCCCAGACAATGCAACTGAAAAAGGGACCGGGAAGGGAGACAAGTAAATAACAATACAAAGTAATAAACGCCTATCCCAATGAGTGCAAAGAAATAAAATACATTTATATTCTGAGGACTGAGTGATTACCTTGGATGGTCTCTTCACAGTGGGTGGCCACATAAGGAGAAGGTGGCACGGGGGCCATCTTGAAGCAGAACTTGATGAAAATTAAAATTGTCTGTTCATGCTCTTCACATCCTCAAACAGCTCTGACCTTACTCCTCGGCACTGTCCGTACGAAGTAGACATACAGCTCCCAGAAGCCTTATCTCTGCTGTTACTCTCTCCCTCGTCTCCGTCTCCTGCTAATACTCCCTCCGAGGTGGAGAAGACACCCCTCCCTAGAGTTCCTGGGAGGCTGATATTTCCCTATTAGCTTCTATATCTTCTCTACCACGCCATGAACTCCCCAAGATCTGCAGAAATATTTATCTTGGTGATTCCGCAAAAACCCGGAATAGAGAAGTTTGAGGCTCATCAAATTCAAATGCTCTCTGAACAGGAAACGGAGGAAAGCGGGAGGGAAAGCTGAGTCTCCAGGATCCCCCAAGAAGCATGTGACCCAAGGCTAACAGGAGAACAAATGCTGGAGGGGCTGGACAGGCAGGGAGACCCTTCTGGCTGCCCTTGGAGCCGAGAAGCTGCAAGGATGGAGTTGCCAGAGCTATTCAC
Source organism: Panthera pardus (assembly GCF_024362965.1). Classification (NCBI taxonomy): domain Eukaryota; kingdom Metazoa; phylum Chordata; class Mammalia; order Carnivora; family Felidae; genus Panthera; species Panthera pardus. The sequence continues at coordinate 39,012,859 of NW_026527013.1, forward strand.
CACAAGGAAAAGTGTCCCAGTAGGCACAGGGTCAGCACATAATAAAGTGGATGGGACACAGGTAAAGACAGGGCCTTTGAAAAAAATTTTTTAATGTTTATTACTTATTTTTCACAGACAGAAAGATAGAGCATGAGTCGGGGAGGGTTAGAGAGAGACAGGGAGACAGAGAATTAGAAGCAGACTGCAGACTCTGAGCTGTCAGCACAGAACCCGATGCAGGACTCGAACTCACTGACCACGAGATCGTGACCTGAGCCAAAGTTGGACGCTCAACTGACTGAGCCACCCAGGTGCCCCAAAATAGAATCTTTTAGGGCTTGGCTCAGGTCCAGCCAGGCCTAGACCTGATTCAGTTACATAATCACATAGTGTCTCTTTTTGCTTAGGTCCATCTGGCCTGAGTCTCAGTGGCCTGCAACTAAAAAAAAAAAAAAAAAAAAAAAAAAAAAAAGAAGATTCTAGAAGATACATAGATAATTCAAGTGGATAAAATAAATTAGCATTACACAAGAGACAAGCCCTACAGAGTCAGGAGTCTGGAGTGAGGATGTGATTGATGAGGGCTCAATCAACTGTTCCTTATCACCGGGTTTTGAGATCAATCAGCAATCTCACCTGATCTTCCCACTTACTAAAAGCAAGGATTTAAAAGAAGAGATCATCAAAATCCAGTATCTGATCTTTTCCAGCAGGGCTTGCCGCCCTTTAGGTAGTCACACCTTCACTCTTGGGCATTCCAGAACCGCTGTGTTCAAAGAGGCACCAACCTCATATATACACAAGCCAACAGCACAAATGGGGTCCACAGGGAAAAGACATTCCATACTCCTAACCACCAATTTTCCCTTCCAAAGGCAACCACTGTTACCGGCGTCTTGTCTCTATCCAAAAATATTCTACATATAAACAATCACGTGTGCTTTATATGTATACTTCTTTGGTCCCCTTCAACTGAGACAGTAGAACGACTCACTTGGTCACTTAAGCCATCTTGGAGACACATGCCCATCAGCACCTCTGGGTCTACCGTCTTTTTTAATTGCTACAGAGCAGTGTCCGTGTGTGTGTTGCACCCCCACCCTAGGGATGAACCGGAATTTAACCATTCGCTCCAGACACACATTTAGGGTGACTTCACTGCTTTTGTTCCCACAACCACTGCTACAAGTTAGATCCCTGTACACTGGCCTTTCTTTCCACCTGGGTGGACATAAATCCCGAGAAACAACAGTTGATTTTTTCCTGCTGCCTTTGGGAACTAAAGAGTCAACAACCTTGCCAGTTGGGAAAATAAATCCCCACGACCTTTGTACATACCCGATACTTGGGCTTCCCTTTTACTGGCATCTTTCTGATAGGATCAGACGACTAGGTGCCCTTGATGGAAAGAACAAAAAACAAAGGGAGGCACAATTCTGGAACATCAGCTGCTATCCACTATAGCAGAACTCAACCTGGCAAAATATGACCCCCCCCCAACACCTTTCATAAAATTAATAACATTTTATAGTCCCATTAGAAACTCCTATGTGCCTACATCAGAGGGTACACATGAGGCTGTTGGGTGCGTCCCACATCCTGGGAGTTACAAGTGGTATGGTAATCACACGCCCATGTCCCTGCACATTGGAGGGGTTCCCCGTTCTCTCACGTTTATCCTCTCTTCATGTTTTTCCTGAACCTTCCCACCTTTAATGCATCCTGGAGCAGTCCTTCAGCCTGCTTCCCGCCAGTCTTCTTACTCTTTCATTTTAAATAATGTAATAACGTTGACATTTTCATTTAGAGTTAAACCTTGCTAATTTGCACAAATGATGGGCAGACACAGCACAAATTAAAAGGCCTCAAAAATCAGCAAACACAAAAGAGCCAAGGATTAAAAAGAAATCAAACTGCTGCATTACGACACACACATTTGTTCTTACAAGCAAATTCTGCAGGCTCGCGAGCAAGTATGGACACTATGCTGCTTTCGAATATTCACTCTTTTCTAAGCTACAGGGTTACTTCCTTTCCAGGGCCTCCAGTGAGGATGCTTTCTGAACAAAGTATCACGGCGCATGGTGAGACTAAGTCTTTCTGAGTAACTATGAGGTATGTAAGGCAGTCTATGCACTCAGTGTTGCTGCTGTAAGAATTTCTGGGCATTACAGTGAAGAAAAATGCATTGTCTTAGTGCACGGGGGCTGCCATAACAGAACGCCGCAGGCTGGGTGGCTTACCAAGAGAAATTTATTTCTCACGGTTCTGGAGGCTGAGAAGTCCAAGATCAAGGAGCCAGTAGAGGAGGTGTCTGGTGAGGATCCACCTTCTGGCTCAGACATGTCCTCACATAGCAGAAGCAGGTGAGGAATTTGTCTGGCGTCTCTTATAAAGGACACTAGTCACATTCGAGAGGGCACCGCCCTCAGGACCCAGCCCCCTCCCAAAAGGCCCCACCTCCAAATACCATGACACTGGCTGTTAGGATTCAACCTATGGATTTGGGGTGAACCCAAAACTTGTCTATAGCATATAGAAAATGGTTGCATCCTGAAAACCCCCACAATGTGTCCAACCCAATCTCATCATCTTCATATTCCACTCTTGGGCTTTCCTAACATTCCAAGCCAAGGGTAGCTCCCTAAGAAATGTTCACATCAGCAACTGAGGTGCCATCTTGCACAATGCCCTCTCTCTCGCATCGTTTCCTCAGTCCATCAGTGACAACTGCCTAGTTCGCACTCCTAAATCTCTCTTAAAGTAGTTCTTCCCTTGCTCTCTGCCATCGACATCAGAGTCCCAATTACAGTCTTCTCCAGCTTGGTCTTCCAGAAGGGCTGGCCACATTCACCTATCCCATGGCTTCCTCTATCCCCTCTTCACTTCTGGTCTCTACACAGCCACCTTCACTCACCTTGTAGACTCTGCACTAACTAGGGCACCTACATGGCATGCACGTGCCCTCCCTAGCCTACGTCTAGTCCCTTCTTTTCATCTTGACTTAAATGATACCTCTTCACCGGCACCTCCCCTGACAATCCAAATGTCTGAAGTGGCCACTCACCTTCTCAGCCACTCTGTTATGCACGAGTTTAGCCTAATTGCCAACCAAAGTATTTGTTTATTGCCTCCCTCTATAAGGTCAGAAGAGCGAGAATTTATCCTGTATCATACAGCGCTCTATTCTCAGTGCCTTGAATTGCATGGATTGCCTTCCAAGCTGTCTACCAGGTGCTCTTCCCATTCTTGTATGCGTGAGCCCATCAAGAGGTGAAGTGTATTTCTCCTCCCCTTGAGCGTGGGCTGGCCAGGTGACATGCTCTGACAAATGCAAAGCAGGGAGGATGTGCTGGGCCAGTGCCAGGCCTCCCCTTAGGAACCTTCAAATGTTCTCTTACACCCTATCATGATGGAAAGGCCAAGGGGAAAACTGGGTCATGGCCCCTGTTAAGCCCTCCCCAAAGAAAAGGATCCCACACCAATGATTATTGTTTTAAGCAGCTAAATTTCAGGGCAGTTTGTGAAACAGCAGTAAATAAGTGATGCCTAAAAGATAATTGTTTGTGGAGAATCAGCAACTGCACCGCACCCCCCCCCCACCAGTGTTTCTGCATCTACTCCCCACTGCCCCCAGGCATTCTTAACACTTCACAGAGTGATCTTCCTCAAATGCAAATCCCATCCTGTTCTCCCTCCCCCACCCCCACCCCATCCCTCACTACAAAAACTAACAGAAGCAACGGTTTGGGAAGCACATATCCAAATCCATGTACATTCTACCCACAACCCGCATCCTTGGCCTCCTACTCACCCTGGCACCCTCTCCATGTGCCCATTCTTTGAACACATCATAATCCGTCCCCGCACAGGGGACATACTGTTCCTCCTCTCTGGTTCCCACATTTCCCCTCCACCCTTCTCTCTTTCTCCAGATCTCATTTTAATCATCACTTCTGCAGACTTTCCCTGACACCTACGACTGGGGCAAATCCCCCAACTGTAGGCTCTAGAAGGTACCACGCACCTCCCTTCCTTAGACCTCATCAGGTCAGCCTTTCTCAGCCCCCACTGGTCTGTGAGCTGCACAGAGGCACTATGATGTCTTTTTTCATTCACTGCTACCAACTCAGCAAAGAATACTGCATCTGGAACTCAGGGAGAGCTCACGTGTTTGTTGGGAGAGGGAATACATGAATAGCCGTGTTCACTTGGACTGTCTCCTTCAAATCCGGGCCCCACCATGCACTCAGGATGTGACCCTGGACATGCTGGATGAACGGCTGGTGTTCTCTCTGTGCCTGTCTTCCTTCACCTGGGAACACAGCAACACTCGCCTAACAACAAGGTTGTTCTCAAGTTTAAAGGAAATTCTATGTAACAGTGCATCCCAGTGCCTGATACACAGCAAACGTTCAATAATTAACTATTATTAGCATCCTTTCCTATTATTCCTTTTTCTCACTGTAAGGAAAGTCTGAAATTGTGAGGTAATAGGTTTTCTCATTGTTCTACCCTCTTCCCCCCCCCCTTCTATGAGCACAGAAACCCTGTACGTTATGCTAAGTAAAGATGGCCCATGGCACCTCCTCACCAACCTGGCCTCCCAAAGAAAATACCTATGGTGCCTCCATCACAGTCCTTAGAAGAGCGGATCTCAGAAAGCAATGGGATTATGCAATTTCCCAAAAAACAGAATGACAGATACCCAGGCCTCTCTTCCTAATAAGCTTCTTGTAGACATTTAATGAGGACTTTGTTATCCTCAATAGATATGTGAATTACTACCATTTTTCTAGAAAAAAGTTTGGAAGTATACACAAAATTTTCAATGAATATCTACAGCTAGCTAGCCAGCTGCCTATTTGTTTAAGTTTTAAACACATATACCTTTTCACCTAGCAACTCCCATTCTGATCATCTGCCCTAAGTCAGGACTTCTCAACCCTGACAGTTTTGCCTTGCAGGGGACATGTGACACTGCCTGGGGATGTTGTTTTCTTGTACTAGGCGTGATATGGGGTAGGATGTGGTAGTGGCATCTACTGGGCAGAAGCTAGGGACATTGCTGAACAACGCACAGCACGGACCTCCACAACGAAAACTGATCCAGTCAAAAATGTCCATCACGCTCCAGTTGAGAAACCCCATCTTAGAAAATAATCACACAGCCTTGTAAAGTTGAAAAAACAAGCTTGTTCACCAGCCCTATCGTGTATATCTTTGTATATCCACAAAGCGGGGCTGATCGAATAAACTCTGATATATCCACACACAACCAGAAGGTAGTAAGAGTGTTGCCACTTATTAATCATGACAGAAAGATACTGGCGACATATTTCTAATTTTGAAAAATATGTCCCAAATTTTAAAAATTATTAAAAACTATAGTGTGATACTGTTAAAACTGTAAGGGATCTAGACCCAACTGCAGAATAAATATATAATGCGAGGGGCGCCTGACTGGTTCAGTCGGTGGAGCACGCGACTCTTGATCTCAGGGGTTTAAATTCGGGTGCCGTGTTAGGTGTAGAGACGACTTAAAAATAAACTCTTCGGGGCGCCTGGGTGGCTCAGTCGGTTGAGCGTCCGACTTCAGCTCAGGTCACGATCTCGCGGTTCGTGAGTTCGAGCCCCGCGTCAGGCTCTGGGCTGATGGCTCAGAGCCTGGAGCCTGCTTCCGATTCTGTGTCTCCCTCTCTCTCTGCCCCTCCCCCATTCATGCTCTGTCTCTGTCTCAAAAATAAATAAACATTAAAAAAAATTAAAAAAAAATAATAAACTCTTCAAGAAAGAAATATAATGTAAGCTACAGATGTAATGGCATTTAATAGTATATTTCATTTAATCCCATATATCTAAGGTATTATCATTTGGGGGCACCTGGTGGCTCAAGTGGTTAAGCATCCCCATTTCAGCTCAGGTCATGATCTCACCGTTTGTGGGTTCAAGCCCCGTGTCAGGCTCTGGGCTGACAGCTCAGAGCCTGGAGCCTGCTTCGGATTCTGGGACTCCCTCTCCCTCTCTGCCCCTGCCCTGCTTGTGCACTCCCTCCCTCCCTCCCTCCCTCCCTCTCTCTCTCTCTCTCTCAAAAATAATAATCTTTAAGGTATTGTTATTATTTCAACCTGTAGTCAGTATCTAACTTAATATGTATTTTATAGTCCCATTTTTCCAAAAATCTGGTGGGGATTTGACACAGCACAAGCTGATTCAGACTAGCCACATTTTAACTGCTCAAGAGCTGCTTGGCAACTGGTTACCATATTGGACAACCCAGGTCAACGCAGTAACAGATGGGCAGAGAGAATGATATTTAGAAGGACTGTCTCCAACATGGTCCAAGTTGTGATCCTGGGGGATGACCTTGCAATAATGTTTACTTTCTTACTTATGTTTTCCTGTTTATTTTTACAATGAGAAATATCATGTATAAGAAAAAAAATCAAGCTATGCATTTAAAGAAAGAAAGTAAATTGCTCGTTGGCCTTCATAAACATAAGTGAAAGTAATCCTCATGATCATTTCTCACATCGTTGTTGGAAATGATAGATTCTGGAGATTTCAGAGAAAGGGCTTGCCACCCGCCTCCCAAGCACGCACCTGAACGTCTACAAGCACACAAATGCAATCCTTTGCACAACAGTGGAGTTGTGGTCACTTCTGACAAGTGTACCCCAAATAGCCAACCCATGCTCCCTTAAAACACATCTGAGGAGTGCCTTCACCTTCTCCCAGATAGCCAGGAATTCCTGCTTCCTGCCCTGGGGACCTCCTTGCTTCCCTCCCTCCATTTCTGTCTCTGTCTCTCTCTTTGGCCTTGGACACAGTGAATACTGAGTGAATACTCAATGAAATTTCTACCCACACTCCTCAACGTGAAGTGCTGGGGACACCAGCCTAATGTTCTATTAACACAGTCTCCATGGGTAACTTCCATAATAAGATTACGTTAGAGCCAACGAATCTCGTACACAGCCCTGGAAAACCTTTTCACGATATCACACAGTTTAGGTGCGAGTCCCAGATCTCTCTCTCTCTGAACTCAGAAAACATCTGGGTGTCAATGGCCTGGCCTAAATTTGAGCACTTAGATCTAAGCTCTGGTGTGGCGCAGAGGCTGATTCAAATTCATAAAAATGAGCCAGTGGGATCCTGCTGGATGGCCCCACCCGTCACCTGGTGATGGCAGGTGGGAGGTGAGAAGGAGAAAATGATACAGAAATACACGTTATCTTGAAAAACCTCAGGTATCAGGATGCCTATTTCATTTCTATTTCCTCTAAATAGACTCTCCCCAATAAAAACAGCCATTTGAAACCATTTTCATTAACTTTAAAGTAAATTAACAGTAAAATATATTAACGTCCGTGAGAACTTACTACATCCCATGCACAGTGCTAATAATAAAAATAGACATTATTGAGCCAACATCACTGAGCCCTTCTTGGATATGAAGCATTGCTCTAAGTACTTTTTACTTGGAATAGCTCAGTTAATCTTCCAACTACTTCCAAGTCCCTACTTTTTTAGATAAGGGAAAAAAGGCTTAGAGAAGCCGGTTGCTTCCACGAGATCACAAAGCCAAAAAGTAGCAGGGGCTGGATGTGAAAAGCAGACCTCTAAGCCTGAACTCTTAACCAAACTGTTCTCTACATAATTCTCACAGCACCTCTGGGAGACAGGTCCCTTCCTTCTGCCCATGTCTCAGCTGGGTACAACTGACTGACACGTCGGGACCTGCCAAGAACGGTCACATCCAAACTCAGACGAGGCCCCCCCACCAATCCCCATCTCTGAGTGGGGCACCGGGTCCCCAACCCCAAGCTACCCCTTCATCACTCCAGCACTGAGAATGTTCATCTCAATTACAAATCAGTTGTGTTTTGAAACAGCGGTGACAGGAACCAGGCGAGTACAAAGACAGGAGGGCGCTTGCTGAGTGATTCCCAGGAGTGGGAAAGCCTGAACTCTGCCCCTCCTCTGCTTGTGCACACACGTGTGCGCGCGCGCGCTCTCTCTCTCTCTCTCTCTCAAAATAAATAAGTAAACATGGAAAATTTTTAAAATAAAAAAATGCAAAAAGCCTAAAGAAGCAAAATTTCTGGACTTCACTTCTAATCAAAGAATTGAACAAAAAATTGAGATACACTTTTTTTTTCTCCTATGAGTCGTTATAACAAAAAATGTTGATGCTCATTGTTGGCAAAGTTATAGTGAAATAAACACTCTCAATCAGTGTTAACAGGAGTGTGAACTGGGCCAGTCTTCCCCCATTCAGTGCTGAGTTCGGAATCCCCGAGAGCACTGAGAAAGCAAGAGGAAGCACACTCTCCTTTTCTACATTTTCCTTTTTGATTCCCTCTTTCAGGTGTTGATGAGAATCAGCTGGTTGAGCTTACAGATTAAACAGAAGCAATGCCCAAGGAGGTGGGTGCACCTGGCAGCACCCCCACTTATCAGCCTTTGGCAATACCCCTACTGGCCAGTCGCCAATGGGAGGGGCTCCCGTGAGGTCCACAGCTCTGTCCCCAGGGTCTTACGGCTCAATTGTACACCACTGTGCTTCTCTACAGGCTGCTGGAACCACAGGGCTGGAGGAGACTAGCTCAGTGGGTTAATTAATAAAGGGATTAAAAGAGAAATGGAGAGAAGCTTCTTGGGCCGGAGAGCACCAGCCACGTAACGGCATCCCTTCCCCAAGTGTGACAGGGACACTCCAGAAGGGACCTGACTGGCCACAGTTTCTTTATTTGAGCCGCTGCTGCTAAGGGAGAAACAGCACTAGCGGTAAGAGAAACAACCTATGACTCTTAACGGGCTAAGTGCTTTATGTAGAACTATCTGTCTGTCCTCATCATCAAGCAAAAAGGGAAACTTAACCACATGTAAAGAGCCTTTCTTTTTTGTTTACCAGTATATCCCTGGTGCCTAGAAGAGTGCTTGACAAAAGTAAGCATTCACTAATTATTTGGTGAATAAAGGAATACATTGAAAGCATCCAAGTTTTTGGAAAGCTTGTGAGCCCCAGATCTCTCGATGTGGCTTCAGCAAAGTCTGAGTGCCAGTGGCCTGGCCTTTTCCAATTTTAACACTTAGATTTTTTTTTTTTTTTGAATGTTTTGTTTATTTTTGAGAGAGAGAGGGCAAGTGAGCAGGGGAGGGATAGAGAGAGGGAGTCACAGAATCTGAAGCAGTCTCCAGGCTCCGAGCTGTCAGCACAGAGCCCGATGCAGGGCTTGAACTCACGAAACATGAGATCATGACCTGAGATGAAGTTGGACACTTAACCAACTGAGCCACCCAGGCACCCCAAATTTTAACACTTAGAGCAAAGCTGCAATATAGTGCTCTGTGAATTCCCTCTGGAAATCCTACCATAAGGGCTACTGATCAAGGACCATCTTCTTGACAGGATTCCTTCCCTGTGCTCTCAGCATCCTGGTTTCCTCATTCACACTCCCTCAAACCCTGGCTGCTCCAAAAATTATGAACAATTAGAAAAAACACAGGGGCGCCTGGGTGGCTTAGTCAGTTGAGCATTCAACTCTTGATTTTGGTTCAGGTCATCATCTCACAACTCCTGAGATCGAGCCCTACATCAGACTCTGATGACAGCATAGACCCTGCTTGGGATTCTCGCTCTCCCTCACTCTGCCCCTCCTCTGCTTGTGCACACACATGTGCACTCTCTCTCTCTCAAAATAAATAAGTAAACATGGAAAAATTTTAAAATAAAAAAATGCAAAAAGCCTAAAGAAACAAAATTTCTGGACTTCATTTCTAATCAAAGAATTGAACAAAAAATTGAGATACACTTTTTTTTTCTCCTATGAGTCAAGTTATAACAAAAAATGTTGATACTCATTGTTGGCAAAGTTATAGTGAAATAAACACTCTCAATCAATGTTAACAGGAGTGTAAATTGGGGTATTTTGAAAAATAATGTGACAAGATGTATGGACAACCTGTAAGAATTCCATAAATTCTTTTCTAGCGATTTCCACCTCTAGAATAGATCTAAAGAAATAAAACTTGAGAAACGCTTATGCACAGATATGTCCACTGCAATATATGACCAAAAAAAACTGGAAACAACCTCCACAGCCAATAATGAAGAAAAGTTAATTAAATTTTATTACACGTAAAAGGATGACACAGCTTACAATCATTTAAAATGTCTTTAACAATACTTCATGACATGGGAAAACGCTCACCATGTAATATTAGATTTTAAAAAGAGACAGACAATTCCATATACTGTATGATGGCGGTTTTATTAAATATGTATATATTCAATGAAAAAAGAATGGCAGAAAATTTATGTTATTCTCCGGGTCAGGATTCTAGATTATTTTTACTTTGATATTTGATCGACATATCTGTAATTGCAAATTCCCTCTAATGAGTTGGTTTTACATTTGTAATCGGAAAAGAAAATAAAGTTCATAAGAATTTCCTACTCTATTTCTATTGCTAATAACATAATGAGAACTTAGCTAGTGAAGCTCCCAGTGACAAATCTATATTGGTCTTCATGTATTTTTATCCCACATTCGGAAATAAAGAGAGGATGTCAACCCCATTCCATAACTAGGGGGAGGATGAGATCTTGGAGTGTAAGTAGCTTCAATCAAAGAGACAATATATATCTCAAAAAACATGAGGAAAACACAATTATCCTTCCCCGTACCTCAGCCCTTGGCAAAACAAATGCCACATGGAAGGTGTTCCTTTGTATGAATCAGTCAGATAAGGGCAGTGGACACTGAAATTCTCATACACACAAGACTCAACAATTTTTAAAAGGCACAGTAGTCAACTGGCAGGAACATTCTACTTTTATATACATCTTCATCAAATGGCCTTGGTGAAAAAGCCAATCAGCTTTCAAAGCCAGGAGACAGAGAGGGAGAGACAGGAGTGGGTAAGAGCAGGAGAAAGAAGAAGGAGAAGCATTGGGAATTCTAGAAGCTGGAAGAGAAGGGAAGGAGGAAATGGAGGTGGGAAGGAGAGCGAAAAGTGGGCATTTTCTGAGATGAACATTGTAATTTTTGTTTTCGTTGGTTTGAGATGAATGTGTTCAGGTGATGTTTCTCAGAGATAATACGGTGAAACGCTTGTAAATGGTGTAATTTCCCTCAACATTGCTGGAAAAAACAGAGTGAGCACTGTAAATGAAATCCAAGATAAGAGCCATATATATATATGTATAAACAATACATGTTTGTTTTTGTCAGGTCTGTTTTTTTAATAGTCAACTTTTTAAGAGTCGTATTTTAGTATTTCCACTTGTTTTTGGTATTATATCATAAAAGGAAGGAAAAGGTGTAGGAGAAGAGCCGGGGATTCCCAACCCAGAGGGCTACAATTATGCAGTGGCCTGGGGTATGTCATTTTCCTTTCCTGGATGTTGGCTTCATCTTCAGTAAATTACAAGAAAGAGACCAGAGAAGTCCCACATTCCTTGGCCCTCTCTGAAGTTATAAGACTACTTCACTGAATGGCTGTTTGGGGATTTTAAAATTAGATGGGGTCATGGTCACAAAGGAGAGGGGCACGCAGCTCAATTTTAAAAACACAGTGAACCTCACCAGAACTCAAATGTTTATTGCCTAAACCATTAATGACGATACTGCTGAGGTACGGCGAACAAGGGAAGAGAACTTAAATTTTATACTCTAAAAGCGGTAAGTACATTTCAATTTTTCTGGGTAAGCAGACGGAAACCCAACCAAAGCAAATTTTGGAGACGCAAATGCAAACAGAAGTCAATGGCTTGCTCTGGGGAAAGAGAAGGAGCAATTGTTTGGGATAATAAAACAAAGAGAGGATGAACAGCTGACCCTTCAAAGAACACAAAGTGCCCAGCTCACAGGCTAAAAATCAAGTTGGGAAAGTGGGAAAATACCAAGAAACAATTCAGATCAGAAGAAAAGATGCCTAGCAGCTTAAAGTCTAGAAATTGTGAAATCAAAATTAATGTAAATGGTACCACGATTTTCTAATCGTGGAAAATGCATACAGTCCACCCCAAGGGGTGATCATGTGTGCTTCAGATTAGTTTTAATTTATTCAAAAGTAGAGGGAGAAACTGGATGATAATCTAAAATCTCAACATCATTTATAAAACTAATTCAAGAGACTGAGCTAACTTGAGATGCTCAAAATAGACATCCTGGACATCATGACTAATTGGAAAAAATCGGAAGCCCCACCATTGCAGGAATAGACAACCCAAAAACAGAAGTCACCAAAGAATCCTAAAAATAGTACTTAGATATAACATATAATAACTTGAAAAAAACTTGGAGATTGTAGGGTTAAAAACAGGAAAAGGAATAGTCCATGCAGTACGACCACATATAAACAATCTACATACACAAAATACTGGCAGGATACTGACAAAATGGTGAACTGTTTTTGGTGAGGTCACCAGTAAAACTGTTCTTCTGACATTTTTTTCCTCTACTTTCATGCTTTTCTAATTTCTTTTAATGCCATCTTATAATGAAAAAAAAAAGTACATTTATTATCTTCCACAAATAGCTAACATTCTTACCTCACCCACAACTATTAGTACCTGAAGACAGACAAAGAATATTTTTAAAATTATTTTACCTATAATTTTCTAGATGCTTGATGATTTGGGACCAGCCTAGAAATTTCAAAAGCGTTAACTGTGTTTCAGATTTTTTGAATAAGCCAGAATCTTTGATGCTCTTAGTTAAGTTGAAAGGCAGATGACCCCTTCAAAGACTGTATCTTCAAAGACTACCATAAGGTAAAGGTCACAGACTGACATGTGGCTCAAGCACAAACTAGCACTCTACTAATCTAGAGACCATGTTAACCACACCAAGCTGCAGTGTACCTTTAGATGGTTAATACATCCCCCTTTCCCTCTGCCTTTTCTTTAAACGTAGTATCATCTCGACCATTGGAAAGAATAAATTGAAAGGGGCAAAATGTACAAATTCCTCGGTGTAGCAGTGAATTTTGCTCTGATCACTTTCCAAGGGCTGTACCGTGACTGGAACATCACGGAGTTAGGCCCCTGTCCGGGTGGGGCGGCGAGGGGTGGAGGTGCCGGATGACCTTAACAAGTAAGAGTGCTGAACAGGCACTATTCCGGGAAACTTCATTCAAAATGCCTACCATAAGCACACTGGTAGTTACATGAAGCCGGTATATGTTAGGGGAATGAGACTCAAAATATTTTTGACTGTGGTTAAGGTTATCGATGACTTCCATGTTGACAAACACAATGGCCAGTTCTTTCTCATCATCTCTTATTACATCTCAGCAACCTCTGAGGCAGCTGACAATGCTCTCCTCCTTTAAACAATGTCCTCCATAGGCTCCTGGCTCACCCAAATCCCCAAAATCTCCCGCCAGCTTTGACTCTTCCTTCTTTGTACCCTGTCATCAAGCTTCCTAATGGTGCTGGCGACAGAACCCTCATCTTGGAGCCCTACTCTCCTTTATTTGTACCACTGTTCCCTTGGTGAGCTCACCCGGGTTCATGCCTTTACATATTACTTACATGTTACAAATCCTCAGTTTATAGCCTCAGCTAGGACACTTCGAGACCCACATATACAAATGCCCACTTGACATCTCAATCTGAGTGAATAACAAACAGCTCAAACCTCACGCGTCTACAGCTGTGCTCCCGGTTTCTCTCATCCACCCTTGACAAAGATTCTTGGCTTGACCAAACTTCCGTCAGGCTCCTGAATCCATGTGGGCACCTTCCTATAAAATCCAGTTTGAGCAAGAACCCTGCTAAGTGAATTGAACCACAACCCCCTCTACTACCACCTTCAGTATCTGATCACCGCTGACATATGACTGGATTCCTCATCTTCCATCATCTCCCAGGTAATGTCTGATCCCCCTGGGCTGTGAGATCTGTTTAGCTTAGACCCTCTGCTTACCCATGATGTTTACTCTTGGAAGTTTTCCATCCACTGACACCCACCCTGCTATAACTTCCTACTTGCCAGGGCTGTATTTAGAGTTGAGCCCAATCTCTCCCGTATAAAACCTCACCGGAATGTTCCCTATACCTAGTGTGATGGTCCTGAATAAAGCGTACCTTACCAGCTTTAACAAGGGAGATTAAATATTTCTTTTCCTTTATACCCTAAACCTGCTCCCCTACAGGGTTCCCTATTTCAGATCATGGCAGCCCCCTCCTTACAGAAATTGCTTGGGTCCCAAACCTCAATCTTCTGCTCTTTCCGTTCTACCCACAAGCAATCCATGACAGGATACTACCCCATCGTCCAGGACAAAGATCTTCGAGTCATCCTCGATGCAACGTGTTCAAATTCCACATCTATTCCACTAGGAAAGCCTTTGGCTCTACCTTCAAATAAAGCAAATTTAAGTACTTCTCACCACCTCTAGTGCAGTCCTCACCCTGGCCATCACCCTATCTCACTGGGATGATTACAATGGCCTCTTAACAAGTCCCCCTCCCTATCATCTATCATCTTGCCTACTCCACCCACAGGCGACTTTCAAAACATCTTCCAGAGTGATCCACTTAGAGCATGAGTCAGATCTTAACCCACCTCAAAGCCCATCGATGGTTCCCTATTTTAGTAAAAGTCTAAGAGTCCAATGAGTCTTCACGCCCTATTCAGCCTGGCCCTTTACTTCTTCTCCCCCCACCCTCCAAAGTTTGTGTATGTATGTATGTATGTATATATGGATGCATTTACTTATTTTTAGTGATCTCTACACCTAACATGGGGCTCAAACTCAGGACCCTGAGATCAAGAGCCACCTGCTCTTCCAACTGTGCCAGCCAGGCACCCCCTACCTTGTTACTACTTGACCTAGTCTCCCCTCCGCCCCCCCCCCCCCCCCATGACTTGACTTCAGCCACACTGGCCAACTTGCTCTCTTTAGAACAAGCTACATCTTCACTCAAAATGCCTGTGCTTCACAGAGACCCACTCTGGTTATTTACAGCTGGAACCCCTTGCTCTAGCAAGCCCATCTCCCTTATCCTCCTCTATTTTCTCCCCAGCACCTATCCCCGTGTATTATATTTAATAATTCCCCATCCACCTGAGCAAAGCTGACCATTAGAAATATAATGTCTGCCATTTATGTATCTGTGACTACACTGAAACAGATGAAATTAAGTTGAATAATTTATATTATTTGTCCTAACATAACCAAAATATGATCATTTCAATGTGTCATCAAAAAAGAGTAATTGTTCAAATATTTTTTTCCCTACAAAGTCTTTGAAGTACTTTGTCGAACTCACATTTACAGCCCATAGAAGTTTGGGCTAATTGTATTGCAAACATGTGGCTGGTGGCTTCCACACTGGACAGTGTAGGCTTACTCTATTTTATTCTACTCTACTGTATGCTTATTCCAGGTTTTAAAAATTCTTGGGCACAATCCACTAAACTGATTTCCTAACCCACAAATGGGTCCCAATGCTCACTCGACCAATCACTGCTCTAAATAAACTTCAGAGTACGTAATCTGTAATGAAAGAATTTTAGGGCACATTCTCTGACCTCCAGGGTCTGCTCAGGACCCTCTGAAAGGGAAAAAGATTTCCAGAAAAAGAGGCCTGGAGGGATAGGGTGAGGAATTGAAGTACCATGCCAATCCACAGACTGAAATCATCACTGTCCATCCAATGACGCAAGACTGTTTTCTTAAAAGGTAATTTTAAATAACTCACTGCACTGTCAGCTAATTAACAAAATATCTAATGACTTATAATTATATAGTACATACGCGCTAATATACAATATTCAAGGGGATATCTGCATGATTTTCACACTTCTCAAAGAGTATGTTTGAAAAGAACAGAAAGATTTCAAGTTTTTCATTTTCCCCCCTCCCCACCCCCCACGCAAAGGCTATGGAAATACAACGGTTCAGATCGAGGACAGAGAAGTACAAGGTTAAACGACTGATCTTCATTTTTCAATTGTGAACTACCACTCACGAGGAGTCTTTTAAAAATACACCATAAACTTCAAATCTGAACTCAGCCCTGGACAGAATTCCAACTTGCAAAATCAACTCAAACTAAGGATTCTACCATCAATAGAACATTTGCCCCTTTAAGGTTCTGGATATTACTACATACGAGGGGGTAGTACTAATACAGTCAAGGTTAACACAGATCTGCTCCCTTAAACAGGGTTTAGTTTTTGTACAGTTAAGCTTCAAATTTCTTCCTGAGGCTTTTGAATTACCAAAGAAAGGCAATATTCCCTCTATCTCTGTTAAGCTGTTAGGTTGTCACCTAAACTGAGAATCTCTTCCTAAGATGCTCAAGGTGAGCAGCTGCGATATTGGTGCCCTTGGCAGATGGAAGAACAAAAACATCATTTTAAAAAGATGAATAAGACCATTTGGTAGTTGGTTTTGTATTTTTGATTGTTCACAGTGCAAAAATATGGCTAGGTGATAAATGCTGCAAAGACTGTCTTTACTACTAAATACGCCTTGATGGACATTTCAACAAGTGACTCCCGCTTGAAAACGAACTCTATTGAGCATATTTCTCTGGAAATCAATATTTAAGAAAATTTTTTCTTTGAATCTAACATTCAAGAGAAACAGCTCTTGTTTACAGAGTAACTTAGTTTAGCATTATGGTTAACAATGTTTAAAAACAGCTAACTTAAAATGCAAACATTTAAATTTTGAAGTTTTAACTGTTGGGAGGCCAAGTCAGTTCTATGAAAATATAAACAACATGAGAACAGTAGTTTTCCCCCCAATTCCATCCCCTGCGAGAGTATTTCAGGTCATCATTTTGTTGGGTTTAAGAGTCAGACCTCAAACAACTCTAAGGTTGTTAAGAGAGTTACAAATTTAAATGCTTGGGTTGAACTTTGAAAACACTATGCTAAGGGAACAAAGTCACTCCCAAAAGGCCACATATTGTATGATTCCATTTATGGGAAATGTCCCAAATAGGTCACCCTATACAGACAGAAAGTAGATTCGTTGTCAGGTGCTGAGCTGCGGGGAGTAACTGCTAATGTTACAGGGTCCCTTTCTGGGGTGCTGAAACTATTCTGAAACTAGATTGTGACGATGGTTGCAAACCCTGGGAATCAACTAAAAACCAATGGATGGTGTTCTTTAAATGGGACAAGTGTATTGCATATGAATTATAATTCAATAAAGCTATTAACAAAATTAACATGCCTGATAACGTTCATAACAACATTGGCATGACAGATACAAGAAAACCAAGTTAACCTAACAAAGCTTCCATATAAGGCTAAAATACATAAATCCCTGATACCTTGGTCTCCCACTTTAGAGACTGCTTTCTCACAGCAACCAATATTTGCCCTTCCTAACACTGCTCATCACCATCGTTCATAATAACTCTCTTCCCCTCTATAATATAAACAATGACAACAGAGACTATGTCTGTTTTTTTTTTATGTTTATTTATTTATTTTGAGAGGAAGAGAGAGAGAGAGTGCAAGCAGAGGAGGGGCAGAGAGAGGGGACAGAGAGAATCCCAAGTAGGCTCCATGCTGTCAGCACGGAGCCCCATGTGGAGCTTGATCCCACAAACCGTGAGATCACGACCTGAGCCGAAATCAAGAGCCAAACGTTTAACCAAGTCACCTGGCACCCATAAGACCATGTCCTTTTTATGTACTGCTGTGATCTTAGCAATCATCAGTAAATATCTACCATCATCATAATCATCAGTAAATATCTACAGTAGGAATTTATGCGTGTATGCAGTATGTACTTTTGTATGAATGAATGAATGAATGAATGAATGGAAGAAAGAAAGAAATCATTGTACTGGGCCAATTCAATCGATCAAGTTGTTGTGTTCGAAATATCCCCTTAAATCTATTCTCCAATTCTCTCATGCTCTGGACACCTTGGTATAAATACTTCCCAGCAGCCAATGGAGCTTCTTATGACCATGTAACCATAATCTTACCAATTAAGGGTCAATAGATGTGATGTGTGCAATTTTTAACTCATTTGCATCAGAGACGATAGCTTGCCTTGGACTTCTCCACTATGCTTTACCCATGTGAATAATAACAAAATCCCAAGGTAGGAGAGCAAAAGAAAGAACCTGTCAGTCAAGCTAGACTGGCCAGAGTCTTACATGAGAAAAAAGTAAACCTCTATTTTATTTAAGCCACTGTATGTTGGGGTCTCCATGTTGTACCAGGCTAGTCTTTACCCTGTCACAACGCAAGCATGGATATGTGAAGAGAAGGGGGGAGCGGGAAGGACTTCAATGTTTAACTGAACAGAATAAACTAGTGATTCAGCTAGCGTGGTCATCTGGTGGCTCAATGAAGACACATCAAGTTGTTATGTCTTCATTAACAAGTTGATGAATTAATAATCACATAATTCAAATGCTGAATTCTATCAGGTGGTCTTTTTGAAAGTGATTTAACTTTGAATTTACTGCCACTAAATATTTACATCAAATAAATACACACTTTCAAAAGACCTAATGGATATATTTTAAGTAGCTGAATAGTCATTTTTACTTTTATTTGCAAACAAGATATAATTTACAATATGCAAGACACAATGTCTATAAGGATGCTTTATACTCCCTGAGCCAACAAAAAAGAGCTCAAACTGGGGGTAGAAATGATTATACTAGCTTTTAGAGGGTTTCTTTTTGACAAATAAGTTGGCTGTAAAAAATAAATTAAAGGGGTACCTGTGTGGCTCAGTCAGTGAAACACCCAGCTCTTAATTTGGCTCAGGTCATGATCTGATGTGAATGAGTCCCACGTCAGGCTCTGCACTGACAGCAAAGAGCCTGTTTGGGATTCTCTCTCTCCCTCTCTCTCTGCCCCTTCTCCACTCTCTCTCTCTCAAAATAAATAAACTTAAAAAAAAAAGAAATTTAAAAAAAGGTAACCAATACATAAATGTGAAGCTTGAAGATGTCTAAAATCCTTAAAAATAACCAGTTAATTGTAATCTTTATGGTCTTGATGATTATCATCCACTCCTAATGCCACTCAGAACTGCTACAAGAGATGAATTTTACAAACTGGATTTGAATTTTAAGCAAAAATGCATGTAGGTAAAATGCCAACATTGGGGGACAGCAGAGAGAAAATGACATATAAACCTTTATTAAGTCACCAAACTAAGGCCGCCATGATAAAATGACATCAATAGAATTGTGACCTGAGCAAGATGCCTCTTTAGGTCCAATCTTGACATTCTTTTAAAAAAAAATTTTTTTTAATGTTTATTTATTTTTGATAGAGAGACAGAGCACGAACAGGGGCGGGACCGAGAGAGAGGGAGACACAGAATCAGAAGCAGGCTCCAGACTCCGAGATGTCAGTGCAGAGCCCGACGTAGGGCTCGAACTCACGGACTGCGAACCCATGACCTGAGCCAAAGTCGGACTCTCCAAGGACTGAGCCACCCAGGCGCCCCTCCAGTCTTGAAAATCTACATGACCGTGGGTAACTTACTAATCATCTATGGAACCACCTTCCCAGTTTGTAAAGTGGGGATTATAATGATTGCCACCCACCTTTCAAGAACGCTGGCAACCAAACCCATTTCGTAAAGTGCTCAGATCCACTTGGAAGAAAACTGTCACATCGCTAGCAAGTAAGATAACTGTTACTTATGACTCGTCAGACCTTTGAATCTAAATTTGAAAAATGGCTTCATCTGTTTTTCTGAATATGCCTGGCCACTTTTATGCACATAACTAGTTTTTCCCATAGTGCCAATGTAGACATATTTATTTGCATCTATGCTGACTGTTAATGATTCCCAGATTTCAAATGCGGGCATGGCATTTACTGAGAAGCTCCTGGCATCTGAATCTACCTCTTCTTGATGATTTGGAGATGGTGCTGGTTTCTCGATCATCACTGGATAGCATGATCTTCTCTGTTTAAGATTTATTCCCTGGGGAGAAACACTAGCCATTCCAACCATTTTACAGATCTTTTTTAGATTTTACAGTTTAACAAACTTTTTTTTCTTTATATATAAGAGATCAAAATATATAAGGATTCATTTTTTAAGGATCTTTGAGCTTGTTAAAAGGTAAAAAATACAGGTGATTTATTATTTAGGTCTATGCACCTTAACTGATGTCTAAAGGAAAATAAAATTTGAAATGAGGATCAAATAAAAGAATTGATATTATAAAAGAAAAACAAATTAAATAACACAATGTTAACTAGGGGTAGGAGATACGAAGTTTATATAAAAAGATATCAATAAGAAAAATGTGGAATGTGAAAAAAAAACTAGAGACATTGAGCAAAAACTCTTACTCTGAGCTTCCTAGCAGTCAAGTTTAAAAGTTTTATGAATTTGTTAATCAGCTTCCACTGTGTCATGACAAGAGCCATCAGAAGGACAAAATTTTTCACTGCTCCTGACATTTGACAATGCATTCCTTATTTGCAGTATATCACATGTCCTTGATATTATACAGAAACAATTTTTTTGTCCCCATGGACTACCTCCCATAGTCAACACTAATGAAAAATTCCTAGAAACTTTTTTTTCTCCCCAAACTTGCCCCTGACTCACGCTATTTTAAACTTTGAACAGTATCACAGAATTGGAAACAAATCGCAATGCACAAATTCAAACGTGCACATTTTCAAGTCATGGGTGTTAGCATAGGCCATCATAAAGACATCAAGTCACAGGGAAAATAATTCATGCTTACATGTGACTCCAGAGAAAACAATGAAAACCCACTTAGGATGCCCGTATTTGAGGCTGTGGGGTAACGCAATTCTCAAGGTGAATATTTCATCTCTTCGACCATATATTCAGCTTTGTTTAATCAGTTTTTAGCTTTGCCAGAAATCTTTGCTAAAGGCACGAGATGAGTTAAAACACCTGGCACAGCTCTGCATGAGGAACATCTTGGACTGAGATTCTGCAGGGCTCAGAGACACCGGGAGACAAACTTGCTGCCTAGCTGAGCAGCTGTGGCAGAGAAGAAATGGCCCAGGAACAGAAAATAATTCGTGGCAAGGAAGGAATGGCCCGCCAACAGAAAATAATGCGTATGGCCCTTGACAGGAAAAGTTTGCAGATCCCTGAAATTAACAAAGCCTTCATGTTTAATATTGGACCACTGAGCGTCAGCAAGGGGAAGAGCTTTGTCAAAAGTCCCGCCCTGACTTGATGAGCCCCAAAACTGCTTGGGATCAACCCTTTCCACGCCGGAGCATATAAAAGGAGGTGTCCTCTGCAAAGGACAATCTGAGGCTTCTCACAAAGATTTAATTTAGACAACAAAGATGGTGAAATGGGGCAAGTTGGATTTCTGACCTCAGAACAAGTGTGCCAGAAGAACGCAACTAGAAAAATAAATCCATACCCGTAAAATACGTTCTAGAACCTCAAAATGCTCAGTAAGATGAAACACAAAAGTAATCTAAGAATCTTCACATTGTAAAGATTCAAAAAGAAGAAAAAAAAAAACCCAAAACAGGTTCAACTGAAGAATAAGAAGTCTGTGTCTTACAAATTCATAAACTTAATTTAGTAATATCTGAGTGAAGGCTTTGTGCAACCAGGCCCTCAAGTAACCTGTTTTAAAACAGACAAAAATCTACTAAATCGAATGGAGCTATCATTGGCCAAAATTCAAAAATAAAATGAAGATTCAACAAGAGAAACATCGGCCATTAAAATGGCCTGCAAGATTAACTTGTGTGAGATGAGCACCAGAGAGAGACTTTGGGAATCGAGAAAATAATGTAGCATCCAGAACCATTTTAAACAGAGTGCTTTTTTGTTCCCCCTCCCAAAAGTGAGTTTGAGAAAATTTAATTTAGCTTTAATTCATCAAGCTACATTAGTCGCTCTGAAAACTTCTAATTTTAAAATCAAATACTCATTTGATTTTCAAGCAAGGTCAAGAGAACAAGGCAGCCTAGTACTGACATCACAGGGATGTGGCCCACGCCGCTCTGCAGTTCTATCAATGTGCCGTGTTGCTATGGTGCTATGACTATTAATTTCTGAAAGAAGGTGATTATAAAGCCGCCAGATGAACATCAATCGGATGACACCACTTCAGCACAGAACACGGACATGGGCTACTCTCGTTTGGAGCAAGCGAATTTTTATGAATCACCGCTTTTGTGATGTGAATATTCCTGTCAAAGTTTGGGTTCACCAAGTCAACAACAACAACAACAACAACAAAATCAGCTTCAACAAAGGGGCAGTTTGATCATATTTGGGAGAAAAATGTCACTCTGTGGACCATTTCTTCAGGGCAATCTTTTCTGTAAACATCTCCCAAATGATGCTATAACATAATACTTACATAAATAAATTCACAGACATTTGGTAACTACATAGATTGGGAAAGAAGTGAGTTAAGATATACCTAGAGGTGGTAAACACAGCCCTAGATAGAATTCCACGAATCACATCGCGTTTACCTTTTTTGGCTTCCGGAAAGCAATCTTCAGGTATAGTCACCTCAAAAGGTCACTTCTTACCCTGAAAACAAAAGAGAACATCAAAACCTGAATGTCAAGAGAAAGGAGCAACCACCTATTTGCCAGGGACAGATGCAAAAGAACTCCGGCACATTTCATGGCAAGTGACTTTCAGAGTTAATCAAAACAAGTCCCAAGACCACTGATCCGGTGCACAGGCCGGTGAGCTCCTCAAGACAACAAAAATAACGTGGGTGGAAAAAGTCAAGGTGAAACATTGCGAATTTTGCATATGAACTTTTTCTCATCTTGTCCTCCATCAATTTATTTTCTTGTGCAATAATACGTGACTCATAGGCTTTTGTTTTTGGAAACCAGACTGCTCCTTGAACGTGTCTGTTTGGTTAGCATCCACGACATCTCTGATTTCATTAAAGCACGGGCTTGTGGGGTTTTTTCCCCCTTAGGAAGAGAATGAGTTCTGAGAGACAAGATGCCTTTATGCCAACCTGGACCTTTCAAAATGAACCAGGATCTGCAAGTTTGGGGGGGGGGTGGTTAATCGGTTGGCGAAAGCTGTTCACACAGTGTTTTCCACTTAGCCTATATCTACCAGATCTACCAAGTTAAATAAAAATGGTTTGTGTCAGATGAAATAAACAATTGAAATCAAGCTCCCTAAAACACAAAGAAAGCCTGGAACATGTTTTATCCTGCATCTGCATATACTCTCTTATGCAAAACAGTGTGTAATCCTTTAAGAAACATTACAAGCTGCCTCTTTCTGCCCATGTAACTGGGATCAACATATGGCACAAGTGAAAAGAAAAACATTTGTTTATTAATTTAGATCAAGTTACCGACAGGGTACAGGATTCATTCCCCATCAGCTGACCAAATGCTCATGTAATTTTTTTTTTTTTAAGATGCTAAGACCAGATCACCATTTGCCTAAAATGTTAATATCCTTTTGCTCACTCTTCAGAACAATATGTAATGAAGTGGTTTTAATTTTATACAGAATATATCCCTGCTTATCCCTCTGCTGTCAGCCCTGAATGTGGAAAGGCAAACATTATTGAGAAGAGTTAAATCTTCTTTCACAAGGGCTAAAATATGACAGTGGCACTTTGGTGAGTACTATCTTTGAGGAATTGATCGGAGGCCAATTTATGACATTTCCACAAGCAAGTGTATGCAGATTCTTGCCATAAAGATTGGAAAAAAATGCAGGCTCTGAGTGAAATCATAATTTTCATGTTTACTGTAAGAGGAAATTGGAGGTTTTCACCATAAATGTTCACCATTTGGGTGGGGGAAAACCCTAGCCCTGGGACTTAAAATTACTATTTTGCAACCTGCCCCAAACCTTTTTGTTTTTACACAAAACAATTCAAATTGAAAATGAAAATTTTGAGACACACTGCTGATGTGTGACTCCAGGATTGGTTTCTCCACTGGTGAGAATTGTCACGAGGCATCTGGTGGTGAGAAAACAGGGAGCAATGATGTTGGGGTCCTCAAGGTAATGGGGAGGCTGGCAAAGCAGCCCCCGGCCTCCCAAGCGAAAAGAGCACATTAAATGCAAGAAACAGCAGCAATCTTACACCCCAGAAATTTCCATCTCATCACTCAGGCAATCTTAAATGGAAAGTAAGCGAACTGGCAGGTTCTACTCAATTCAAGGCAAGAACAGCCCTTCTCCCTTTTTCCTTGAGATGTTCTCCAAGGCGTGCTCTCTAAACTAATTTTCATGTTAATCTATTGAGTTGCATCTATTTTTGCATGTTTGGCAGTCAGATCTATACAGTATTAGGCTTTGCAATGCAGATGAGATTGCTATCATATAGGCCCGGCAAACAACTGGACCTTATTAAAATTTAATTTAAGAAAAAAAAAAACACACTGCAAAAATGCCTACTTTGAATAAAGTTATCTTGAACCCTGTATTCAAACCTGTAGGAGGATTTCAGGTAAGAAATGGGCTATTTCTCCACGCACCTGTCTACACAGTACCGTGTGTCAGTGAACACAGAGCAAAATTATAAGCTGATTTACCGTCATAGATTTTACAAGTGTAATTTTCCCCTAGGGAAACAAAATTATACAAGTGACCCTCCAACTTACAATTACTAAAGCAATACAGAATTGGCTACTTTTAATTTTTACTCATACAAAAAAAATTGGCAGTGGGATACAAATCATGGTTTCCTCCATTCTGGGGTTCCATAAATTTTAATGCATATCCACATTTGACCACTCATTTATTTATTTCTGTTGATTTTAGTTTTTAGGATACATTAGCCAAGTAATCGGAAAGGTACTTTTCTAGCATTGCAGAGAACAGATGAATAGTTCAACAGCTGTTTGCCATCATGCTAAATTAAATGAAATGTGTCAATATAACAGACAAGAAAATTAGGGATTAGTACTGGGGCCTGAGTCTGCATCACTACGAGCCTAGAAGAATCAGAAATCAACAACTAGGACAACAGTCTGCAGTTCATTTTTCTTCCAAAGTGTAAAACTTCCACTTCCAGAACTATTTTCTTTTTTTCTTTGTTAAACAATCACTTTTATTTATCAAATATATCAACTGTTTACCTGAATGCTTACTCACAGCACAAGCATCAAAACTAAAATTATGTAAAGCTGGTTTTTTTTTTAAGATAAAAGAAAAATATTCCCCTCCAGCCCACTTCTCTTCTTTTAAAACGCCGTTACCATCTGAATTGCATTTTCTTTTTCCTCTCTTTCTGAAGTTTCCTATTGGTTTTAGGTTTTAAAAGTGAGCCAGGAATACGGTAAATAGAAATGACTTATTTTCCTTTATGTCATTCTCTGTACAGTTAAGATCCTGTGAACAACTACAAGTGATCCTGGTGTGGCCTCCTCACTGCTGTTCACAAGGGTGTTGTTTATCTGAATCAATGTGCTGACCATAAAGACTGTGGGTAAGACACCAATCTTCAGCAGCAACCCATTCGTTAGAAAACTTAAGGTACTCTCCTCTTCCTCCACCTTCCCAACCCCCATCCCCCCACTCCTTAAGAATTTTATTCTGTAGACCTCTTAGGTTACCACAATGCTTCAATGTCATACTTTGTTTGGGTGTCTTTGGCCCCTAATTTAATCCATGTAATAAATAATACATAATGCCAACTGGCATGGCCCAGTTGGAACCAATTGCAGGTGAACATGGAGGTTTGACTTCGTTTCACAAGACTGAAAATGAACAATATATTCTCTACTTTTCCCACTATGAGTATTTCCCCGCGTTCTTTCATGGCAGCTAAAGGGAATGATTTGCATCAGGACTTCTGCATTGTGTTTCATTTTATACAATTATACAAAGGGACCACGAAGGATGACCAACGTTTTTCACCTTAACCTTCAGCCCCCCAAATGATGCCTTAAATCCACTGTCCATCAGTGTCATCGGGGATGCGAAGATGTCACGGCCAGCTCTTGGCCCACAATGAAGGTAGCAGATGCTTTCCTTAAAGTCCAGTAATCTGTCTCTGGCTAGAGAATGCTTTCTCTTAAAGTCCAGGAACACGGTTCAAACTTCCAACACCCCAAATACTCCAATCAAAGGACATAGACTTCCATCAAAGAAAACAGAAGGTCTATACGGGCCAATTTCCCAGAGACTGCTGTCTCGAACCAGTGACTCCTAACACATGGATTTTAATGTCTTTTCAAACATTTCTTAGAAAAACAGGAGCATATCAACACAAATTTGCCGAGCTGAAAAATGATAGTACAAGGGTCACTTCATTTTCTGCACTCGAGACAAGAAAATCCACTCCGAAATCAACCACAAAGATCCCCCCGCCCCTCACCCGGCACCCTGCTCTAATAACTTCAATATTGAGTCAGGCTTACAGGAAAAAAAAAAAAAAAAAAAAAGCAAAGAGGGCAGGGAAGGAAGAGAAAAAAAGAAATAAGAAAAAGAAGAAAAAGGGAGAGACGTCAGGAGTGCCAAAGAGGTGGGGGAAAGAGAAACAAAAGAAGGAAACTGAAAAGGAAAGAAAGAAAAAGTTAGAGCTGTACAGTGCGGGCCTCTAGGACACCACCCAGGCCTGCTGGGTTCCAAGTGCTACATTTCTTGTACTTGGGTCTACCAAAGAAATCAACCACCATGCCCCAACGTCCCCTCCTATGGCTGCACGGAACACTTTGTTTCCTTTCTCCTTACCCTCTGTGACTCTCGCCAGATCATGGAACCTAACTTTGGGGTCCATTCTAGTAAGAAAAACCTAAAACAACTCGAAGGTTAAGCCACAGGATATAGGCAACCCCAGCCAAGGCGAACCGGCGAGATTACTGGAGGCTGGCAGTCAGCCCAGCGACAGCTCCACATGGGTCCATCTCACTGGGAGAAACTACTCTCTCTTACCTTACAGAAAAGTAAAACCCTGGCCGTGGTCATGTGAAAATATTTTATAGGTATCCTTTAACAGCCTTTAAATGTTGAAACCTAAAAACAATATTTGCTGTTTTCTCTTTGAAGCTCTAACAAAGCCTTTGTTTTAGATTTACCTTTAGTGTGCAATAAGAGTTAATAATCAAATCCATCCCAACCCCCACAAATGTTAAACAAAAAGATAAAAGAAATGCAAATAGCTATTGTCATGGAAAGTTAAAGTACCTGTCTGTATTTTTAAGTGAAAACTATTATCTCTATCAATCAAAATTTAAGAATACAATAGCACTAATCACAGAAGGTGCTCTCACGGAGTTACTTTTCCTCATAAAAAAAAAGTATTTTTCCCCTTAAAAACCGAGTATAAAAGTCATATACTTACAATTAGATAGGGTATTTGTAATTTTATTATTAAAAACCTTCAGCAGCCTCACTGTTAATAAATGCTTCGAAGTCTCTAGACTGATTTGTACCCAAGAAGACCCAACTCCCTACATATTTTAATAAGGTTGATGAAATTTTATTTAAATTCTCACAGTTTCCAACCTGCGGGAGAACAGCACACTCTTCTGTTGAAAAGAGTTACTCAAGCAGAGGCAACAGTTAACTGGTAATGAAAACTCCTTTTAGACCCTGGACACAATTCCTGGTCCCTGAAATATCTTTACATAGGACATCTCTTCCTTGGATGGTGCATCCTTCTTAGTTGTGGCAAGTCATTTTTGAAATTATAACACTCTAAAAGAAAGCAGAGTCCTACCATCATAGCCCAGAATGATCTAAGTGCACAGTACATCAATTTCTCTGAGTCTTTTTTTTTTTTAATCCACTTTTTTAAAAGATTGGATTAGACCCTGAATATGGTGCTTTCTAAAGACAGCACAGGAACAAAAAATAGCAAGACCCCAGATAGTAAAACAAACAGCTCAAGATTAAAATTCCTAGAGCAAACAGTTAAGCCAGGATGCCATTATGCAGGCTGAGCCTGGATGGATGTCTCCTCTACGGTGGGGCCAAGAGGCTGTCATCCCCCCCCCACACACACCCCCAGCAAGATCAGATTTCCTTCCCTCCCGACCGCCTCTCTGAGCATCATGGCCAACCTCTCTAGTGTGCTATTAATATCAATGAAGAGACGATTCGATTTCCACTGAAGAAAACCCTTCCTATTCCGGCACAGAGCTTCGGGGAGGACCCTGGCCCGGGTATAGACAATACAGCAGCAGAGTTTCACTGCTTTCTTACAGTTCGGTCTTCCACACTGTTTGAAGGCTTTTAGCAAACAATGGCAGCATTATCTCCAGGACAGTTACAAAACAGGATTTGTTAGGACAAAGAATAATAAAGCTGTTCCTCTCTCTCTCTTTCTCTCCCCCCCCCCCCCGTTACCCCCCCTCCCCCCGCCCCGGTTCCAAAGAGGCTCTCTCGGCCAGTCCAAAATCCAGCCACGGTTCCTAAGAGGCACCTGCACTTGTCTATATCAATGCAGCCAGCAACTGACAACGGCCCAGGAACCAGGACCCAGGTCGCTGGCAGGAGGCGCCCAGAAGAGCAGGAAAGTAGCCTCTCAACATTTGTAAAATGAAACAAAGTATCAGCCTTGGCTTTCGCACACACTTACCCGTTCATGCTGAGGAAGGAAAGCTTTGGGGCCGGAGAGGCAATTTTCACACAACGGAAGAAAGTTGAGAGTTTGTAAGGGAGAAACTACAGGCGCTTGGAAGCCTGCGGGCTCTCAGGGATCCCAAGCTGGCGGCAGTGTGAGGAAGGACTGAAGGTATGTGGGCTCAACACAACAAAAGCCACTGCCTTACTCTAGATTAAATATGCAGGAAGAGGCCCCTTTGCATAAACACAAACACTCAGCAAATGAATAACTGGCTCAATCAGACGCCTGCTGTGCCTTCTACCTGTCCTCTCTCTGACAGGAGACACCGCCTGTTCCAGGGCACAAGGACTGAACAGGAGATACTTAAATGTTATGTTGCTATAATAACAATTAAAATGAATTGCATTCATTAGTAATTAAGAACTCACTCCTGGAGTTGGGGGGGGGGGGGAGTAAGGGGGTAGAAAATATAGTGCTATTGTTTTATCTCCAGCTACTTCAAAAAGAAGTTGGGATAAGACACATCACTGGAGTTTTACTATAGCTTCTATTTAAATTTCTAACATTCCATGGAAGTGATCAACAATCACATTTCTCAGTCACAATATAAGGTCAGACATATACCTGATATATTCTGGATCTCTTTGTGTGTGTTTTTTTGCACTATGAACTGATGCTTATGAAAGGTCTCTTTTACATATGCATAAAATTTTACATATATAAATTACACACACCTACATGTGTATGTACATGAATATACACAGTTACACAGATAATAGGGGCACATATTTAATGTGAGCAGATAAACAAAAACTATGCCACTTTACACTCGTTAGTTCACTAATGATTTAAGGAACATAATTTGTGTCTTCCAAAATCACACCCCAAATGCCTGCCTTTCAAATGTCATCAATCCATGACCACTCATTTAAAAACATTATCCATATATTAGCACGGATGCTTTTAACTGAGTGGCCTCAACCACTTATAATTTCAATTAAATAACATAATTACAGTCAACAATTTTCTCCATTTCGGCAGAAAATATGCCATACCTCAACATAATTTGTCCTGAGAACCGAGGAATTGAAGCCAAAGGAAAAACACGCAGGCATTGGGACTTCACAAGGGCCTTTCCTCTTTCCTCCGCCTAGGGACTCAGCTCACTCCCCTCTAACCTCTCTCATATGTTCCAGCCACATGTTGGCCTTAGTAACTTAATTATTTTTTGCTAACTTTTGTAGCATTAAATGACTTCGATTGAAACATAAATAAGATTACGTTCACCTACTTCCTTCTAACGCCACATAGTCAAGTTGGGGGCAAATCCAGCAATGCTATAGGATGTGCATTACATTACTACTTGGACCAGAAAGGGTAGGTCACACATCCTTCACAGCCTCAGAGAACGTACAGCAATTACGCTAGCCAAGGGAAATAAGGCAGCTTTCTATTTCGAAACCAGGTTCTGTTTTATTAACACGACACTGCTTTCTGACTGCATCATTCTACTGCAAAAGCAAATGAATACTACTGAAAAGTTGGGGGGAAAATTACAAACAGGCAGAGAAACCCATCTCAAACATACATTATGGCATAACTTGGAGAAAAGAGAAAAAAAATGTTTTAAAGATTCCCAACCCCCCTCCACCACCAAAGAATAAAACACAGGTTCCTAAGAAGGGTTCCCAAAGAAACTAAAGACGCCTATTCTATTCACTATTTTGTCTCGAAATGACCTTCCAAATAAGGTGTTAGATAACCCACTTCCCCAGACGATAGTCATCTAACCTTGATGCAAATAAACCATAGAACAAAATTTAATCAGTATATCACTGTGAAAAAGCCTTTGTCCATCCCAATGGAGCTTCTAATGACTGTTTTGGCAGTTCTGGCGGGTAGTTATGCTTCCCAGCTCATCTATATCTCATACTGGTTGAGCAAGCTAATGGAAGTGCTGTTAGTGGAATCCAATATTAATGCTCTGTATCGTGCAAACCTGGATGCAACTGAATATATTATACAATTATAGGTAGTATCTAATTCCATAGGTATTAGATACCGCACCCGAAATTAATATTTTAATGAGAACAGTGAAATAAAGCAGACAGTCCAGGTAAGGGATCCATGCATGAGTGCTGGATACTGGAGCCAACGGCTCAGACACAGGGATTGTGACAAAAATCCGTATGCAAGCTTTAGATGCTGAGTGACACATACTGATGCACAGAGTCAAAGATGTCATCCTCACACGAGCGCCACTGGCTGTAAGCTTGAGCGAGAATGAAGGAAGAAAAAATGGGGGCGGGGGAGTCGCAGGGAGGCCTCCAGAAAATAAACAGGGTGTACAGTTTCAAAGGCTGCAGACACAGACATTTCATTGTTCAAGCCAATTATCAGTGGAAAATAATAACAACAGATGGATTCAGAGTCACTGACTTTTCATATGCACTTCATCTCAGCGGAACAGATGATGAAACGCGAGAGCTATCTCAAAAAGGCAAAACATCTTTCAGTAAAAGAACTCTACAGTCCAGATGGGGACCTTCTAAGGCTGCTGATTATCTTCTTATAATGTTGTAAGATAGACTTACTAAAACATTTCAAGAACGGATCAGATAGGATGCGCACAATGGCTTCATTATTGGAAGGAGTCGCCTCAGACTTGTGACTTAAAGAGGCAGAGATTTCAATAAGGTGAGGACTGTAAGTTTCCTGTCTTCTCATCAGGGACGGCAGGTTCCAACTCAGGCTGGAAATCTGTGCACGACAGAGAATAAACCGGTGCCCAAGGATCCTGAGCGTGTGCTCTTCTCTCATTTGAGCAAAGAAAAACGAGATACACTGGGATTGTGGAAAGGACATTAAATTATTCTGAACCATTCTATCACAACGGGGGGAAAAAAAAAGCTACAAAGCAATTCCTTATTAAAAGCATTCAGTGATAAAATATCATCTCTTATACGCAGTTAGGACATCTTAAGTATCCCTTGCCACTGGTGATGGCAAAACATAATTTGCTTTCAGTAGGAAATAAATATAAATTTCAATGGTGGGGTGATCCACAGTTGTAAGGAAAGCCAGCCAAACACCCAGGCTAAAGGAAAGAAAGCCACCAACCTATCCCCAAGCGTTCTCACTTAACTTAAATCCCACCAACTCAGGCTTGCTGATAAAACACAATAGGTAAACCACAACCTGAGAAGTGGCTGTAAGTAATAGAAAAAGTTAAAATTTCTAATCAAATGAGCCTCATTACTACTGGAAAAACAACCTATCTATTCTGCCTCTCTCCCTCCATCCATCCCTCTGTCGTCAACTCTACATTTATAATTTTGCAAAAATCTTTCTCTGAATTGACATAATGTGGCTGAAATCAGTGTGCTAATAAGAAGAAAAGCAGCTCCTCCCACTATTTACTAACGTACTTAACATTTTTAAAAAATGTGTTTATAAATACACTGTTGACTTCACAAGTTTATAACGTAAATAAAAAAAAACACTTTTTTTTCCTTTTCTTTTTTTTTTTTTTAGAGCAAGGCTTTTCTTCAAAGTACTCTGACAAGAAAGTAAATTCAGAGCAGAACATACAAGCATGAAGAAAACACCGCCAAGGGCAAAATTCTGCAACTGCTTTAAGAAGCAAACAAGAACACAAAAGATGTGTAATACAACCATCTGGCTCTCCCCATACTGTATCAATGCCTCAACTTTATCCCCCCCCACCCCCTTAGCCAGCCCACACCAATGCCACAAAACCAAATGGCTTCACTTATGTTTCCTGCACGGCAAATTTACACAATGCACTAAGAATGCAAAAGTGGATTTTTACACATAAACTGGTATCTTAAAAATTTTCCCCACCTCAAGTATTTTGTTGAACCTCACTGTGATAAAGACATCCCCACACGTGCAGAAATACTTAGGCTCAAGAGAAGCCCCCTTCAAAACTTGAATCTCTACCCTCTCGTGCTTTCGGCTATAATCAGACACTAGAAGCAGGCATCTGAAAGGCAAATTCTGAAATTATTCCCATTAGACCTTCACTTTTTTTTTTTTTGTCTTTTTGCTCTACATTGTGGGTTATTTCCCCCTACTTACTACTTGAAAGAACTTCACTCATGTTGGATCACCATCCTTGAAAGTCTCCATGCTGACTGGAAATTTTCCTCATTTGGTTCGTTCTACAAACATTTCGTGAGCCAGTGCTGTGGGGTCTGGGGCTTGCTGGACAATGGGTGACCAAAAGCATCATTTTCCCAGAGAAGGACAGAACCCGCCTAGTACATTAAACCAGAAGGTTTACAATTTAATTAAAAAAAAAAAAAAACCAAAAAAAAAACAAAACTCTTCTATACACAGGTTGCCTGAAGCATTTAATTTAATTACGTACTTATTCGGGAAGGCAGATATAACAGATATCTGAAAAATTATTGCACATCTGTAGGTATCCCAATGCTTTCAAAGGTGGGAATTAAGACTTTTAATGCAGATCTCTGGGCAAAATCAACACGGGTCATCATAAATGGGTCTCACAGAGGGGCAACAATGAAAAAGAATAATAACTGGGAGAAAGCTACTCTTATAGGCCAACTCTCTGCTTTTTCTGCAGGGCCACACTGGAGGCAGGCAGTACCTACCAGGAAAGCGCTCTTGGCTGAAATCAAAACTTGCATGCGGGAGGCCATGTCTGGTTTACTTCCGTTTTCTTGCTGACCATGATTTTCTACCTTCCCCGCATCTCTCTCCGTGTTCCGGGATAAGAAAGCCATGCCTAGTGTTTCGACACGCTGATTCTCGATTCCCTTCCGGGTGTTTCTGCCCAAGACCATAGAGGCTCCTGGTCTGGACAGCAGTGGTAATCTTAGGACACACACAGTGGATCCAGCCACCGAGCAAGGGATTCCGCTAATTGTTGAAGCCCGCACTAGTGTCCTAGTGTCTGGCCACCGGTTGGCAGACACGGATCACGGCTGCCCAGCAGACCTAGGTTAACACAGCTGGAGCCAGATGACAAGCTCTCCAAGACGTTCTTCCCATGGCCACATCTGGCCCCTGGTGGCTCCAATCTGCCGCGAAACTGATTTTGTTTGGTTTTGCTGGGAAAGGTTAGGACACAGATAAAGCCAGTCGTGTTAATCTTGACTGTGAGCACTTCAGTTTTAGGACAAATTATCAGACTGTAAACTCCACGAAGGCAAGGACTTTATCTGTCCTGCGTGCCGTATTGCATGCCAGTACGCAGCAGAAGCTACATACGGCAGTTGTTCAGTCCATACGTATGAAATGAGCGACACTAACCAGCACGTTCGTGGAATAAAAACATTCCTGGGTGTCATTGTGGTTCCTCTATTCCCACTATTATATGCACCATAGATTACACCTGGGTGCATACAGAGGAGACCCCGAGCAGCTCCATGGTTCAATTTTACTGTCAGCGAGACAGTGGGTTCGAGAATGAACCCACTCCTGTAGTCACTCAGGCGGGAAGACCTCCCAGAAGTCCTTCCCTGAAAATAACAGCCTCCCGGTATTACCCAGTGACCACCTTAGTGGTCCTTAAACTGCAAAACTTGGCAGCTACGTGCCTACAGGGTTTGCAAATGACTTAAAAGTAGAAACTTACCTTTTGGCCAACAGAAAAATGCCAAATGATGAGGCAACTTTTCCTGGCACCTTTTCATTCCACTTCCTTTCCCATGCCTCTCTTCCTGAATTCTCGGACACTGGCAGACCCCAGTTCCCTTTTCCACTCAACTTTGACCTCTCTCTAGGCTTTTCCACACCTCACCACCTCTCCAGATCCCACTAGAAACACACCCACAAACGCCAGTGTAACTTAGAACCAGGTGGGACTCGCCCTCCTGGCTTCTTAGGTAGGAAGGGTTCTGATATTTACAGGATGCTACACTGAGAATACTGATGCTAGGGGGTCTTTAATCCTCATGACAATAAAACGCCGCTAAATACCCCCGGAACTTGATAGAGGACCAGGGACATTTGGTAGAAGCCTGGCATGGCTGTTCACATATGATGCTGCTTCCCCAATACAGCAAGTTAACGTTCCTAAAACAAGAATGGCTGAAACGGGCAGATGACTTTGACAAGCTCAGCATATGGTCTTCAACGAAGCAAAGCTACTCAGAAGTGCAATAGATGAAGCTGTTGCCTGAACTCGCTCCCGTTTCTGTCACGTAAGGCAGCGGGGGTAGGGTGGGGGTGATTCTTTTCAACTGATGATTTCAGTTTCTGAGGTGCACTGTGTCCACTAGGGAGATCTGGGGCTACCACATCCCCTTGGAAGGAACCGCGTGCCTCAGAAGGGGTGGGCCAGGAAGACCCACCCCCAAAATTGCCTCTCCTTTGTTCCTATTTTCTGGAATTACTTTAAAACTGGGAGAATGGCTTTCCAGAATTCCACAATCACAATGAAAATGTAAGATAATCAAAGGAGAAGCAGGACAACAGGATGCAAACACTGGATTCCCAGTCCTTTCGCTGGGAACAGGCCAGAATGTAAAAACCACCGAAAGAAAACAGAAAAAAAATTTTTTTAATTAGGGAAAAATGTCAGCGGATGGGGGGAGGACGCCAAGGCTGACCATATACAGAGTGAATATCTTTCTTTTTTTTTTTTAACGTTTATTTACTTTTGAGGGGGCGGGGGAGGCAGAGAGATAGGGCAACAGAGGATCCAAAGCAGGCTCCACACTGATAGGAGAGAGCCCGACGTGGGGCTCGAACTCACAAACCCTACAATCATCACCCAAGCCGAAGTCCGACGCTTAAGAGACTTAACAGGCACCCCGCATCTCTTTATTTCTTAATGCTTCCTTGGTTGCCTCAATTAAAACTAAATACTATATAATATCGTACTGCACAGTCTAGTTTAATCTAGGATAGTTCGGTCGTTATGAGCACGGACTCAAGTGCCAGAGTTCAAAACTCAGCTCTGCTGCTTACTGGCCTTGTGATCTCAGGCAAATTACTCAAATTCTCTGTCCCTCGGTGTCCTCTTCTGTAAAACAGGCTTAATTATAGTACATAATGTGCTTCTGAGAAATAAACGCATTAATGGAGAAAAGTGCTTGCACACGTGACTGGCACCTAGTGAGTGCTGAAGTCACTGTTATCATGCACGGAGATAATACAACTTAAGTAAATCTAAAACTTCCTACACCTCATTTCTGCCATCTCTACAGGCTGTTAATACTATCTGGTGATCTGCCACGCTGAAAGGTAGAAAAAAGGAGGGAATGTATATCAGATTTTAAACTTCTTAAGAACACGGTGCTAAAACAAAAGCAAAGTTCATATTTTCCCCCCTCGCTACTGGGTGGAGAATAGACTAGAGTTTCTAGCAGACTAGAGTTTCACCTACCTCAGTAGAGGCTAAGTCATTAGCTATTCAAGAGTGACAAATCCAAGCTCAGTGTCCACAGTTTATCCCACCAGTGACCAATAAGGATTTGAGGGACGTGTTCAAAGGACGGCAGGAGGGGAATCTGGCCTGGAAGCGAAAGGTATTGAAACACATTTTCTTGTACTTTTCAAGTCTGTGCATATAGATTCTGTTACTGATTTAGGATCTTAAACAGTTTGTTTATTTTTTAAATGCCTTTCAGCTCACCTTTAATAACATGTTTCTTTGACTTGGCTGAACTATGCCTCAGAAGAATTACAAGCGGGAATACGGCTGGGTGAAAGGTTCAGTGAACTAATCCACACCTGGTCCATGTAAAAAAAAAAAAAGGCTCATATTTTCCATATAGAAACAGGCCTCTTTATATGAACCAGGCTTTTATTTAATTGGTAAGGCACTTTCCACACCGTACAATCTTTCATGAGCTTCTTCAGTGGGGTGGGGAAAAGGCCACAGAAACACCACCCAGTCATACTATGGAGATTCGTCAGTGATGACGACGACGACGACGACGACGATGATGATGATTGGGAGGAGGAGGACGACGAGGACAAGGACGAGGAAATGGTGGAGGACAGAAAAGCACAAATTCCAATCAGAATAGGAAGTAGGTTTATGTTACCAGGAATTCTTTCACCAAGTTTTACTAGTAACAAAGGACAAGAGTGACCCCCCCCCCCCCCGAAATGGACATTCAGTGAGAGGTCTTCAGGTCTTCATGACAAAAACTCCGTTTTTTCCTGCACCAATTGTGTGACCCAGACTTTTAAGTGGAAAGAATAAGGCTTAGATGGGGAAAATCTCAGGTTCGAGAGAAAGAATGCACATGTTTTGGAGCTGAAAGGCACCTATGAGAGAGTCTAGTCAAGCTCCATCCTCCTGGGGAACAGACTCAGCATGTGCCTGAGGCCACACCAGTGGTGTGAATGAAGGAGGAACGAGAGCCTCTGACTCCCCACAAATGTGGAACAGCAGTGGCTAGAGGATGTGACCACTGGAAGGGGTGGATGAAACATCCATCATGTCAAATAGAGACTTTGGAGCAGGGTCCTGTGGCCAGCAAAGAGACATGGAAGACAGAGGAAGGAGTCACAAATGTCCCATAAATTGTGCCAGCCCCTTGGTTCAGAAGCTAAAATCTAATCAAGCTAGCTTTCTTCTATGAAGTCATTCACTGCAGGGCTCCAACATCTTGGTTTGCTCCTCTGTTTTATCCCTAAGAAAATCTCTTTTTGATCAACTCTGGTTTGAAAGCAGTGAAAAAGAAGGTATTTCTACATCCCAGGTAAGAGGGAGCAAAGTGAAGTACAAAGGACACTTCACTGGATCCACCAGCAACTCACCAAGAACGTGGAGAGCTCCTTGGCTTCTCCAGACCTCGGTCTCCATGCTGGGAAAGGAGCGGTAGGTACTCGGGGATCGCGTTCAACCGCTCCACAGTGGTCACCTCAACGAGTTGTGAAAATACTGAAACATCCACGTACTGGCTGCAAAACAGCCTTTGCCCCCAAGCTGTCTGAGTACACCCTTGGCCATGACTATGAACCTCCTAGGATCTTCAAGGCACAGTGGGACTCCATAGTGCCCAACTGCAATGTTCCACCTGCCACCCATCTCAGAAGGCCAATACGTCTGCTGCATCTAACGCCTACTTTGACCACCAACCTAGATGTTCTGAGACCTTTTCCAAGGCTATGAGGGGAGGACCACCAGGGCCAGCCTATGCCTGGAGGAAGCCACTACCTGGGGTCCAGCATGAGATGGGAAGGCTGGGTCAAGCATAACAGTGGGCTCATGAGAGACCCACCTTTCCTCAAGTTACTTCCCTGACTTGGAGCACCTGGATGTGGGCCTGGAGTCATGAGGCAAATCAGTGGAATCTTAGGGCAAATTCTTAGGGCTAAATTTGTTTTCAAAAGCTGGAAAGAAATATATCACGTTGAAACAACACTCCAAGTGAAATCCTGAGCTCTGGGGGAAATTACCAACATATGTAATCAAATTATATTTACCATGGAAATTTCTAATAGCTCATACTTTCTACTCTGCTTTTACAACTCTTTAGGAAAAGGAATATTTCTCTCTCCAACGTTCCAAATTTCCACAGCAGAGCTGAGGCATTATGCATGCTGAAATATATGGGAAAGGAAAAAAATTTCCCATTATTGTTGTTTCCTTCAACCCTCTGTACCTTCTATGCCACCATTACTCAAAAGTCACTCAAATATTTTGCTGGCTGACATGACGCCATGCAGTCACTTGATCAGGTGTGGGGTACCACATGGTATGAATAAATACTTATCCACAACCGCATATTAAATGGGAATTCGCAAAGGCGAGCTCTGGAAACAAAGACGTTTCTATATAGAAATATTAACTAAGAATTTAAGTAAATGGCCCCACTGGAAAAAAAAAAAGTTCTGAAGTAGCAATATAAACTATATTTAATAGCAACAAAAAATATTTTCCTTTTGGGAAAGCAATTTGGGCTTCTAAAAGTTACTGCCTTTCACGTGACTTAGTACAGTATGGCTGAATTCTTTCATTTCCTAAAACACAGATGCTAGGCCCCAGAGTTCTACTTTGTGAGAGTTAATTTTTTTAATTCATCTTCTCCCAAATACAATACCCAAATAAGAAACTATTTTCGGTACCTTTCCCCCCACCCCAACAATTGTTATTTTCTTAAGCGCATGAGTATCGCACGTCCCAAAGAACATATGTTCCCATGGAAGGGGAAAAAAAAAACAGGCTCTAGAACTAATACACAATGAAAAATAAATTTAAAGCAGCCTTCTGGTCTGACATAAGAATATAAAAATGATATGAGCAAGAACAGCTTAGTTTACATACTTTTCAGTCACAGCTGCTGCTTTGAAACCACAATACCTTTAAAATGACATTTTAAGGAAACAGATACGGCAGGGCTTTAGCCATAGCTAGATGTAGCTAACGTTGAATTAAAGGGGCTTCTCTTCTTATGCACATACCTTATGTAACCCCATGCCAGTGGCACACTTAAGAAGAAAAGAATGATTCATTTTTAAGTA
This sequence comes from Panthera pardus, assembly GCF_024362965.1. NCBI lineage: Eukaryota > Metazoa > Chordata > Mammalia > Carnivora > Felidae > Panthera > Panthera pardus. The sequence continues at coordinate 39,051,815 of NW_026527013.1, forward strand.
ATATAGTGATAAACACACTGAGTCGCAAATAATTCTTCCCAGCAACAGTGTTCCCCCCTTTTTCCTTTAAAATCACCGGACTCAGACATCAAAACAGAGTTTTGAGGAGAGAAAGAACAAATCCCCTCTTCTTGGTTAATATGTAATTGGGTGCTAAAGATCTCTTGGTGAGACCTGGGCACCTCCAGTGACAGGCATACAAGAGGCTCCTCCTATCTGTGCAAGAGATGCAGTCACTTTCCTGAATAAACGAAAATAACATACAATTAAATCAGGCTATTCAATTAATAAATTACTTCGGCAGACCTCGCAGGCCAAGTCCTATTTAATTACATAATTTAAAAAATATTTGCACATTGCAATCACTGAAATTGGCTTTGAGGTTTCATAATACACACTTAACACATGAGTTAGAGAACAAATTTATTTAATAAATGCAGGCCTAAGTGCTAGAAGGCCATACCACTCAAACTGCAAAATCACTTAGCACATCCTCAGAAAAAGCAAATAAACTTTTCCACTATTTAGACGAACGCTGCTGTTGGATGTCAGGAGAGGCTGGCTGGGTTTTTGCATTTTCCCCGTCATGTGTTGCCTGTAAATCTGACCGTTTCGAGAGGTAATTAGAATAGAGCTAAAGGACAAAATGGTTTCAGTTAAAGATAAATTATAGATAAACTAAGGTGGAAGATGTCAAGAACCCAGTAGTAAAAACCTCTTTAGAGCAAAACAAAGAGAAGTCGTATTACCTTCCCCTTTTTTCACTTCTTAGAATTCCAAAATACACCATAAATTAACATGGTTACTGAGTGTAGAAATGTGTTCCATTAGGAAAGCACACACAAATTTAGGGGTGAGGAGGACATTCATAAAAAGGATAGAATTACACGGTATCCACACAAAGGGCAGAAACCTTTCAAAGCGACTGTACTTCTTATGGTTGTATCGGGGGCCATGATATTGCCATTAAGTGAACTTTCTAGAAAACCATTTGACCGCTTTGGCACCACAACTTGTTTTGCCTTCGCATTTTGATAGAAACCTTTGTCAAACACATACACTTCCAATAATCACTGCATGCTTGATATCCGCAAAAGCCTGAGAGCTTTCCCAGCCACACGGGGCTAACTCCGGACACCCAAGGTCTCCCAAGCACCATGACAAGGTTGTTAGTTTTGTTTACAGGTCTTTCTGGCACGCACTATCCAGACTGCTCTGCTTACCTCCAAAAAGCCTCTAACTTGCGGCTAACTAAGCACCAGTGAGAAAGGGATTTCAAGTTCTCCAATTTAAAAGTTTTGAGTAAGGTTTAAACCAAAGATTCTGGTGAGGACTTGAAATCTCTGTTAGGAAACAATAAGCAACTTCTGCTCTTAGTTCCAGGTCTCCTCCTTTCTCCTTCTTTCCACAACTTCTGGAAAGAGCCATCTCCACTCTTGGTGTCCATTTATTCACCTCCCACATCTCCTCTGTCCTTACCGAGGCCCTGAAACCTGTTGCCGACGTGAGCAAGGTCATTCAGTGTTTCATCTTTTCTGATTTGGTCTGGTGGCTCCATTTGGCAGCCGCTGTCCATTATCCAACAACTTCTCCGCCATCCTCCGTTCTCCCAACTACTTCTCCTGCCACGGTCCTTCCCTCAGTGAATGTCGCTACCACCCACCCGGCAGATGAGGCTGAAGATGCTGGAGGCAGCTTTGCTGCCTCTGCCACCACATCTAACAGCCACACCTGTCCCATTGTCTCTTCTTCTTCCCAGGCAAGACTCACAAGCCCACACAAGAGAGTCTCGCGGGGGCTCTTGCAATTGCCGTCTCAAAGCTCCCTCTTGCCTTTGAACGTGCTGTCCTCAAACCTACCCATAGGGAAGACTAACTCATCTTGAAAAATGCAAGTGGTGAAGTTTTTTCAATTCCCAGATTCAATTCTCACCACATCTTAGTATTTTTGATAGGGGGACGCCTCTCCAAATGGATGTGGTGCTTCATGTCCCACGCTCCCCGGATTGCATGGTCCCACCCTTGCTCAAAAAGTTCTTAGCCCGCTACGGTCCAGAAAGTCAAGGTGAAACGCCCGGAGGTACTCAGAGGGTCGTTCTTGATGGAGGCTGCTCTCTGGACTTCTGGTACCACCTCTTGCTGCCCCTCAACTTCCATCCAACCGCCAATGGATGCCACTGCGTGCCCTGTCCTCTCTCATCGCCAAGCCTACCATTTTACTCTGCCTCTTCTCTCTTCAACAGTCCTCACCTGGCCCATAAATGCCACTTCCTCCAAGAAGAAACGAATCGCTCTTCAGATCTATGCCCTTGTTATTTGTTCCATGTGCATATGGCACTTGCCGTGATGCAGCAATGATTCCCTTTTATTACACTGCTCTGTCGACCCAGTATTTTCCCCTGGTAACCTGCATGCCCATTCCATTAAAGACATTTAATACATCTCTTTTCTTCATCCCTCCTTCTTCATTTCTATTTTTTGGATGAGATGGAAGAGACATACAACATATTAGCTTCACACATACAGCTAAGAGATCTTCCTGAATGAATAAAGTTAATGAATTCTAGTCAACAAAATTCAGGGCAACAGTTCTCTGGTTCCTTCATAAAATTAACTCCTCCCAGTGTTAGTTCCTCCCCACAGTATAATCATTCGGCAAGGTGAGGTCAAGCAGATTGCATATGCACAGTATTTGTTCACAGCGCTGAAGACATAAGGTTATCATGGCTGATATCTATGTGAATGGGTGGTATACAGTTTGCACAAAAAAAATTTTACGTTCCCATGAAGTAAAATCACCTTATTGTTGATAACACAGTGAAAAGGAAATAGAATGAGCAAGGAAGCTATAAGGATTTAATCAAATAGACTTCTTCTAAGTAAGAATGGAGATTCACTACCCACCAAAAATGCAATTACCCTCCCCCCCACTAACAGCGCTTTCATTTAGACTCCGCACAAAAAAAGCTTTCAGGTTATAAGACAATTTTACATTAAGGTCTTAGATGAACCTTAATGCCATTCCCTCTCCTGGACTTGTGGTCTGCTAAACTTCAGCTTTAATAATCTGAACATGCATCCCATCTCCAGAAACTCAAACTTTGCAGTCCATCTTCAAAACCGCACAGAAGAAAGAATGGTCTTCTGGCAAACTCGTGACCTCCAGTCGTTGGCAGATTTGGTAATGGTACTAAATCAAGAAACCTGGTACCAGCCAACAACAGCCCCAGACCCGAGAAATGACAACATGTAAGTGGCCAAAGGATAAAAGCCAACCTCTAGGAATGTGAAAAGACCAGAATGGGCTATAAACAACAAATAAGGCCACAGAACATTCTCCCTGGGGTTCATATTTTCAGAGACCCAGATCTAAAAATACCCAAAGAAATGTGTTTATAATGCAATTAAAAGCAACTGGAAGACATTCAGATTTATTTTTCATCATTTTGACTAGGCAGAGTCATTTCACTACTCTGATCCTCAGTTTCTTCATCTGCAAAATAGTGTAACAAGATCTGCATGGACAGTCGAACCTGAGTTTGTATGTTACGCTCACTGGTAGGACTTTTGTCCACGGCGCGTGTCATGGCGTGTGAATCAGAGAAGATAGTGATTTTTGATATGACTCCTATCTCATTCATTTGGTCATGTGGCGAATGTCAGTGAATATATACCACGCTGCAGCACAGGGACTGAAACAAGAGCAAGACTTAGCCTCTGCCCTCAAGGAGCTCATAGTCAAAATCTGTGCTGTCCAAAACAGTACTCATGAATCCCACGTGGATATTCTAACCAAAATTAAACACAAACTAAAGACGCAGTTCCTCAGTTCCTCATACTTCCCCTGCTCAAGAGCCACATGTGGCTACTGGCTGCATTTGGGCCACCACATTGGAAAAGCATAGAGTGTTTTCATCACTGTACAAAGTTTTACTGAACAGCTCTCATCTAGAGGTGCAAGACAGTCAAGTTTGCAGGTACATCTCCACATACTATGACAAGTAATCATTTGGGAGAAGGAAACATCTTATAATGGAGCTGATCTTTGTGAACAACACGGGGTTTGGTTTTCCTAGAGCAGAGAGGGAGAGCTCGATGGAGCGAACGATATGTGCCAGGCCACAGAATCATCAGGAAACTTTCTGAGGTCCAGGAGCAGATGTAAGCTCTTCTTGGTGCCCGGCATATGAAGGTATGGGGAAGAGGTGGCCAGAGGAGAGGCTGGAGGATCAGTCAGGATCCAACTGTGAAGGCCTCCCGAGCCAAAATAGGAGTCGGGGCTCAATTCACAAAACAGAGACACTGAAGCAGGGGAGTGACCCATGGGATATGTTTTATAGAAAACCAACCATGCAGTTCTTGTCAGCTCTGGAGATGCACAGGAGAACTACTCTGGAAAGCTTTTGAAAATGCTGACGCCAGTGCCCTCCCGCTAACTGAATTATATCCATTTCTTGGCACCAGGCCCAGACCTAAGTCTTAAAATCCCAAAAGGACTCAAGTACAGCCAAGTTGAAAACCAATGGAGATGACAAAGAACTGGAAGCGTGATTAAGCTAGAATGAAGAAGTACAACTAAGAGTCTACTGCAACAGTCCTAACAAAAGGTGATGGTTCACCTAACACAGGAACAGGGAAGATGAGAAGAAAATGATTTTGGCAGAAATTTCTGGCCAATATTTCTAAGACACAGTATGACCTGGAAACCAAGAACATGAGCAATCAGAGAAGAAAAGAGAGAACACAACATGACAACTTTCATCATATGCCAATAATGACCAAGATCAAGCACTTAGAAAACTGAGCAGGTTAGGGAGGGGAAGAGCGACCACTAGCTCAGTTTTATAAGCAGTGCCTGCTCAATTTCTTAGAGCATCTGGTAGAAAGGTCCACGGGGCCAGAGGAAATATTTGCCTGGATTCTGCTAGAGCAGTAGGTCAGAGACTGGGGCACAGAGGATTTGCGAAGAGTGGTCGCAGAATCTGTACACAGTAAAATACTTTCCTTTGAACTTCCACCTATGACAACATTAGAAAAGACACACACACACACACACACACACACACACACGTTCAAAGTTCTGCTCTGTCTCCATCTACTCCACAGCATATGCCAATGCCCACACCTGCCTGGCATCACCAACAGGCCACAGGCATCCTGGCCCAACGTTACCACTTATTAACCGTATGGCCTTGGACAAATCACTGGACTGTCTGGGTCTGGCCTTCAGTTTCCGACCAAAGGAGTGTGCTGAACTAGAACTAGGTGCTACCAACAGGTCCCTCCAGTCTGGAGTGTCTATGACAAATCACATTCTGAAGAGCAGAAATTATAACATACAATTTATAGTAATTTCTTTCATTTATGTATGCAGTCATTAGCATAAAATTCTATTTGCCCACATTCCAGAAATATTATACATTCCTGAGATTATGCACACACACTTCATAAATCACGGTTTCAAAAAATTTACACACACATCCATAGTTCTCTTTTGTCTTAAAGGTAGGCACCAAAAGACACACTCGGCATATTGTTTAATCCTGAAGCATCCTGTTTACTCCTGAATACCAACTTTGTTTTGTTTGTTCCTCTGTAATGCTCAAGTAAGAGGTGGCAAACTTCAGTGCCAATAGGCTGACAGGGATGCAGGGTCACATTAATGAATAAAGCAGGCCAGAGGAAATCCCCCCACACCTGTCCCTCCACCCCCGCCCCAGCTAAGGCAAGCAGCCACCATCTGGCTCTGGGCTGCAGGTGCCGTTTGAGAACGTGGACCCAGGGTTGTTGCACTTTTTCACAACACCCAGAAATGCCGGGTTGTTCTAGGTGCGATCCCTTGATACTCGAACGCCAGCAAACAACACATGTGAGTTTAAGACGCGCAGATCAAACACAACTGGCCTGAAGCCGCCAGACTGTGCCCTGCCCCGAAGTATGCCACTCTTCTGTGGCTTTTAAACCTGAAAAAAAAAAAAACGTAAAACATGCATAAAACCAGAAGCTAGCTTCTGTTCCTGGGACGGTCCTGACAGTTGTTTTACCCTAAGCAAGCTGACCATCAATGCCAGTATGGACCTGAATGAAGCTATCTTCACATGGAGTGCCTATAAAAAAAAAAAAAAAGAAAGAAAAAACAACCTCCTCCAAAATGCACTATTTTTTATAAAACATCTGTGTAGCATTTGATAAATGAGTTCTTTGTGTACTAAATATCAAGTGGACTTTGACACTTAGAGATAAAAATGTGATGATTTATATTCTTCTGATAGCAGCCATACATGCCTCGGTGTATTGCGAACAGAAAAATACTTTATTTAGCACCAATATTGCTCTATTTCTTGTGTTCAAACGGGGGGGGGGAACCCCTTCTCTTATCACAATACCTTTCTGGCGCACATTAGCAGGAAGAGGCCAACCGTGCAAGGAATATGCCATTACTCTCTTCTCCAAAGCATAATGAAATGTGATCTTCTGCTACTCGATCACCTTAAAACCAGTGCCCTGGTACACATAAGAGGCAGTGATAATAAAAGGGGTTTGTGCTCAGGTCGACTGTTCTGTACGTACCCAATGGACTCAACGGGTGGGAAATCCACGGGAGAAGCATTACAAGAAGCAAAGATGAAAAACAACAACCCGATAATAATTATAATAAAGCTCCAATGATGATAAAAACAAACAAACAAACAAACAAACAAAAAACCTGGCAGCAACCTGGGTTTCAAGTTCCTTCTGTGACGACTGTGATAGCAGAGCTGATGGTGTTCTGGCTCCCAACGCAAAACCTGTAACAGCGCTTCAAGAGGGAAGAATGTGTTTTTAAACCAAGTAAAATTCAACGAAAGCATCCTCATTAACCTACCTGCCTTGAAAAAAGCCTTCTTGTCCTGCTCATACCACATACTCACTGTAGGTCTCAGGTGGGTAAATACTGGGATAAACTTTAAGCGAATCCCTCGCTGGGAGGAAGGAAGAAAACAAAGGATGTAAGGGTTGGGGAAGATGGGGTGTGCGAGAGTCTGTTGGCTGAAGGAGGGTCTGGGTGAACTCCAAGTCTGGAAGGACCAACAGGACAGGGTAGAAAGAGATGGTAAACCAACTGGGAACAGCAGCAGTAGGAAGAGAAGCAGTCATGAGAAAACAACACTTAATGGTACCCGGCACAGCACTACAATGTTCTCGCTCCCATTTAACAGGTGAACAAACTAAGGCCCAAGCTATAGAGCTAACAAACGGCACAGCATAGATTTGAATCCTAACGTCCGTTGCAGAATCTGACGTCACAACCACCGTGCTACGCCACGTCCCCACATTGGAGACCACAGGGCAATATGGAACCAAAGCAGGTAAAGACCAGACGAGAAGTGAGACGAGAAAGGATGCCTTCAGAAACGTTAGTGAAAGGCTGACTCTGATGGATCAACGGGGAGCAAGAGTTGAAAATGAGGAAGGGACCGCCTTGCTATCACTCCAAAGACAGAAGTGAGGCCGACTCACTGGGCTGAGAAAGGCTTCCCAGCGGCAACATAAAGGTCACTCGCTTTCTTCTCAGCTGGCCAGATGCAACAGAAGTGAACTGTAATTAAATATATACTCACAAGCCATGAAATCTGACCAACAATTTCTAGATAAAGTTATAAACACAGTAAACAGGCTGACGTAAAGCGTAGTTCAAATCTCTAAGTACATACACATGCATGTGTGTGTTCACTGATCATAAATTCTGAATGAATCTTAAAGTTCCTCTCTCTAATCTAACTGCTACTCTTTTGCTAATTAGCTCCTTCAAAATCAGTGGCACATGTATGTTTGTTTTAATGAGAGGCAGACATATCTTTTCTGAATCAGAAATGCCCCACCCCAGGGCATCCAGTCAACCTTCCACACATGAGAAAAGGCCACAGAAGTACCTCGAACATGGTTATCTGAAACTACACCAGTAAGTCTGTTCACTAACATTAGACACATATGAAGTTATTTTCCACTGGTGAAATAGTTGTGTTCAAGATGCAGGATTGGCTGAAAAGATCAGGAGTGGCAACACCTAGGAGCCTCATACGGCACCCAGCTGCACCCAAGGTCTAGCTCTTGTTTGCGACAAGAAAACTCTGTTTGCTTTCAGTTAGAAACATGACCAATTCTGGGACGCCTGGGTGGCTCAGCCGGTTGAGCATCTGACTTCGGCTCAGGTCATGATCTTGTGGTCCATGAGTTTGAGCCCTATGTTGGGCTCTGTGCTGGCGGCTCAGAGGCTGGAGCCTGCTTCGGATTCTGTGTCTCCTTCTCCCTCTGCCCCTCCCTAATTCGTTCTCTCTCTCATTCCCTCTCTCCCTCTCTCAAGAATGAATAAACAGTAAAAAAAAAAATTTAAGAAAGATGACCAATTCTGTCATCAAAATATTGCTTGCTCTTATAGTATACCTTTTACATGATGCCTCCTGGAGTGTGCGAGGGCAGCAAAGAGGGACTTCAAGCTTCCAAGGAACAAGTTGTATGACTTTTCTGGGCTTACTTCCTAATACATCTCTGCCAATTTGGCAGAATTCTGAGACTTGCCTTCAATGCAACTCGCCAAAGGGCAGTGAGGTTCTGATAGGAGGAAATACATAACCCTGTCTACTCCTAATTACGGCATATACCATATTGACCAAAAGACTAACAATTTGGAATCGTTACACTGCTCAGTTCAGAGCTCATGACGACAGTCCACCCAGGGCTGATTGGGTTTCCTGGACCTAAGCACCAGCCTCGGGCTGTCTGGTAAGCTCTAATATGAACTCACCAAACTACTTGGCTGCAATGGTTGAGACAGTTGGTGGATGATCTAGCTAAACACCAAGATCTCCACTCACAAAGTCTAGACCTATTAAATGTCAAAGTCCAGGGCTGCCCCAGAGGATTAGAGATTAGGAACTACAAAAACAGCCAGGATGGGATGTCTGGGTGGCTCAGTCAGTTAGGTGTCTGACTCTTGATTTTGGCTCAGGTCATGATGTCAATGTCATGAGATTGGGCTCCGTGTCAGGCTATATGCTGGGTGTGGACCTGCTTAAGACTCTTTCTCTCTGTGCCTCTCTCTCTCTCTCTCTCTCTCTCTCCCCCTCCTCTGCTTGCTCTTTCTAAAAAAACAAAAAAAATCCAGAAAACAATTAACAAAATGGTTATAAACACACACCTAGCAACAACAGGAAATTAAACAACATGCTACTAAATAACCAAATGGGTCAGAGAAGTCAAAAGAAAAATTTAAAAATGCCTTGAGACAAATGAGAATGAAAATGTAACACACCAAAATTTATGGGATGCAACAAAAGCCGTTCTAAGAGGAACGTTCATAGCAATAAATGGGGATCTCAAGAAAAAAAAATTCTCTGACAGGCTAACTCTACACCTCAAGGAACTACAGAAGAAACAACTGTCCAAAGTTAGTAGAAGCAAGTAGATAACAAAGATTAGAGCAGAAATAAACAGAGATTTAAAAACAATAGAAAAAAATCAACAAAACTGAGAGCTGATTCTTTGAAAAGAAAAACAATTTGACAAACCCATAGCTAGATAAAAAGACAATTCAAAATCAGAAATGAAAGAGATGTTACAAGTGATAACACAGGAACACAAAAGCTCCCAAAAGACTGAACAAGTATATGCCAACAAATGGGACAACCTACAAGAAATGGATGAATTCCCAGAAAGCTACAATCTACCTAGACTGAATCATGACGAAATGGAAAATCTGAACAGAGTGATCATTAGTAAGAAGATTTAATCAATGGTCAAAATACCTCCCAACAAACAAAAGTCTAGGACCAAGCACGTTCACTGGTAAATGCTACCAAACATTCAAAGAATTAATACCAATCCTTCTAAAACTCTTTCAAACAATGTAAGAGAGGGGAACACTTCCAACTTGTATATGTACACATACAAACACTTGTGTGTGTATTTTGATAACCAAAAACAGATACGGATGCCACAAGATAATAAGATTATAGGCCAAAATCCCTCATGAACACAGATGTAAAAGTCTTTAACAAAATATGAGCAAGTCACATTCAACAATTCATTCAAAGAATCATACAACATGATCCAATGGGATTTATTGCAGGAAGCAAGGATGGTCTCAACGTCTACAAATCAACCAATGTGATACGCCGCATTAACAAAATGAAGGATAAAACAAAACATGATCATCTGAATAGAGGCAGAGAAAGCATTTGAAAAAATTCAACACCTATTTATGACAAAAATTCTCAATAAAGCAGGAAAGAGGGAATAGACCCTACATAATAAAAGCCATATATGACAAGCCCACAGCTAACATCATAGTCAGTGGTAAAAAGCTGAATGCTTCTCTTCTACAATCAGAAACAAGACAAGAATGCTCCCTCTAGCTACACTTATTCAACACAGCACTGCAAGTCCTAAACAGGGCAATTAAGCAAGAAAAAGAAATAAAGTGTATCTAAATAAGAAAGGAAGAAGTTAAATTGTCACTATTTGCATATGACACAATATTACATATAAAAAATGCTGAAGACTCCACCAAAAACCTGCTCGAACTAAGAAACAAATTAAGTAAAGCTGCAGAGTCCAAAATCAATACACAAAAATATGTTGTGTTTCTATACACTAAAAATGAACTACCAGAAAGAGAAATTAAGATAATAATCCCATTTATACTTGTATCAAATGAATAAAATATTTGTGAATACATTTATCCAAGAAAGTGAAAGACTCTTATACTGAAAACCACAAGACATTAATGAAAGAAATGGAAGAAGACAAAAATAATTGGAAAAATACTCCATGCTCAAGGACAGGAAGAATTAATATTGCTAAAATGCCCATACTACCCAAAGCAATATACAGATTCATTGCAATCTCTATCAAGATTCCAAGGGCATTTTTCACAGGAATAGAACAAACAATCCTAAAATTTGTATGAAACCACAGAAGAGCCTGAATGGTGGAAGTGATCTTGAACAAGGAGAACAAAGCTGGAGGCAAAATGCTCCCTGATTTCAAACTATATTGCGAAGTTACAGTAATTAGAACAGCATGGTATTGAAACAAATAAACAAACTACAAATAACTAAATACAGAGAACAAACTGATGGTACCCAAAGAGAAGAGGTGGGAGAATGGGCAAAATGGGTGAAGGGAAGGGAGAAACTCCAGTTATGGGACGAGTGAGATACAGGGATAAAAGGTACAGCACAGGGGAGAGAGGCAACAGTTTTGTAATAGTGTTGTATGGAACAGAAGATAACTGCACTTGTGGTGAGCAGAGCACAAAAGGAAGTTTTGTCAAATCACTATGTTCAACACCTGAAACCAACATATCATGGTGTGCCAAGACAGTTCAATGAAAATAAATGAACACACAGGGCACCTGGGTGGCTCGGGTGGTTCAGTGTGCAACTCATGATTTCAGCTCAGGTCATGATCTCACAGTTCACGAGCTCAAGCCCTGCAGTGGGCTCCCTGCCCCTCTCCAGTTCATGCGCACTCACTCTCTCTCTCAAAATAAATGAGTAAACATTAAAAACAAGAAAATTATCCTTTAAAAAGCTGCCAAAATTATAATAAGATATTTTCATTAAAAATAATAATTAAAAAAATAAAACAGTATACTATCGGCATAAAAACAAATACAAAGACCACAGGAACAGAAGAAACCCCAGAATAAACCCACACATATATGGTCAATTAACTTATCACAAAATTGCCAAGAATATACAATAAGGAAAGGACGGTCTCTTCAATAAATGGTGTTGGGAAAACTGGACAGCCACATGCAAAAGAATAAAACTGGATCACTACCTTATAAAAATATTAACTCAAATGGATTAACAACTTGCATGTAATACCTGAAAGCAGAGAACTATCAGGAGTAAGCAGAGACACTAAGCAACCTGACATAGGTCTTGATAATAATTTGTCTTTTTAATCTGACAGCAAAAGCAGAACTAACAAAAGCAAAAATTAACTAAGCGGGACTACATCAAACTAAAGAGCCTCTGCTCAGCAAAGGAAACCATCAACAAAATGAACAAGCTGGAAGAAAATATTTGAAAATCATGTACCTGATAGGAGCTAATATCCAAAAATATGGGAAGAACTCAAAACTCAACAGCAAAAAACAAGTCATACCAATTAAAAAATGGGCATAACGTCTGAATAGACATTTTTCCAAAGACATACAGATGGCCAACAGGTCCATAAGAATATGCTCTATTATCACTAATCATGAAGGAAATGCAAATCAAACCACAATGAGATATTACCTCCACCTGTTACAATGACTACTATCAAAAAGACAAAAATTAACAAGTGTTGTTAAGGATGTAGACAAAAAGGAACTCTTATGAACTGTTAATGGGAACGTAAATGGGCACAGCTCCTATGAAAAGCAGTAGGGAGGTTCCTCACTAAATTAAAAAGAGACCGACCCCATCATCCAGTAATTCCACTTCTGGCTATTTATCTGAAAAAACTGAAAACACAAATTTGAAAAGACATATGCACCCCATGTTCACTGCAGCATTATTTACAACAGGCAAGATATGGAAACAACCCAAGGGTCCGTTGATGGTTAAATGGATAAAGAAATCATGGTACATATACTCAGTGGAATATTATTCAGCCATAACAAGGAATGAATTCTTATCATTTGTGACAACATGGATGGACCTTGAGGGTATTATACTAAGTGAAGTAAGTCAGATAAAGACAAATATCATATGATTTTTCTTACATGTGGAACCTAAAAATAAATTTCTTAGTTGACCCTTGAACAATATCAGCATTGGGGATGCTAATGCCTCACAACCTTGAAAATACACATATTGCTTTTGACGTCCCCAAGCCCTAACTACTAATGGCCTACTGTTGACTTAAAGTACTACCAATAATGAAAACTGTTGATGACATGCATTTCGTATAGGTATTGTCTACTGTATTTCTACATAAAGGTAGAGAAAAGAAAACGTTATTAAGAAAATTGTAATAAAAGGAAAATACATTTATAGTATCAAAAAAAACTGCAAAAAAGTGAGCCCACACATTTCAAATCCATATTGCTCAAGGGTCCGATGTGTGTGAGAGAGACAGAGAGAGGGTATACGCTAAGCTAATAGGTGCAAAGAACAGACTATTGGTTGCCAGAGGTGGAGGGGGTGCGAGAAATGGGTGAACTGGTTTTTGTTTTTCAGTTTAAATAAACTGACTGCAATTTTTGAAAATTAGAGGGAGAGGTAAAAGCCTGGTTTTTTAATCTTCCCAATTTCCCACATAAAAACACAACAATCTGAGAGCAAAATAAAAAATCCACGCACAAATTTACAACAAAATGAGGGGACTAGGTATTGCCTCAAAGTTCCAATTATAAACAGTTGTGGAAAAGGCAACACTAACCACAAGTCGTTCAGATCAGCAACATGTGTGTGGAAAGAAGTAGAGGAAAACAACAGGGCAATTGAAGGACTTGAGAATGAGAGCCCTCGAAATTGCAATAAAGTACATTATGGAAAGTGTGATGAGCCCACTGAAAACAGCAGCTGAACCTGGGAGAAATTTCTCCTGAACTAATACAGGAGTCAAGGCACAGGGTTCACAGGAACAAACTGAATAGTCTGGAGTAGTCTAGTGCATATAACCTCTCAAAATGGAGCTGCTGGGACTCCACAGAAGGACTGGGCCTCACACCAGAAAAAAACTGCTGGAAAAAGAATCAAAATTGGAAAAGACATAGAAAATCAAGAGGAAAGAAAGACAAGGTCCAAAAGATGTGGGCAAAAAGAACAGAATCATGATATTTTAGAGAGCAGGCCAGTAACCCAGTAGTAGAAACTAGACCAGAAGAGGGAGCTCTATGAAGTTAGAAGAGCTGTCTACATCAAGCCTCCCTAGTACAAGTTTAGAAAACTTACTTGCACATAGAAATGAGCACTAAAAAATTATGAGATCAAATCCTACATGAAGTTATAAGGAAGAAAAAGGAGAAGAATAAAAATGAAAGCACACGCCAGAAAGACATGTCCTAGAGCAGATCAAACCTGTTACCTATTATTTTAAAATGAGCAAAAAGAGCGGTATTTGATTAAAAAGGCATGAAAAAATAACATAATTCAAAATTAGAAAAACTGAGAAATGAGGGAAGAAAGAACGAATCCGAAAAAATTATTTTAAAGACGAAGCATACACTAGGACACAAAAATGAAGAAATACAGTAAATAATGGTCTAAGAGTAAGAGAAGAACAGGAGGAAATTTTTAAAAATCAAAAAGAAATGAAGACAAAAGGATTTAAGGACAGTGTCAAATACTGAAGACAGGTAAAGAAGATCCAACATACAGAAAATAGGAGAATCCCTAAAAAGGAAATCAAAGGAAGTGTTCTGTCCAAATACTTAAAACTGATATACAAAGAAACATTCTTGACGCCCACCAAAAAAAAAAAAAAATTTTCTGAGACTGTATGTCAAAAGAACACACTAGGTACTACAGCATTTTTGACCCAAAATAATCAACACCAAGACATGCTGTAGTAAAATTGCTGTACTTAAGACTTAAGCCAGAAGAAAATGGAATAAAACAGCTAAGATACTTACAGAAAAAATGTGAACCAACAATTTTACACCCAGCAAAAACTGCCTTTTAAGTATAAAGGGCACAGTAAACTGTTGTCAACTTTCAAAAATTCAGAAAATACAGTTTCTATGAGCCCTTCCTAAGGAATCTAATAGAAAATGAGCTTTAGACAAAATGACAGCGACCTCAACATAATGACTAGTGTTGAGCCATGAATATACGTCCCTACATAACTTTTAACAGGGTTAAAAGGAGAAAGTATATATAAATAGCTGTAAGCTCTGAAAAGACATAGTACACCATTAAAAAAAAATCACAGAAATTTGGAAAAGTATTATGTAAGATGTTTAAGTGTTTTAGATAATTATAATCGGAGGCTGTAGTATTAGTATTAGTATTGTTATTCTGAGACTGATATGTGTAAGGTAGATAAATAAGCAAATTCATAATTATGGGATATTCTAATTCTACCATCCCCTGTATTCTTTTTTTAAATTGAACTATAATAGATACACAATGTTATATGACTTTAAGTTGTACAACATATTGATTAAACAATTCTACGTATTACTCAATGCTTACCACCCCATATTCCTAAAAACCAGGATTCTCGGCACAGAAGAAAGGATATAAATATATAACACATAAGAAGCTGATTAAAGCCCCTCTAGGGGTGCCTGGGTGGCTCAGCTGGTTGAACTACCAACTCTTGATTTCGGCTCAGGTCATGATCCCAGGGTTGTAGAATCAAGCCCACATTGAACTCCATGCTGAACATGGAGCCTGCTTATCAATCTCGTTCTCTCTCTCTCCTTCCCTCTGCCCCTCTCCCTCACTTGTGTCTCTTTCTCTAAAATAAAATTTTTTTTAAAAGTCCTGCAATCCAGAATATCAAACAGACATATCAATGTGGATTCATGAGACCTACACATAAATGACTATTTCAGCAACAATGAGCATCGTTAGCACTAAGAAAACCATCTTGAAACACAAATTTCCACTAAAGAAACTAAGTTTTCTAACACAAATGGCCTATTTTTAGTTCTCAGGCAAGAAATTTACAAAGTGAATCTGAAACATCATGTCATAGCACTCAGCAAAGAAGCTATCAAACACTAGTAGGATCATCTAAGGAGACAGAGGACCCAATGTAAAGAAGTTCCATGATCAAAGGTCGACATTCTTTCATAAAAAAAATAAAAAATGTAATGTACTGAAACCAACGTTTAAATTCATGGTTCAGAAATATATTAAAGTTTACTGGTAGCTTTCAGAGAATGACATAGAATCAATTCATTATTTTGAAAACTGGCAAACAGAAGAAAGAACCCGGCATTTATCCTTCATTCCCTATATGAACAGTTCCACTGGCTACCCAAAGAGTAGGTAAGAGTAAAATTACAAAAGTATTCCAGCTAATAAACAGAATTCGAATATCACCATTTTACAACTCCCAGTGAATTAATGGATCTGAGCAGTGAGCACTAATGGCTGTTAACATCACAAAAAGAAAGACAATAAGATATTATGTCCCTTCTGAATAAAAGAACATAATACCACTCAGAATCTTGCCAAAGGGATCAAACATAAGCCTCTGGATCCAGCTGCCAATTTGTAGGAAATACAGAGGGCAGAGGAACACACGGACTGAGGATGCAATCAGGAAAATCAGACTCTTAGAAATTCTATAGCTCAAATGACCAGGTTCTTCAAAAGGTAAAGCGCAAAGAAAAGAATAGGGGGAGAAACTTGTGAGTGAAGAAACTTAAAAAAAGTATCAACTTTAAAAAATGGGCAATATGAAACTACAGTGTCTAAGGATGCACACGTAGGTAACAAAATAATAAAGAAACAAAGGGAAGTGATTACTAAAAGTACAAGTTACCACGGCACCTGGCTGGTTCAGTCAGTAGAGAATGCAACTCTTGATCTCAAGATAGTTAGTTCAAGCCCCATGGTGGGCATGAAGCCTACTTAAAAATAAATAAATAAAAGTATCGATTACTTGTGGAAGGGGTTTTAAGTGGGATAAGACACATGAGGTGGCTGGGTGGCTGGCAAAGTTCGACATCTTGACTTGAACAGATGTTACAAAGATATCCACCTTAAAACAAGTGACAAATATATACATGTAAATGAATGTTGTTGAGTACAAGGACCACTAGTTTCTTGTGCCTATTACAGTGTAAATTAATTAGAACTAAATAAAATTTAGTTTCTCAGTCATTCTAGTCAAATTTCAAGTGCTCAGTAGACAGTGACTACCTTTTAGGCAATGCAGAAATAGAACCCATTGTATAGAACCGTGTATGCGTGTGTGTGTGTGTGTGTGTGTGTGTGTGTGTGTGTGTGCGCACGCGCGCGCGCACACGAGTTTGGATGGTTTTCTCTAACTGTATTTTCTTTATAATAAAAATTTTAAAGCGTGTGCCCCCAAAATATATTACACAACTGCACTTATTTGAATTTATCTCAAATACATGAATATTGGGACTCATCTCTGAAGCAAAGGCAAAGGGCATACACCTTCTAGAAAAGAGATAAATAACATGAAATCAATTTTTGGCGCTATGTAGCAAGGACCCGACAAGTCCAATGGATCTAATTTGAAGTTACTGGAACGTGATACAAGAAACTTTCATCTCAAGGACAAGGTACTCGTGTCTAGAAAAGGTTAATAAGCTCCTCCTCACTATGCATTGATAACTGATCATTTCAATTATCATTAAACATTTATTAGACACTGGGAGCAGACAAGGCTGTGGCAAAAGAGGGCAGCAGAGTCCCTGCCAAATGGACACTCCAAACAAGTCACTTAAGATATGTAATCCAATTACACAAAAGGAGGACGAGGAAGCGCTCCTTCCCCCGAGCTGGAGATCCTTAGGTCGGACACATCATACCTCAGTACTATTGCCGAGCTCACAGGGAGGATGAAGGAGGAAGTTCCTTTGAAGAGATTCGAAGGAGGGATATGAAAGCGAAAAATAAAAGCATGGCCAATGGAGTCGCAAAATGTTTTCAAGCGGAGCAAATGACTTAAGAGAAATGGAAGGGCTAGACGTGCGCACAGATCAAAGTGAGATCTACAGAGTATGTTACATAATAGAGCGAGGGCCTAAAAAGAAATAATTTAGAGGTCAAAACACAGAATTGCAGAGAACCAGTGTATAATAAAGGCAGGGTGTCCACTAACCCTCTCCAGTTGTTAGCAGGTCAAGGGTCAGTGCTATGGAAGAGGGTAATTATAAAGGAGGCATTCTGAATAAACGAGAGAAAAAGGAGGAAAGAAACATCGTAACGACAAAATACCCTTCCAACGGAGTCTTCTTTCATTATTCAGGGACAATACCACTATTTTCGTTAACATCATGTCATGGATGCTAAAACATAGTAAGGAAAAATATAAGACCAAGGAACCCGAGATCCAGGGCAATGAAAAAGGCACAGAGGTGCATTAACAGTTACAAGGTGTGGAAAATCAGCAACTTCAAGTTTCACTTTGGTTGTCCTGCAAGGTACCGCACGCCAAAAAGCAGGCTAGCTTGGAGTCAAGCTAAAAGACGCCTATCTAGAAAATGAGACCAGAATGAGTTACGGGCCGATTTTAAGAAAGAGAAGAAAACCAAAAATCCACAGGACCCAACCTTCCCCTCATATTCCAATCTGAGACTTTCAATCTCAGGAAAGTCCATCCTATGTTCGCTCGCGTCTGGATAGGATCCAAAGAGTCTGTACAAGCTCTCTCTTACATTTTATTCTATCAAGAAAGATTTGGCAACTGAAATCTATTATGATGTCAAAAGGTAGCTGACAACATAAAATGTATCCCGCTGAGCTGATGCCGCACACGGCTAAATTTACAACAACAGGAGTATCATAAAAATTATAAGAACTGCAAATTAACCACTGATTTCGAGTTCCCGGACATAAATAATGGTAAGGACCTGGACAACTTCCAAACATCTTTACCGCTGTTTAATTTGTCAAAATCTATCAAGAGCATTTCAACCACAGACCTGCCCTCCAAGGTACATTATCATTCCCAGGCTTAGATTAGCCTCGGTGGCAGCTGAAGTAAGAATGCATAATTACGAAGACTCCATCAGGATCCTTCTCTGGCTTTTGTAACTCCTCAATGTGTCAGTAACTCACTCTTTTTTTTAAGTACCATTCTTACTCTCAATTAGTTATTTAAGATCATTTAAAAATTTGGTTCTAATTTTGTGAGCTACGTCTGTGCGTTCAAAATTAGTCCCTCATTACAGCGTTACGGTTCCTACTGGGCTCAAATTAGCAAGATTTTCTGTTTACTTCCTATTTGTGAACCAGGAACACGAGTAGCAGTATGGGGCTCGAGGAGTTAGCTGACAGCTGTTGGGAAACCCAGCAGGTAGGGAGGGCACACTTTGGGGGGAAAAAATGACAATGACAATAATTCCTTTCTCTGAGAAAGTTAAGATGCAGGACTGCACGGCTTCCTCCACCAGTCATCAACTCTACAGACTATTTGGAGAGATGACAAGAGGAGAAAATGCCTTTAACATATATGTAAAATCACTTCTACAACACTGTATTTCATTTATAGTGAATTCAAAAGCAGGGCTTAATTATTTCATCACTCAATGATAAAAACCAAAACATGGTTAAGGATAATAAAATGGTGAAAGGAATAGAGAAATCAAAGACAAATGCCTTTTTAAAATGTATTCAGGGAGGAATGATCTTTTATGTGTAAGTACATAAGCCTGGGGGTGGAGGGGTGTCTGTGCTGTGTGTCTATTACCCCACCCCCTGCTTTCCAACTGACATATGTCTAGAACAAATTTACAATGCCGCTGAAAAGAGAAAAATTAGATGTTTGGCCATAACATCGTTAGCAAAAACAATCAGTGAGCAGGATCACGGCCTAGGTAGAAGCTATATATACATTTGTGCAGAAACTAGGCAGTTCTAACTCTCTGATTACAGCCCTAATACAATGAGTGTAGGGAGATGTTCGATAGATACTGAGTAAATCTAGCATACACTACTTGAGCCCAAATTGGTTTATTTCACATTTCTGTATTTGGGGGGAAAAGCAATTTCTGCATGACAGATGCACCTGGAGTTTGCCACGCGGCCTACACACAGAAAGGGCGGTAGAGTCGGAGATGTAGAAACAACGAGAAAATTGCATTTTATTCTTATTTGCTAAAAAAGAAAATAAAAATAAAATGCCTATTTTCCCCACGGAAGGTGTCTGTAATCAGTCAGTCCATGTCTACGCAGGGTAAGTGAAGGGCAGAGATGAAACAATGAATTATATCTGTGTCAGGCAAAGCCCCCAGTCACCAGATACTGAAGACAGTGTTGGTTTGGCCTCAACAGGACACCACTGGTCACTTACAATGACAAAATACATGAGATAAATAAGCCATCAATCCTTCATTTCCCTTTATGTGTGTAAAGGTGACCTAAATGCCCCCATCAATGTCAGAGAGCTGCTCTTATTATAAAGCTAAGCTTTTTCATCCGTGTGGTATACGCTTTTAAACTCTAAAACTCAACGAAGTCCTGAAAGTAGGTAAGATAACAAGAGTACTCCTTTTTGGTCTCAAGAAAGTCTTTACCTAAAAACAGAGCCCCAAAATACATGAGGCAGAAACCAACAGGAAGGGAGGAATGGACAATTCAATGCAGTGGCTGGAAAATTCAATATCCCACTAACAATAATGTATAGAACTAGACAGAAGAACAATTAGGAAACAGAAGGCACGAATGATATGAAGAACCCAATAAACCTAGCAGACATCTGTAGAAAATCCCACCCAGCACCAGAATATACACTCTTCCCAAGTGCACATGGGACATTCTCCAGGAGAGAGAGACCAGAAGCTAAACTGTAAAACAGACCCCAATACATTTAAAAGATGGAAATAACACAAAGTACCTTTTCCAATTACAAAGAAATAGAATTAGGAATCAGTATCAGAAAGAAGTTCGGAACATTCACAGATAGGTGGAAATCAAATACACTCCTAAATAACCAGCGGGTCTAAAAGAAATTAGGAAATACTTCCAGACGAATGAAAATAATGATAAAATGTGTCAAAACTTACGAGACGCAGGTAAAGCATCGTTCGGAGGGAAATGTTTAACCGTAAACAATCACGTAAGAAAAGAAAAAAGGAGTTCAAATAAACAAAGTCTTAGTTTGAGTTCATCAACCAGTTAACAAATCCATGAAGAGATCCTAGAGCTTCATGATACTGAGCAACTTCTACAACCATCATTTTTACTCAGTAAAGACAGAAGGTTGAAGTTGTGTTATAGAGAATTTCACGTTACTGATCCACGGGAGCTTTAGGGAACTTCTCTTAACACTTTCCTAAATGCGGGGCACCTTGGTCAGTTAAAGGTCCAACTCTTGATTTTAGCTCAGGTCATGATCTTGCAGTTAGTGAGACTGAACCCTGCATCGGACTCACCACTGACGGTGCGGAACCCACTTGGGATTCTCACTCTTCATCTCCCTCTGTCGTCTCTTGCTCTCTCTCAAAATAAATGAACTTAAAAAAGAAACTAAAAAAAAAATTTCCTAAATGAGGAAACTGAGATAACAATCTAGCGGAAGACACACTTTAAAATTGAGGTTGCTGAGTCTGAATCTGGTAGTTTTTCTGATACACAAATAACTCGCTTGGTACATGTAAACTTTTCATGGCTTATCATATTTACATGGTGCAAACCAGTAAATGTTTGGCTCACTGTTAATGATTTTCCTTAATACATGTATCCATGTACATATCAGGAATTACAAAACTCCATCGTGAAACTGCTCAAAACCGTCAGACCACAGTCATTCAAGATAAATGATCACCAATCTCTCTACCAAGAACTGAACAGGCGATGGATGGGGAGGGGGAAGGACAGTGTGCAGGAGCACAATAAGGAAAACAAGAGAAGCAAGGATGAATTTCGGTTCCTAAAACTACATCAAGTTACGGCAGGCCACATGTTACCAGGGGCGTGAACTGAAACTAACCCTAGAAAGATAATGGAGCAGAGTTCATCTTCTTGGTGGTCAAGTGACCTAAAAAAGCAAAGCAGTACATGATACGGATTTCAAAGGCAACAGACCTTGACTCAAGGGTAAAATCTGCCATTTTTAAATTTAATTTTGAGGGGCACCTGGGTGGCTCAGTTGGTTAAGTGTCTGACTCTTGATCTTGGCTCAGGTCATGATCCCATAGTTCATAAGATCCGAGTCCCAAGTGGGGCTCTGTGCTGAGTGTGGAGCCTGCTTGGGATTCTCTCTCTCCCTCTCTGCCCCTCCCTGCCCATGCTCTTTCTCAAAATAAATAAATAAACTTCAAAACTGAAATTTAAATTTGAAAGAACTGTATAAACTTACAGAAACTTGCAAAAATAGGACAGAACCAAGAAACTGGCCTGGGTACACTACCGTGGCCTACAGACCTTCCTTAGTTTTGTTTACTTTTTCTGTAACCCCGGGCAATTGAACATAGCTAACCTCTTTGGTCCTCAGTTCACTCATCTGAAACATCGTGGTAAGAGCACCTACATTTCAAAGTATTTATAAGGATTCCATAAAACAGTGCTAGCATACTGCTTACAATAGTAGCTGTTACGCAGGGAGAACATGATAAATGGTCACATTATAACTATCGAACGAGGCTTTTGGAATTTGTAGGTCTACTTTTCCACTTTCCTTGGGGCCTTTCCTACTACCCACTAATACTGAGATGGCATCTGCCCATTTTATAGTCCGAGTGACCTCAAAGGACAAAAACACGAAAAAAAAAAAAATCAGAATGTGTCCTACAGTAAGGATTCAAAGAATATCCAACTCAAAATTCTATTTGTGTGTGGACATACCCAGGTTTTTTTCTTTTTACTTCATTTATCTAACAGCAAAATGACTCAGTTACTACTGACAATGACAATGCCTTTTGACGTCTTTGGAGGAAAGAGGAGTGCACTAAAATAACCGAACCTTAAACCAACATCCAAGAAAAATCTGATACTTGAAATGGCTTTGCTTCTTCTCTTCTTTGGAGGGGTGGGGTAGGCTTTTAAATATATATATATACACACACACAGATATGTATACATATAATATATAGGTTTTTAAAAAATATATATGTAATAAGTCTTTTATCTAATATAAGTTGTCAATAATACTTAGATTATTTTTAATCACACAGATTGAACACAAGCCTGGATCTACCCCTGCTATCCTTTCCAAACCTACTTATATCATCACTCAAGGGCAGCAGTGCTCTTTAAGAGGCATGCTCTGTAACAGGTCTTAACCAACCAGACCTATGTTCAGATGTGCCTTTTGTGCAGCCGAGAAAGAAGTGCACATACAAATAGTCAGTTCTAGGCACAATCAAGGCTCTCCAATTTGGGGGCTATCCCATACTCCCATCAACCACCAATGTGAGCCCATCCAAGACGCCTCTGGCTTTGGCACTGCAGACATATGCCAGTACCCAGAATGCTCTAGGCCCTAACTCCTTCACAACTACGTTTTAAGGACACAAGTGTTCAATTTATAATAGGGAAATTAGAACTTCGCTGAATTTTCCCCCAACATTGCCATTTCTAAACCTTGAGAATAGATGAATCAGAAACGTCAAAGATTTTTTTTGTTCTTTTTCTTTCTTTTTTCTATTCGCTTTTCTTTTTTAGCAAATTAGCTGCATTTTCAAAATGTGCCACCCACAAACTGTGTGAAACATTGAAGTGTCTTCTCTGTTTCTATCAACAGTTAATTATTTGGAATCCATTAAAAGGACAAATAATATGTCCACTAATCAACCAAACGGCTACAGTAGACATCTTTGGTCCATTTTACTTTATTCTTATTCTTTTGGTTCATTTAACTCTGTAAACCTCTCTTCTATTCTCCTAAAGTCAGACCAAATGAGAATCACATTTTGATAGTTTCATCTCTGATTTCAGATTAGGGCAGGCATCTCAAACCAAGTCATCTCCAAGGAAATCACTTAGTGTTAACTAAGATCATGGGAAAATAATTTAACACAGAACTGGATCTATTCCAACCACCACATGTATCAATTAACCAACCTATCAAACTTGGTTCCCACTCCCAAGATTTATTTTGAATGGAATCAAACACTTGGGGACACGGGGAAGCAGCTTATTTTTTATTTTTTGTTAGATACACCCAAATGATCAAAACCTGCCTTCTCACCTGAATTAAAAAGATGTCTTTAACTTTGTGGGTCACTGTCCCCTGTCCAGTTCTAGCTCCCTCTTTTTCAGTATGAACATATGTTTTCCTTAAAATTACTTCTTTTTTCCTACCCCGGTGTTATGCAAGATCCCTGCTTATTTTGGCAATAGAAACAAAATAAGAAGAGCCACCCAGAGTTCTCCATTCCAAAGGGAGGAACTTCCCAAGAAAAGCAAGGTTTTGCTGTTGTATTTCCTTTCAGCACTGCTGAAGAGCAGGCTGCATTCTCCAGCATGGAAATTCAGTACAGAGAGGGGAGCTGCTCTTGAAATACCTATGAGAACGATGAATTTCAAATGTAGGCAGGGACTACTGGAATGTTCATGATCAATGAGTGTTTGTAAAAAACAGGAATATACATATATATATATATATGTACATATATATATATATATGTATATTCCTGTTTTTTACAAACACTCATTGATCATGAACATTCCAGTATATGTACTGGATATATATATATATATATATATATATATATATATAACTGGATATATATATATATATATATATATAACACACATGCGTGCACAAACACACACACACACACACACACACACACACACACACACACAGATACAGAGAGTGAGGCACTTAAGTAGGCCTAATAGGCAATAAGAAAAGGCGCTTTTCAAACACAAAATATAAGGAAAGGAGATGCCTCTTCTTTCAGAGATAACCCAGAAAAAACCTAACTCTCCTATCAAGAAGTGAACCTTGACTTCATTTCCAAGAGCAAAATCCTCACTAAAATGGCCAGTGAGCCAAGGGGAAAGCTTTTAAAATGAAGGGGCTGACGGGCTTCTACAAGAAAAACAAAGAGGGGCTTGCATACAGAATACACGTTTCGATGAGGAGGGGTGAACGCCAAAAACAGTATAAGAATTAAGCGCTCACATAATAGATCACTGTGAGCAGAGCTCTCCCGCAGATGTCGGAGTGAGTGAGCTAAGCCTCACACTTGGAACGGTTGTATGACTGGAGCCATGATATATAAAGTAAGACCCAAGCGCCAAAGGTTTGATTTAGCCAAGCAAACGTGGCTGTTTTTCTTGGGTGGAAGAGGCATTTTTTTCACCGAGCAAAGAATTACGGTAAACATCTGCTAACCATGACCACAGAAGGGGTGGTTGTTTTCATCCAAGGTCATTTTAAAGGAATAAATGTAATTAATAAAACCACACAGTAATAGTACCCAACCGTCCAATAAGTCTGCTCGCTTCTACTCATGGGCCTATTTATTAAAGAAGCCATCAACAAAGTTTCACGATGTTGCCATATATACTTCTTGGGAACCACTGGTGTGGCATAAGCAATCTACCTCAACGGATGCTTGAAAATACAAGCGTGTGCCACTTCTTAACTCATCCCTTAGGCAGATGTCTCGCTGTGGGTTCTCTTGCTCTACTGGCAAGACTTTATTATAGTACACATACCGTTTAGGTAACTAAAATTCCATTAAAAAATACAAATTAAGGTTCTAATGGCTTTACTTCACACATAAAAGTACAAGAGTGCATCTCTCTGTCAAGTTCTCTCTCTTGAAAATGAGTATAAGAATTCATATAATCCAAAATGGTTTCAGTTTTGAAAAATTCCTTATTTGGTTCGTTCTTGTGGAAGGAATGGGGAGGTAGGGAAACTCGTGGAAAACTGAATTATTCAGGCTGACTGTCGCTCAAATCTGTCAAATTAGAGCTCAAAACATCACTTTACCTTTGAACAACCAGCCAGAAGCCCCTCTGCAAAAGAGTCATCTATGATTATTATTAAATGTTCCCAATTAGGAGAGTATCATCAAATTCATAAAACACCAACTTCCATTCTGAGGTAAGTGAACTTCTCTACCTACAACACCAGCAAGGTCTTCTCGATTTAGAAAAGGCAGTTTTGCCCAAACCACTACCACTGAGAGAATACAGCTCAAGAACTAATAAGGTTTCCTGTTTCTAACCCTCTGCTGAGATCGATATGATCGATTGACAAAATACTAAGTTCAATGAACTTCAAAAATATTTTCTCTCTTTGGTTTCCCTATGTCCCCTGGAACTAGATGCAGAAATTCCTAAAGGTCAGACTTCAGCAATCTTACGGAAAAAATAAATATTAAATTTATCAGGTCCATGTCTTCCAATGATTACAATAGACCACGGGGTCCGGGCTATCAGACCAGTTCTAAGAGCTTCCGAGCCCCGGGGGTGGGAGGCTGTCAGCTTTTCCAACCACCAATCTTCAACATAACTATTAAACACTTCCTAGGTGCCAGTTACTAAGTGGTGTGTGTGTACACGTGTGTGTGTGTGTACACGTGTGTGTGTGTGTGTGTGTGCACATGCATACACAGGGATATGTGTGCAGAGCAGGGAGGGGGTGAAGGGTGAGTTGCTATCTACCGAAGCTACTACTGGTATCTGATAGAATCTTGAAGGGTAATAATGAACATACATTTCAGAGTCTGTTGAACTTGGAAAATTATTGTGTTCATCTTCTCATTTGCCATGTGTTTCTCATATGCTAAGGAAGGAATCAAGAGCGAAAGAGATGGAGAAAGCGAGTGAGATTTTGACACCTCAATGGGTCTCAGTGACGATGAATCCTAAGACAGGTAGGAAAGGGACTACAAAGACCCAATCCTATTCAGTAAGTGTCAATGGCTTCAGCTGTGAAAGAGAGCAAGCCTCATTGTAACCCCCAACTCCCCTCAATACAGTCAAGATTCATTTCTACAATTAAGTCCAGCATCAGAGGCCACTGTGGTCAGAATTGGAATGTAACCATGTGCCACTACACTAACCTATGCATAAGTGAAAATGCAGGGCATCCATCATATTCTTATAACAGGGGGATTAAATAAGCAGTAATTCTTAAGCTTTAAAAGAAAATTCCAAGCTTTTAAGTATATCCCTGGTGCAAGGGAATATGACAAATGCCATAATAAAAAAATAACTTCGTGGAAGGAAATAATTCTTTACCCCTTTTACATTTTCCCTGTGAAATGCACCATTTTAACCGAATGCATTACAACATACTTATCCATAAATGTAAATTTGTTTTGATAAAATGACGAGCCTTTTAATCCAAATTGCACAGTGATGCTTCTACAACTGATCTGTTATAACTTAGTAATCAGAGTTAACAGACTGCCTAATTAACCAAGTCATCATTTGCCAAGATCCAAATATGGGATGAATTGTGGGCCAAGGAGAAAATATGATGGACATGAAAATTATTAATTCAGGGAAGCATTCAAAGCATGTGGAGTTAAAGTTCTTTGCTAAATCTCACCATCTTTAATATCCTTAATTTTTATAACATAAGTTACATGTGCAAATAAAAAATATATTACAAGGTATACAGGAGAACATTTTTAAATCAACTGGTTATTAGTTAGTGGTATAATTACCTTTTAAAGCCTCTGACAACCCAGGAGGTAAAAATCATAGAGGTTTTCTGATAATAACAAATAACATACACTGAGTACTTACGACGTGCCAACATCCTATTCAGTGTATTATAGGGACCAAGATGTTTATTCTCTACATGAACCCTCATCCTTTGGAAGGTACTATTTTCGTCTTTAGATACCAGATGTGAAAATTGAGGTTCCAAAGTTTTTTTGCTCAGCAGAATGTATGAATAAACAAACAGTACCCACTCCTGTCAAGAGTCTTAGGGAAGTGCTATTAAGAATTCTACAGTTTTACTGACCAAAACTTTACCCATGGAAGTTTATCCATTCATTTATTACACACTTAGGAGGAGAAAGGAGATCGGGGGTAACTTAAGAGGCCAAGTGGGTGACCTGTACAGAAATACTGCACATCATCAGTTTTCTGTCCCTATTGCTAACATATTAATATGTCCTAAAAGACGTATAGTTTAACGGGGCTTCGATATTGTGTAAGCCAAATTACCTAGATAATTCAAATCTAAGTACACATATAAGGTTTAATCCTAAAAGGGATGGGAAATCCACCAGTCTGACCATTTTTTCCTTAGCCACTTGAAAACTCCTACTCATTTTTGAGGACCCAGCCAGGTCTCACTGTTTCTGGGAGGACTTCCAATTTCCCTCCCCCCGCCCTCCTCCTCAACCACATGCACAAAATCCAGAAGTATTCTTGCAGCCCCTGTATCACTGTATTATAATTGACCTTTCTGTCTACTTTTCAGATAGAAGTATACTGAAATCAAGGATCTGGCGTTAGGATGTAGAAGAGTGAAAGATGGCACATGGATGGCTGACCACAGGGACAGACAGGAGGAACACAGCAATGAATGAACTCCAGGCTCCCTGGAGGATAGATGCATGGTAGTATTTCTGAGGCAATGCCTACCGGCAAGGTAGCAAATCCCATTGGAGATGGCCAGATATCGGGCAGATAACTTTATGGGGAAATTTTCCTGTGATATTCAATCATGCATCACTGGGTTAGGTGATACTTAAAGTTCCTTCCAACCCAATAATCCTATGTATTCACTATGCCTCGAGCGCAGTGCCTTACAAGACACATATGCACAATCTATCTTCCCAGAATTCTAACCCCTTGTTCTGAAACCAGTACCCCTTCACCCGCTTTCCACTGCTTGTGTAAGACGAACGCCATCCATGACTCCTGAGAAAAGCATGTGACCCACTCAAGGCCAAGTATACCTTCACACTACCCCCCCCCCCCTTATCTCTGCTTCAGTCCCGGACACTGCTGCAGTGATAGGCATATGGCACACACTGAACCAGAGAACCAGGGAGATCCAAATTCTATGACAGCTACTACAACTCATACGAAAAGATTCCCTTCTGCTGGAGTTGCTATGAAAACAGATTCATGAATGGTTATCATGTATACCACACTTTGGTAAACACCTACAGGAATGAATCCAACCAGAGCGGAGCATAGCCAAGAGACTGAGACAAGACTTAACAGCAAGATCTGAACTCCTTGGTCCAGATGTCCAGAAGCTATTTCCACCATCTGACTTTTCAGCATCATGAGCCAATTAATTCCCCTTCATACCTAACGCTACTCAACAACTAACCACAGAGACCCAACAAATGGTGGGTTCGGTATTGTAAGGCACAGACACATTACAAATGATGGGCTGTTTATGTTAACAAGGAGACATTGATCCTTCCAACTCCGTTAGTAAAACTGTCTTATTTGTGTCACTTGCAACAGGATTTTACATTTTTTCAAGCCTAGTATTTTATTATATGTTTGAAAAACCCTAATATTTTTATTTTCTTATTTATTTATTTTTTTTAGTGTTTATTTATTTTTTTTGAGACAGAGAGAGACAAAGCATGAACGGGGGAGGGTCAGAGAGAGGGAGACACAGAATCTGAAACAGGCTCCAGGCTCTGAGCTGTTAGCACAGAGCCCGACACGGGGCTCGAACTCACGGACTGCGAGATCATGACCTGGGCCGAAGTCGGCCGCTTAACCGACTGAGCCACCCAGGCGCCCCCCTAATATTTTTATTTTTGAAGGCCTAAGTCCTTGGCATACATCCTATAAATCTGTAATTCTACCAATCAAGTAACCAAAGACCTTCTAACTTTGTTAGCCAGTGTTAACCTCTAAGTAGCCCAGAGCTTCACCCTGGTAAATAAAAAGCCATCCGTGAACGTATCCCAAGAAGAAAAGGGACGTTCTGAACCGCTTGCTGGGAGAACACCCTAGGTACAGGACCGCTACTCTGGGAAGGAGACCTTCTTGCTTGCCACACTTTTTCACACAGGTGATTGAGCGGAACAAATCAATTGTTGGGTGGTCAGGAGGCTAATAAGAAATATAACGAGGGCTACGAAGATGAGGTTAATTAGAATAATGTACCAGAGAAAAAGGACTCAAAGATCTAGAGAAAATGTCTTAACAGGCACATCCAACTGGAGATAGAAGAATGCCAATTAAGTGGCTGTCCTTGTTCTGAATCGCATTGGGACATACTTTTATTTCCCACAGCTCTTGTACAGGCAAAAAGACTTAAAACATGTGAAAAAATTTAGTAACATCAAACAGGGCCTGTTAGATGGCACTGAAGTCTAGAGGCTCAACAAACCGTGTACGAACAGTCCCAGAATGGAAAATACGTGCTAAAATAACCAGTGCCCGCAAACCTACACAGAAGGCGAATGTCTACACGATAAGACCACAGACCAGGGCAGTTAGGAGCCAAGGCACCAGAGGCACGGTGCCGGGGTTCAAATCCCAGCTCTCCTGATAAGCGAAGAAGTCTGTGTGAGTCATTTGACCTCACCGTGCCTCCGTTTTCTCTGGAAGACAGCGTTTTAGAATCATACCTCTCTCACAGAGTTTTTGTGAGTTAATACATATGTGCTCAGAATCACGTGGGGCACACAGTAAATCCTCAGTAAAAGTAGTATTAGAGAATAGACTTTCTACCAACTGGAGTTATTCTAACAACCGCCGTTTACTAGAATTCCTCAACGTTAGGTTTTTCTTAAGTTCGGAAAATGCTCCTTTTACCTCCTGTTCCTTTTCAAGGGAGAAAGAGGAAACCATGCAAAGCAGGGATAGGTGATAACGTGAACTCCAAGTTCTTCCAGGCAGATAAACCTATATAAAGCCAAGAAGTCCTAAGCACGGTGTATTCTAGGAGTAGAATTTCAGCAACTGCCACGTTTAGGAAATGGGCCAGGACTGGAAGAACGGATCTGTGTCGCCGTTGATGAACGATCTGGGATAGATATGGACAGAGGCGAGGCACGGCCTCTGCTGATGAGAACGTCTATGTTTACTGACGGTCTGAAGAGTTAGCAGCAAGAAATTCCACCCTGGATGCATCCTCGGCAGCCTCCCCTAACGTGGCATTGAGAGGCCGCCACACCAGACCGCACCCAGACATGCAGTGACATCTCATTAGAGCAAAAGCCCTTAGAAAGCTCCTAATCTCGCCCACTGATACTCAGGCACCCGGGTATTAAAACCCAAGCAGCGCAAGAGCTGATCCCCGCGGCCAAGCCTCTTGTGCCAATGGCACGAATCAAGTCTCACCTTACGCTGATCAGCTTCCCCCTTTGTGATTCGTGTTTTCGTTTCTGACATGGTATTGGGAGACAGGGGTGTGCCGTTGGTTTTTTAGACATAAGAAAGCTGGGTCTCCCCCCTCTGTCATGAGCCTGATAGAAGTTTTTCCTGAACCATCTTCCTGGGCTCAAACTGAACGTTAGCGTTTTCTTTGCTAAAAAGGATACGAGGAACCCAACTGGATGCCTTCGACTGTATTTTAATCGTGTTCTTTTCTTGTCAGAAGTCGGAAGGGTATACATTACAAGTGAAAATAACCCTAGCCATTCCATAAATCACGTAAGTAAGAGTATGGAATGGCATATATTTTACCTTTTAGCTTTTACCACCAGAAAAGGTGATGGGATACAGAGAGAGACCTGCTTCAGCTTTCCTACAGCAGATGCACAGAGCAACAGGGCAATGACTGGCCACCTTCCTTAGTGGCAGAAGAAATCAGAGCGAACAACGGAAAATACGCATATCCAGTTCCTTCCAATTGATACAGACCGGAGT
This sequence comes from Panthera pardus, assembly GCF_024362965.1. Lineage (NCBI taxonomy): Eukaryota > Metazoa > Chordata > Mammalia > Carnivora > Felidae > Panthera > Panthera pardus. The sequence continues at coordinate 39,083,223 of NW_026527013.1, forward strand.
TTTCCTTCAAAAAAGCAGCACGCGAATTTTCAGGGCAGATGCATCAAGTGTGTAACTTGTTAAAAGTTAGTGTCTACAGGATATTTGAGATGTAATCTATCATGAGACAGGAGATCAAACCAGCCCTGATTAATTTAAGGACAAAACATATATATCCCCAACCCACAGTCTTTAGCACCGTGAACTCCAAACTTCTTTTCTTTTTCTTTTTCTTTTTTTAATGTTTATTTACTCTTGAGAGAAAGAGACAGAGAGAGAGACCGAGGCGTGAGAGGGGGAGGGGCGGGGAGAGGGAGACACAGAATCTCAAGCAGGCTCCAGGCTCTGAGCTGCCAGCCCAGAGCCCGACGCGGAGCCCAAACTCACAGACCAGGAGATCACGACCTGAGCTGAAGTCACACGCCAACTGACTGAGCCACTCAGGCGCCCCTTTAATTTCTTCTTCTTTTTTAACTAGGCTCCACGCCCACTGTGGGACTTGAATTCACGACCCCGAGATCTGGAGTTGCATGCCCCACTGACTGAGCCAGCCAGGCGCCCCATGACTCCAAATTTCTAAGGTTTTGTGGATGTAGGTCAGGCTCCAAACCTGATCCTTCTCAGCATTTGAGGTTTATAACTTGAATTACCTGAAACTTGCCACAACCATCCGAAAGTCAACATGTCAACAGCCTATATAAAACAGATCATCCCTCTTAAGCTCATTTTGTCCTTTGGGTTTTAAAGTCAATTCAGTGCATAGAACATGAGCAAATTAATAGGGAATCAAGGCTCTTCACCATCTTTACCAATTTTTTTTAGTACTGCAAGAAAGTGCAATCTGAGTTTGTCACTGTACCTCCCAAAACCCTTTGCTGTTCTTTCTACACCAACAGCATCATTACTGTTCCAGACTCTGTGCAAAGCACTGTACAGGTATCATCTCATTTAATCCTTGCAATAATACTAGGAAGTAGGTAATGCTATTACCCCGGGTCAGATTAAGTGAGAGGCCAGAAAGAGGAAGAGAAAGTAATTTGTTCAAGGGCAAAGAGCCAGTGAACCAGGGTGCTGGGATTTGATCTTGGAATCCAATGTCCTTAATTAACCTGTACCACCCACAATACGCTTTAGGCCCAAATGGCAAATGATTCTGTCTTCACAGGGAAGATGATGTATAACCCTTTCTGCATGGGACACACGGAGGATCACCGACTTGTTTCGTAGAGAGTGGAAACCTTCCAGAGAAAACCCAAGGGCAGTATTCTATTCCTACAATAAAGGTGATGTGTGTGGTTTTATTTCTTCTCTTCCTCTCTCACCCAGATGCGGTCCTCTTAGGTATCATGAAAATACAGAAATTCACAGGGAAATCCCCAAATGGGCTCTATTTCAACAACTGCTAACTGTGAGCATGTCTACCATACGCTGGATACTGTCAGCAGCCAAAGAGACTTGCTGAATCGGGCAGACCTGCCCTGAGCACATCACCTGGCAAACAGGTAGATGCAGAAAACACAAGAGGCTTGGAGCGAGGACAGTAAGAAGGGCGAGGAGGGAAATCTTTAATGTGAGTGTTCCGGGCAGACCTCTCCAAGAAGTTGACGTGTGAACTGGGCAATAAGGAATGAGAGAGTGAGCGTGTGAAACACAGGGAGTGTTCCAGGTAGAGAATACCACAGCACAGAGGCAATGGAGATTTGAGGGCATCTGAGCACGGCAATGGTGCCTAAATGAAATATTTGAGACCATATAGCAAAAGCTCAAGGGTGTCAAGAGTCTCTTGAACAGGGAACATCTTCGAGCCACTATTTCCAGAACATCAAGTGCTACTCAACAAACAGCCGTCACTGAGACACCGGGGTGGCTCAGTCGGTTAAGGATCCGACTTCAGCTCGGGTCATGATCTCATAGTTCACGGGTTCGAACCCCATGTCGGGCTCTGTGCTGACAGCTCAGAGCCTGGAGCCTGTTTCGGATTCTGTGTCTCTCTCTCTCTCTCTCTCTGCCTCTCCCCCACTCACACACGGTCTCTCTCTCAAAAATATATAAGACATTAAAGAAAAAAAAAAAAAACAGCCACCATCAACTAGGTACCACCAATTCTCAATCTCTGGGACACACTGCCAGTGGGGCCATCCATGGACACGGCTGCAATCCGTGACGCAGTCATGCAGCAGCTTTGATAAGGAGCTGACACTGTTCTTTGAGGGCTGTTCCCAAGAAGATCTGTGGGGGACCAGGGCCTGCCCTGCAGACTCAGCATGGACGCAGGGCCCGGGATGAAACAGGGCAAGATCGGCATCGTGTAGGATCAGCCTGCATGAGTGAAACCCTACAGAGTTTCAGATTATCATCAGCAATACCAACTTGAAAGCAGTTAGCGAATTCTGCTTGCTAGGCAGGCCCACTGTCTGAGTAAGTAAAAAACGGAATAGAAAAAGAATTGCATGCCTCTCAGGGGAAATCGTCAAAAAGGGACCCAGAGATCTAAGTTCTGTTAGCAGGCCGGTCCAACAGCATGCATGGCTGCAGGGCCCTTGAAGACAGGCATCAAAGCCACCTCCCAAGGCTCGACTTAAACTTGTAAGAGAAAACTGGGTTAGAAGCAATGGATTGTGAAACACATACTGTCCACAAGTAAGACGATGACCAATGAACCAGGCACACGACAGTAAAAACTGTTCAAAGATCGGGATTTCTACCACATCACCTGGGCTGTGTAGCACAATGCTGGCATTTATGACCCATCAGGATCTGTGCTAAGCTCTGTAGAAGCATCACCTCACTAGATTTTCACAGGAAGCCCGTTCCCGGTTTTATCCCCAACTCCCAGATGAGGAGGCAGGGGCGCAGAGATGTTAAGTAACTCGCTCAACATCATTCAGTCACTCAGTAAACGCAAAAGGTAACATTCGGTTCTAGGCTGATCTAAACTTCAAAGCAGACCACCACACTGCTCTCCTATGCCCATAAACGGCATTCAATAATGTTTGTGAATGCATCAACCACCATGATTCAGGAGAATCTGTCACAGGCTGGTCCAGGCAGAGACTACAGAATGAAGTATGAGAAAGTCTCATTCTATTTATTCTATGAGATACAACTTTTCTAAAATTTTTTGAAATCTTTATTTATTTTTGAGAGAGAAACAGAGTGTGAGCAGGGGAGGAGCAGAGAGAGAGGGAGACACAGAATCCGAAGTAGGCTCCAGGCTCTGAGCTGTCAGCAGAGAGCCCGACGCGGGGCTAGAACTCAGGAACCGTGAGATCATCACCTGAGCCGAAGTCGGATGCTGAACCGACTGAGCCACCCAGGTGCCCCAGAGATACAACTTTTCATATGAATAACATACAGGCCAATCTGAATTAGAAAAATTGGACAGGGGTGACTTACTTGTCTTCCCCATTATCCTAGGTAAGTATTCAGTAGAGATGGGGGGGCCAGCAAATCACAGAGATACAGAGTGGACAGCTCTGTCCCTTCTTTGAGGGACAGTGCAGCCATCAGCAACATCCCCTGCAGACAATGGCATGACGAGAACTGGAATGTAAGCTTCTATGTCACTAGCACCTCAGGCTTGTACTCAAGCTTTGACAGAAGCTTATATCCAAAGGACACAAAATTCATTACAAAATTCTTGAGTTTAAATTTTGGTTGATAGCTCTCTTGGGAAAGAAATCCATTTCTCAGATTTGCCATGGCACTTTCAGTAAGAATATTATGGTCCTAAAATATTTACTGGGGTATGTATCTCCAGTGAGAATCAAATAAGCTTAAATTCAAACATGGAAAATTCAAATTAGAGATTATACACACAAGTCAATTGATGACAGAAGACATTCACCAAAAAGAAACAAAAATTAAACCTGTAAGAAAAATTCACACTGGGGTTTTGTAGAAGTAATTACAATTGTGGTTCAGTAAGCAATGACCTTTTTCTTCCTTACTAGGAGAACAGGGAATTTATCTGGACATCAAATTTCTCAAGTCTAAGGATACACTTCCCTTATGTCCTTAATGTTAGGGGTTGTTAAAAGGCTTAAGTGGAAGTCATTAAGACTTCATGGAAAATTGTGTAAAGAGGCCTGCTTCAGCTGAAAGGCTAATTTTTTCATTCCTTGCATTTCTGCCTCTCTTCAGGATGTAGAGGCAATGGCTGGAAAGCCAGCAGCCATCATGTGAGCTTGAAAACAAAACAACCCTTGAACAGGCAGGCGGAGCAGAAAGACAGACAGCACTAACTGCTCTCCTCCAGATACCTTTTATCAGACAGAATATGCAATAACGTTTTTAAACTTAGATGCATCTCTGCTACCAGAAAACAATTCTTAAATGATATGATGATATGAAAACATGTCTGAAGACGATCCCGTTTTTCCTCTCAGGAAAAAAATGAGAAAATTCATGAATTGGAATTGTGATTCACCAAGCTGTTTAAGTATGACTTTCCCTCTTAATTACAACTACGAGTCCAGGAAGCATATTTGCCGAACCAGTCTCTATGTTGTGACATGCAACACTTGTGAAATTCAAACATAGCTGGAGACATCCAAAGCATTATTGTTTATTAAGGACCTTATTAAAGGTGGAAGATCTTAAACCACTTGCAGAATCTGATGATTAAAAGAAATTTAATCGTTGTTCATTGGCATTTGATCTTTAGCCTGCCATAATCTACCCATAGATCCCTTCATCCATATTTGATACTCAAGAGACATTTCAACAGCTTGTCCATCAACTGCAGAGGGGAAGGAACGTACAGAAAAACCACATTACTTAGAAAATAAAAGAGCTTTCCCCCACACTCATTTAGCTCATGAAAGCCCAATATGATTAAAAGGGTGAAGAAGGCAGACTCCACTACGTGAACCAGAATGACTGTAGAGAGCCATCTATTATACTTGTAAGGAGTTTCGAAATTTTCAAAGTGCTTTCATATACATTATATCTTGTTTCATCCTTAAAACTACACCCTGTGTGGTAGGAAGGGCAGGTATTTTTTTTATTATTATTATTCTCGTTTCTTCTTGATAAATGGTTTGCTCGAGATCAGAGGAACCGCTACCCAGGGAGGTATCCTCTTTACCTTTTTGATGCTTAGGTGAGGGGTCAGCAAACTACGGCCTTTGGGCCAAATATGGCCCAGTGGCTGTTTCTGGAAACAGTTTCACTGAACCAGTCAAACCCATTTGTTTACATATTGTGCATGGATGATTGTGATGGCACATCGGGAGAGTTGACCACAAAGTTGCGACAGTGACTGTATGGCCCACGAGGCTGCCAATGCTTATCATCTGGCTGTTTTAGAGACAAAATCTGCACTCTCTGTATCAGATCACCTTTCCACGAATATGATCCAGGTTACAGATCCTACTCTTGCAAGCCAGAAAGCTAGCCTGGAGGACAACAAACTTATTATTGCTGGCTGTAGAATTCTGGCTTAATAATGACTCATCCCATTACCTTCTGAGGAATTACCACATGTTCTACGGGGCCGCCCGCAAAGATGGACCCCAATTCTTAAGCGGGATGCAACAGTAGTAATGTTTGCCACTTACCCTGAGCTTTTAACGAGTCTCACAGCCATAAAAAGCTGGGGGGGTCACTGGTTGGAGGCAGGCATAATGCCACAGGACTGCAACACACGGAGGGACACTGAAAGCAGAGAGAATAGGAGAGGTTTAACTGAAGAGTCCCAATTTTTTTTTAATGTGTATTTATTTTTGAGAGAGGGAGGGAGAGACAAAGCATGAGCAGGGGAGGGGCACAGAGAGAGGGAGACACAGAATCCGAAGCAGGCTCCAGGCTGTCAGCACAGAGACCTACGCGGGGCTTGAACTCACGAACAGTGAGGTCATGACCTGAGCTGAAATCTGACGCCGAACCTACTGAGCCACCCAGGTGCCCCGAAGAGTCCCGATTGTGATGCTTCAAAAGCCAGGCATTCACAGGAGCCTTGGGTATTCCTTGCGGACACGCAACTTTAACATCCAATATGCGATCACGTATCTAAGCGTCTATTTTACCTTTCCCCTTACAGAATCGGCGTTTCATTTGCTCATACGCTGAATTCAGTATCAGAGAACACAGGAGAAGGAAGCAAAATGGTATGCAGCTGGGGAAACTGTCACCTGTGAAGGCACTGACATTTACTTACAAGGAAGAGTTCCTTTAACGCCCGTCCTCTTTCATTGTTTAGGATAAATTCTCATAATGAGCGCGTTAAGCTATCCTGAGAAATAAGGGCCAGGTGGATCCCTGAGTCCAAATGTGGATTCTGCCTTGGGTTTGAGTCTTTCAGTCTCTCCCAATGCATCTAAGCAGAAACGACAAGTGGAAATAAATATATGTGGACACACATGCACACAAGCACCCTGTTTAGGAAAAAAAAAAAAAAAAGGACAAGCTATCTCGCCTGGCAGCCAAACACCAAACCTTACTTGCCGCAGCTCATGGCTCTTTTTCCAGCTGCATTTCAAATGCACAACAGGGAGGCCGTGACACGGCCTCCTCATGGCAACAGCCAGCCTGTGTATGTGCACATGGGTGGAGGCTGTGAGCTTTCACGGCTTGGTGAGGTTATGAGTAGAACATTGACCGAGTCCAATTCCAAGTAAGCTGAAATTGCTGACAGATAAGTCAACTCATCCTCAAGCAGTTTCAGAGAGATTTTATGAATAGCAGCCGGTAGCAAGGTTTTGCACGCCAGGCCTTTTCTGCATAGATCCTGGGGACGATAATGCCACCTATGCAGCCCTCAAGGTGACAGGAGCCACCGTAACACGGGGAACCGGAACTCCAGAATGAGTAGAAAGCCTGAGATCCACCCCGTGCACGTGTGCTGTTCTCTCCCAACAGCCAACTCAGACAAAAATCCACGAGCGACACGTCTTCTAAGTCTCATCAGAGAAGTTGAAACTGAAAAGGAGGTGTATGAAGTTCTCGTGATTTGAATAGTCACGTCGTAGCTCCGGAAACTATGTGGGCTGTCTGTCTACCAGAGCTCGGAAGAGGGTTAAGGGCTGGTGTTCTCAGTGAGCGCCTCTTCTTGGTAAGAGATGAACTCAGGCCAGGTGGGTCCACGTGATGTGTCCTAGGTATGCACTGCCTATGTGAGTGTAAACCGTTTGCCAAATGTATCACGGCTTAAGCATCTTCCTTCTTCGATGAATTGAACGTGCTGCGTTAGCAGCCTCGCTCTTCAACGAGGCAGCTTAAGTGCAGGGTAAGAACGCATCAAAAATATTTTTAAAGATGATTTCAGTTGGCAAAGGCTGTAATCGTTCAAACTTAATTGGTGAACTCATTAATGAGCAACTGCCACCACAAGAAAGAGGGCCATTGTCATCGACTTATCAGAGCAATGAGATAACGAAGTTAATTATATTGTTTTCAGGGGGTTTACACTTGCTTCCTTTTAAAGTCTACATTTCCCAAACATTTGTTCTGACACTCCATGTGTTTGCTCCCCTTTTTAAAAAACCTATCAGCCGTGGGCTCCTCAAGGAAAAGTCGGCAGATCACAGCCCTAACATCAGGGCAAAGCAACTGGAAAACTTTTCTACCCTTTATTATCTACTTGTAAAATGTTATAAGCCTGTAAACTAGTTAATTTATGAGCCGTGTTAATAATTTGCTCACACTCGATCGCAGGTTTCGCAAACACCGTTTCCAGGGATGGAGGCGGATAATTTGTGGGTCCGGCTTCTCTCCTAAGGGGACACTAACTAATTTGACACAGTAACATGACATAGATGGTGGGGCACACTAATGACCACACTCCAAGACGTGGCTGTCAGCCTGTCGCTCCAGTGAGAAGCAGCTCGCCTTCGCTGCTGCTCAGTACACGATGCTCAACTAATTATTCAGACAGGGACATTAATGAGAACCCTCGTGTTTATTTTCAACATACTAACCAGCGCTTAGCTTCCATTTGTCTGATATGGTCACTGATAAAATGGGTTTCATGAATAGTAAATGTGAACTCCAATACAACAAAGAAGCACTGGAGAAAAAGGAATAGCTGACTGGAAAACTATCCTTGTCGACTCGAGTTGTTTTCTGCCTCAAATGTCGCCAACGACAAAGTGACAGGTACCAGGAAAGGCCAGGAGTACCAGGGAAGCTAACAGGAGTATTTTTAACCACATACGTCCAGGTACAATCTTGACTTTTGACCGAAGCCACTGGATTGCAATATGGTCAAGAGCAACTTCGATCTGAAATAAATTTCACTAAATTTATGACACTGAATACATTTTTTTGGAAGTTGTTTTTCCATGGAATGACCAAAAAGTTTATTAGCTTATATGTGCTTTTTCAACATTAGAAAAGTTTGATCTTTGGTGAAACTACCTCAAATGTGATCTTTACAAACATCACTAAATGCAACCCTCATTTTTTGTTTGTTTGTTTGTTTTAAATCTATTGGGAAACCATACCTACTGAGGGTTTTTTCAGAAGTGTTCTTCAACATCCTCTTATACATCCTATTTCTAGGCTACCAAACCTTGCAATCAAGTTCTTTCTACTTTACATTAAATTTCTATTTGGGTATGATAAAGTTTGTCCTTCATTTTATGGTTATTATATTCCTAAAATTTTCATACAATCATAATTTAAAATGAGTAACTTTTAAAAAAGGTATGCTTATATCTACTAGAGGTATTGAAAAACTGAAAACACTCCTGATGTGGTTCATTGGAAAACGTACACTTTGAATTAAGTAACAGTGGTAGTATTTCAACAAATGTTCTCTCTGGCATCTTGATAAGGAATTCTACTCAATACTATGTATGACTTCTGATTTTATAGAACAGCAAAATAAGTAGGAGCCCACATGGATCTCTTTGGGAATGAAAATGTCATTGAGTGTAAAATTTGAAGAAGTACGTATTTCTAAACTTACAATAGATCTATGATTTTAAAAAGTCAAAATACATAAATCGCACCTAACATGTGAGAAGCAGATTCAGATTCCAGGCTAAGTTTTAAACATGTTTTTAAACCAGTATACAGATTCACTCTCTCATGGGCACTACTGTCTCCAAATGATGCTATTTCCAGGGGTACCTGACCTGTTAACAGATTCTCAGATTATTGGTATCTGTGCAGTTTAAGTATGGTAAGTATTCATCCTCCATAATAACCTAAAAAGGTATGGCCAGTGTGTGGCACAGACCAGCTAGATGCCAATCAATTCATTTCTTCTTCCTGGATGCAGAGGAGGGATGTATTTCCCAGCTTCCTTTGCTGTTAGGTGGGGCCTTGTGACTAAGTTCTGGTGAAATAGATCAAAGTGGGTATGTTACTTTCATTCTGACCCTGAAGTTTCCTGAACATCACTAATGTCCTCCCTCCTCCCTTAACTGTGCACCCAGAGCTCCAGTGGAGAACTCCCAGTTCCTGCAGATGGTGGAGTCAGTGGATGGAATTTGCCAAGGGCCCAGAAACACGATCGAGGGCCACCACCCCTGTCCCTCACCAGCCAGCACCAGCCTGAGCTGCTTAAGAAATAAAACTGCACCAAGTTAAGGCTCTGAGATTCAGGAATGTTTGTTATAACTACCGGCATCTCTTACCTGAATAAATAGAGCTTTCTAATTTCTCCCTGGCTCCCAAGTCATACCTGAATCTCCAGGCCACTAAACCTAAACAGAAGCATGGTAAATCTGGAAACATTCCAAACTTCTGCTGTGATTATTTGCTCCTCTAATTAAGCTGTGAGTAGAAACTGTATCAGGTGTATGCAGCTTTCCTTCTTCATCTCACAGCCCTGTCAGGAGATCTGATCCCATTTTATAGATGCGAATACCAAGCCTCTAAGAAGTGAAATACAAGCAAACAATGCAAATGTATATCCAGTTGACATTTTCCTAATTGAATGCCTCTTGCCTTTTAATATCTAAATTGTATAGAAAATACTTATTTCTAAAGCAAACATTTTTAGCTCTTGCTCATAAAAGAAAAAGTTCTATGACATTCTCCAAAATTAAACAGAACATTTTTAATGAAATGTGTGAGGGGAAGTGTCAAGTTACAATATAATTGGTATTATGTCAGAAACTTCTGTAGAGGTTTTGAAAAGGGAGCAACAAAGGGGATGCGTCTCAGATGTTCTTGGTGAAAAGAAAAAGCCATATTTAAAACATATGTACATATTGTTATGCTGAGATCACACTGGTAATCAATGTTTTACATATTTTTATATTTTAATGTGATAGTAGAGATAGATAGATAGATAGATAGATAGATAGATAGATAGATATGGCATTTGCTATGCTTTCATCATATTTTAGAATAAGGATTGACAAACTTTTTCTGTAAAGGGCCAGAGCGTGAATACTTCAGACTAAGTTGCTAGAAGTTCTCTATCGCAACTACTCAACAAAGTCCTTGTAATAAGAAAGTAACCACAGTAAGTAACACAAATAGGTATTGTGTTCTGATAAAACCTTATTTGCAAAAACAGGTACTGGTCCCGAGAGCTGTATTCTGCCATCTCCTGTTTTAGAAAATTGATTGGTGGGGGAGGGAGTTTGCATACCGACACATAACATTATGATTTCTCCTACATAAAATAATGGGAAATAGTCTTTGGTTAGCATTTTCACCCACGGCATCTGATCGCCTTCCTTTGCCCAAGTTTCAAGGGATAGGTGGATGGCCGTGCTCAGTCTCCATGTGAGTTCTAACCCTGCGGTTCATTCTTCCCTCTAAGTCGTACACCTGTCAAAGGGCTCACTGCCCGTACAAGGCTCTTACAGGTATCCCATGCCTTTTAAACAAAATCCAAGTACTTCTGTGACAAGAAGAAAAAGCTGACGGTTCTGCCCAACCGGCTCAGTCAAGTCTGTGCATTAAGGTAATGCAGACAACAGCCACCTTGGAGTGACCTTATATTAAGGACTTCTTAACAATAAAAGAAAGCAAAATAAATAACATGTAGACTGAAAAGGTCACTAGGGGAATGAGTGCTAGGAGCAAGAAATGACACCTCTAAAGTTTCCAATTTAGGCACGAAGTCTTCCCAAATTAGAATCAAACACTTTTCCTGGTTTTACAGGATGTACCTTGTTAACCAGTTTCAGAATAGGAGCTACGTGTCCAATGATTAAAACAAACAAACAAACAAACAAACAAAACAGAGATAATGTATCAAATGTATTGCCTTATTATTCTCTTAAGAATGTAATGTTGTAACAAGGTTTTAGTTCAGCCTTTGTTTTGGTTTTTGTTTTTTTGTTTTTTGTTTTTTGGGGTTTTTTTGGATGACAGAGTTCAGAGACACGCTTTTTTAAAAAATCTCGGTTCCCCATTAATGTTTTATTGTAAAACTGAAGTGCGCAAGGTGGCTTTAGACATAAATGGACAAATTTTATGAATCTGTTTTACCTAAAATGTCAGTAACAATAGAACAAAAGCCAGTAAATGATAGACCAGTCTGACAAAGGAACATTTTAGAGTCATTAAAAATGATAGTGGAAACAGGGAAATGTGTGCAAACGCTTGCTGTAATGTGATATGAAACAAGCAAGATAGAAAAACTGTACCAACTATATAAAAGTAGGTGTCAATAACGAAACAAGAAAAAACAGTAAAACTAACAGTTGTGCCCTGGAGGAAATGGGACTAGGTGAGATTTTTTCTTCAGAATTTTTGTATGTTTGGTATTCAAAAACAAGCAATATCGAAAATATCGGTTATAGAATCTGAAAAAGTTCTCTGAACTTCAAAAAGAAACATCTGTTTTACATTTATACTCATTTATCAGTGGCTTCTGATTGGCTTTCTTTCAGACCAGAAGTATCTTGAGAGCAGAGATTTGTGTTATCTCTCATGTCCCAAACATAGGGTTTATAGCCCCTTACGCACTCAATTCAGATTCCTTGAATCAACTGAATGGTCTTACTTAAGTCCTTCCGGTGGGATTACACGAGTAAATTAAATTTTTATACTTGAGCCCTTAAAAATATGTAAATAATTTTGTTTAAAGAAGTTGACTGCTTGTGGATCACAGCTGTCAGTAAACTGCCTGCTACATAATGACACTTTCTCCCCTCTCCTTTTGCCATGATGACACACGACAACTTGTCTTTTAATAACTTAAAACAATTCCGAGTCATTTGCTCATTAAATGCAAAATACATCTTGATCACCAAGCCTGGCATTTCATAAATATTTACCCCAAATGCACTGCCTGCTTTGAAGCTGGGACGGTAGGCTCCTGATTGACAAGTAACTTCTGGGCAGAAAACGGGAGACCTCTCCCTCACGTCAGCGGGGAGAAGGGCACCGTGCTGTGTTCACACTCACTCTCCTGTGGAGGCTCTTCTCCCAACAGCCAAAAAACACACAGCAAGTGGGATCATCCTTTACTGTTTTCTCTCTCTCCATCCATCTATCTCTCAGACAGGAAGATACACACACGCACACACACACACACATGCATATCCACCCTGCACAAACTCCATGCTTGCATACTTTCACTGTCTCCTCAGTACTCTGAGAGTAAAGATCAAAACCCTTCCCTTGACCTTTATAATGCCCTCATAATCTGGCTGTTGAAGACCTCTCCACTGGCCCGGCCAAGCTTCTCCCTGAGTTGGAAGGAGAGCAAGAAGGGAGACAGATGACTATAAAGATTTCAGCTTCTTTCCTGAGAACCACCATGATCAGCAAGACAATACGAGAAGAAATATATCTTTACTTAAAAAAAATAGGGCTTCACAAAGTAAATACTTAAGTACATATTTTCATCACTTAATGTATCATGAAAAATTTCCCCTATCACCTTCTGGGCAAAAATAAACTGAGATCAGTACACACACACAAAATCAAAGTCTTCAAAAGCAACTTTAGTTTTCTCCTTAAAACCAAACTCTCGGTGCCTAGGTGCTCTGCCAGCCAATACCAATGGCAAGTGGGGAGGGCTCAGGTGGTCCTCACCACGGGTGAACTCTTTTCTCCAAACCTGTCACCTCCAGCAGGAGAACAGAAAAAGCCACCTGCAGAGCATAAACAGGGCCTGTTATTCAAAAGCCAATCTGTGTATCGTCAGACTGATTTACCACTTGGGATAGAATATTTCATTGGATGGCGCAGGGAAAGCATGCTACGGCCTTGGCTCATCAACAAATCTCCCTGCCCAATCCCAGAGGAAGATGGGCTCTTGGTTGGGATTTAAATGAAAGATATTCTCCTCGTGACATGCCTCTGAGGGCTATCACTCTTCCTGATCTCTGGGAGAACAAGGGTATTTATTGATGAGCAGGCTACAAAAACAGAAGGTGCTATGCTTCTTTTTGATCAAAGCCCAGTGGCTAAAACCAAAGTAACATGTTGTTTGGGACTATCACATGATAACTAATTCCATTTCATTTTCTTCTTCCTGGGGACACAGGCGGATTACATTGCCCAATTTCCCTGGCATTTAGGCTGAGGCCACATGACTGATTGCTGGTCACTCAGATGGGAGTAGAAACAAGGCCAATCACTTACGAGCATGACAAATACAGTTCCTGTCCCCCCAAAACTACGGGGACCCCACATTCCTGCAGCAAGTGCAGAATGGGGGAGGCTGAGCAGACACACACTGATGTGAAAAGAGCCCCACGTATACCTTTATCATGTTAAGCTTCCAAAATGTGTGCGCTGTTAGTCACAGAAGCTACAGGCACCCCCACATCCTGCCTAGTACAGTTTACACCTTGTAGCAGCTTTCATTAGGATTTACCTTAAATAAGCACTTCGTTTGGGCTTTGTCTCCACTCCCCCCATCTGGATCCGTGGTACCATGCCTTATTATTCTGTGTATCCTTCTTTTAGAAAAGACTCACCACTACGTCTTCCAAAACTCTGTTGCTGATAAATGGAGTCACAGATCAGTATCAACGAAGAGAGAAAGCATTCACTTGAGATCTAGGTTTCCAGAACCCAATCGTGGGCCAAACCCTGAGTCTGTAGCTGACATAGGTTGGAAGTGACACCACGAACATCTCTGCTTTCATGAGGCCCACAGTCTACTGGGAAACCAACACAAATGCATGGGAATAACCTAAGAAAAAATGGGCCCTATGCCCAAGAGGTCAGAAAAGGCTTCAGAGCATAAATTATCTATAAGCTGAAGATACTGAAGGGGAGGAGGACTGAGCCACGTAGACGAGGCTGGGTGGAGGATGAGGAGAATCTTCCATCGGAGAATTGAATGGAACTCTTGGTCAAAGTAGATGTGAGCAAGCACAAACACTGGGCCCCAGAATAATCTTCTGTTTCTACAATGATTTTAAAAACATAACCTGGGAGAAAGAGGACTTCCAAAACAAAAACAAGGCCAAATATATTATTGAGTAATTCAGAAATAAAAAGAATATTATTACCCTTTGCTAGGTGTCTCAACGGTGTAACTTAATACAAAACACTTGTTTTTCTACCACTGACAGGGAGAAAGGAGAGGGGTTATCCACACTGAAATTGCTTTTCTAAATGATCTGAGAAAATTGGAACAAGAGAAACGAGGCAACTCAGTTCACAGACCACAGCAGTACCTCTTAAAAATCCAACCACCTCCTCCTTTATAAATACCGTAGTTAGCCCTCAGAAAAACAAAGTGGGTTTTATTGATTATTTAGCTCCAGAAACCGACTAGGACAGAGCACTAGAATACGGTCAAAGGGGACGTGTTTTTCTTAGCACTGGGTGACCACTTGGCTGTACCTCTTTACTGGGTCCTGTCTTCCGGAGAAAGTCAACAGTGAGTATGGAGAAGTGGAGAGTCCCTTATGGCACTAATACCCTTACCAAGGGGCTCCCCAACCCCTGATGAAGGCTCCAGTCATCATCAGAATCACCCGAAGGCTTGTTAAAACAGGACTGCTGGACTCTAGCCCCAGAGTTCCTAATTCACTAAAGGCCAGGACCAGTGGAGTGGAGTCTGTCTCCAGTGTGGCCTTTTCCAGGGCTCCTTGACCAACCTCAGGGGACGAGGACTTTATCCTCTCTCCCAGGGAAGTCTATTCTCCAGGAAATACTTGAAGCTCTGCAATCTGTTCTCCAGCGGGCACCCATGTGGCTCATTCTGACATCTGACTCAGAAACAGTGAACTTTCAGGGCTTTGCATCAGTCTAAGAAGACGACTCAGCTCTTAGGCATGCTCCCCAGGACCCTGATTACATCTCCGGCCTCTCCTGCTCTCTACCCACCCCCGCCCAGCTCCATCCTCACCAGCCCCTGGCTACCCACGCTGGTCTTCCTCTCCTATACCATGCTCTCATTCCCAACCCTGGGGCTTGGTTCCATCATTCCTCATAAGTGGACAGTTCTTCCTCCAACTCTTCATATACAGAGATCATTCTCAACCCTTACGTCTTATGTCTGATGCTTTTCCTGACTGAATGAAACAGCCTTCCCCCAAGGTATGAGCTGTATAAAATTTCCTTTGTGTATTTTCATTATGGGGAAATATACGGCTCCTTCCTTTCACGATTTGCCTCCCCTGCCTCCCTCTACTTGAAGGGAAACTCCATGAAAGCAGGGGTCTGTTCTGTGTCTCTTCTCACTAGGTACCCATATCCCTCACCAATGACTGTCACACAGTAGGCACTCAAGGGAGGTCTGCCAGATGCCTGAATGACTAAATCAAATTAGCCTATACTATCCTTCATTCAAAAAGGAAAAAAAAAAAAAAAAAAACTAAGGAGAAAGTAAAACCCAGTAACTCTCAGCTATGATATAATGAGCTGCAGAGCCCAAAGGGATTCGAAATGCACAAGACAGACTGAAGTTACAGGAATAAAGCCTCTTGGCCGGCATTTCAGGCCTCAGGAAATGAGGTGGAGGCAGGGTATAGGAGATCCTCGTACAGCTCAAACCACCTCAAGACGCCCACCGTCTCCTACCAGCCATTTCACAGAATTTCTGCAAGTTGTATCCCTAACCCTCGACGTCTTGAACTTCTCTTTAAAGTCACCTCACTCCTGCTGCAGGTGCAAGGGCAGCAGAGTAGTAAACTTTTTTTTGCAAGCTGAGCTCCTCCACCCTGGATGACTCTGAAAAACCACTTGTAAGTAGTATATGTTAACCACAGTTCGTAATTTTGTCACAGGTGTTTGACTAAAAAGGGGACAAAGCCTTTTAAGTGAGCCCGCCTCTATTATGTCATTGTGTATATTCCACGCCACACCTAAAAGCTAACAAAATCCTTTCTTTCTACGCCATGGCAACCAGAAGAGGGAACGCTGCATAATTTTGCTAGGGGCATCCTATATGCTCAAAAACGTTCACGCCTTTACAAAAAAAAAAAAAAAAAAAAAAAAACACAAAACAACATGTTAAAGTAGAATTTTAACACAACTTGTCATAAAAGCTGATACGAGTATACTAGAGAGGAAATCGAATGACAGGAGATATACCTGGCAGTTCAACAGAACACAGGATAAATACTCTTCCTGACGCAGCCAAAGCATTGGTTAGAAGTTCAAACAAGGGAGATGCAGTGAATGAATATTCAAAGTGTACCATACAGAACGATTTTTCTAGAATTATTTTTAAAAAATCATTAAAATGCGCTAAACTTTGTAGCAGCCTGGTGGGGTGAAATCGGTGCCAATTCTGGTTCTGACACTAATTCAATTATTGTGTGGTCTTAGAAAAGTCACTCCCTCTCTCTGAAACCCATAAGAAGTCTGATGCATTCAATTATTCCAAAGGCTCCTTCCAGTCCACACGCGCTTGGAGTCCATGAATGTTTCTGGGCTTGCCTCTTGCACGGACAAAGAAAAGGGGAGCTCACCTCCACCTGGCTCATTATGAAACAAACACGTGGGAACAGCCATCCTTTGAGGGAAGCTAAGGAGCAGGGTGGTTCTACCCTGGTTTATTGTATCTGTTCAAATAAAGTTATGTTTCCATGTACTGCAGGAGGGTGAGTTGATGTAGTAATTACCTGTTACTCTTGACAAGTAAGGTAATTAATGTAGCAAAATACCACTGCAATGTGTGTAAATTTAGACCACCATAATTAAAGCACCCGTCTGTTCAACAAACTGTTCAATTAAGAAAAAATATTGATGGTGTACATTTTTTGAAATTAGAAAACGTATGGAATGAATGAATCTCCCTTGGTTGACATCCATTTCCAGAATGCTTTCTCAGCAGGGAGCATCCATAAAGGGTTATAACGGAGTAACTTCCACTAAAACACAGAAGTATTTTTGTACCTACGCTATTAAGATAAGACTCTCTTTTGAAAGTATTGATTTAGCGTTCTCGTTCCATAAAACCTGTCAGAAAATGAGTTCAAGGACTATCTGAACCCTAAAACTACAGCCAAGGAGAAAAAGAGCTGCAACGTTATGACTGCACAATCAAGTGATGGGGCTGTTCTCCATTACTACAACTTGAAAGTACCATCATCTCCTTGCCAAGGGCAAATAAAATTAATGTAACTTCTCTGGTACTCCTTGATCAGACAGAGAGTGGTATCAAAGTTGGCTTCATATGCTTTTATTCTGGTTTTTGCCCATGCCTACCAGTCATCTTCAGACCAATGGCTAACAGGTTGAATAAGAAGGCTACTTGGTCCTTCACTTGAAGCAGGATTTTAATCTGCTTTCGAAAAATTCTAGCCACATTGAGTGGCTAAACCAGACCAGAACTAAACTAAAACTAAACCATATCCCCAAAACTAAACCAGACCTGCCATAAGAGAGAAAAAGAATCCATCAGTGACCAGATCAGAGGAAAAGCAGTTCCCTCTGAATATAGTCACGGCGCGGCGGAGGTGGGGGGGGGGGGGAGAAGGCACAAAGCTCACAGATATCTACGTAGGGTAGGGTAGCAAAAGTGGGGAACCGGTCAGGGGTGCGCCCAGTTTGCTCCAAGGAGGAGATCCCAAGGGTTGTTGTGTTTTTTTCCCTCTTAATTCTTCTACTCAGATAAATTTGGAGGAAGACACAACAAGGTGGCCTGAGTAAAGAAACAGCTGGAATGCAGACAGACTAAACAGTGTGATATGGGCAAAAAATGGTATATGATCTCAGTGTCATTTAGTGACATATACACTTGTTTTGGGATTTGCTTTCACATTTTTGTATAGCATATCTGAACTTGGGAGACATAAAAATCTAGAAAGAAGTGCTAAAAAGACATCTTCCAGTAAATTCTCAGCTTATCATAGTAAATTTAGGTCCTAATATCTGAGAACTTGGATGTATCCCCAAGTAAAGAATAAAAAGTACAAGGAGACATTCTAGACTGAAACGTGGTGAGGAAATGAAATCATTTCTCCAAGTAAAACACTATGATTTCACACGTGGAAATAATATTGTCATTAGAAAGACCAGGACGAAGAAATCACTTGTACTAGCTATTGATAAAAACAAGGCTAGAAGGTCCTAACAGGAAAGAGGATTTTGTAAAAGCTGCCAGAGAACTCATAGTACACGGTCATATTAAAGTAATAACTCTTAAAAATGAGCCCTTTTTTTCTTGTTGTATTCTCCTAGTTTGAAAGGATGCTAAATCTGATGATGGTAGGGATGGGGGAAAGGGAGGGGCATGAACTGGGGACAGTGAACATGCCAGATTCACTGAGTACACACTAAAATTTCCAATTCTCAAATGCTGCGTGAACCATCCAGAGAATAAAAGAAAAGTCCACAGTGTTCTTACTCACCGGGTGAACTGACGGAAGATGAAGCACTTATTTCAAAGATGACATCAGATAACATCTGACGGGCTGTGTAATATTACAAAACGTTACAAAACTATTTCACATGGAGTCTACCACGGGATCCTCACAGAGATTACGAGTAAACTAAGGCCAGGAGCAGCTAACTAATATGGCTGCATCCCCAAAAGCCAGGGACTATACTAACAAGTGGTTCTCCTTAGAACTGGATAAATGTGGCTCTTGCTCCCACTATGTCAATCAATACATGGAGAATATTTGAATATTTGAGTATTTCTGCCTTAGAAGTTAACAGTTGTGACTCGTGTCTTAAAATTTGTGCCTTAAAATGACCAGGCACACTGGTTAACTATGTTCCAAAACAATGGTAGTTCAAGTTGGTAAGTAATCACCCAAGCTGGGGAAAAGCAAACCTGGTTCCAAATTCTGGTTTAGCCATTTGGTAAAAATACCAACCTAGAAATTGTGAACCTATGAACACACTGAGCTTACATACTCAATTACGCTCAAAATTTGTTCTCCCCTAAAAGGAGGCCCAAGAAAAACAGTACCACCATTTTCAACACTCAACTTCATATAAACGAGTTCTCGGTTTAACTTTCTTTTAACCTTTTCCACTTGACCCTTCGATAGCATTGCACTGTGGCCCTCCCTCATCTCCTAGAACCAATCCAAGAACCATGTGGCTGGAGGATAACTTCTACAGGTCACACACATTCTCCAGATGTAGCAGCTAATGCAAGGAATAGAAAAAAAGTGACTGGTAGAGAAAGAAGGAAAGATAAGGATAAGTGTCCTATTTATTCATCTGTTATCGATAGAAACTTACAAGTAAATGATGTGCAAATTAGATTCTTTTTCATTCTTAAAATTAATAAAAAACTGCAGAATAAAAACAAAATGGCAAACGGGTAAGCAGGTGCAACTGAATTGATGTTAAAGTGTTAAAACGTGTGAGTCAATGTTTCCTGGGTTTAAGCAACTTTAAGACATGCACTGATGCAAAGCCCCCCAAATTCTGATCTTATATGAACACCACGCATCCTTTCTTTCTAGAGAAGAGAAAATTATTTTAAACCAAGACATCTAAAATGCAGAAAGGTGACAAGGTGATATACCACTGTTGCCTCCCAGAGTTAAATGTCCCCTTCTATTTAACTCTGTCTTGGGCATCCAGCAAAACGACAGTAATTTGAAATATTTTGTTTAATTAGGTAAATAAATTCCACATAAAGAGAACATTACTTTTTACATGCCATGCACTGTGCTCAGAACTATTTTTACAAAATCCCATTTAACCCCAAAGCATCTGATAAACTAGGATACTACGGGGAGGTAGGTGGTTATTTATTTATTTTTTTTACTTCCATCTTCAAATGTGAAAACTAAGGCTTACAAAGATTAAGTAACTTTCCCAAGGTCACAAAGTTACTAAGTAGCTTTGCCAGAATTTGAAGCCAGATCCCTCTCCCCAACTTGGGTAATTACTTAACAACTATACTACCACACTTTAGAACATATCAGCTAATACTCCTGGTATAAGATTTCTTGGTTCATGTTGATACTGGAAAGTAAAGCAACCTGGAAAAACAACTTTGTTTTAAGAAACTTGTTTTGAATTAAAAGTCATTTTTTTTGAGCTGGTAACATGAAGACTGATTACTTTTTAGGTTATAGTAATAATTGTTACCTTATGAATGCTCCATAGAAACGCTTCCTCAGAACCAAATATTGTTAACACTGAAATTCTTGCATCCTGCAGATCTCTATTTCAAGTTAGAAGATGAAGCCACACTGGTCCTGGTTTTCTGATAAAGAATTTTGTCAAGAAATAACTCAAGAATTCCTATCCAAATTGTACATAAAATGTAATCAAGAACCCCCCACCTACACACACACCCCCAAAAAAGCCTGTATTGGAGGTTGAACACTGAATGAATCACCACAAAAAGATGGAAAGTGGTTGGATAAAGAGACATTATCCTGGGCCACTAACTTCCCTTGTTCTTGCCAGCGGAGAAGGAATACTAACGTTAGAAACTTCCAGAAGAGAATGATATGACACAAATACCAAAGAAGCCTGCACAGGGTAAGGGATGGAAAATACACAGTATCACACTCTGTGACACTACAGAAAAAATGAGAGATGGTAATGGCCTGACTGGCCAAATATTCCAATTTCTGTCAACTTCTGGTCTCAGGAGATTTTTCAGTTTTTGCTCCTTTATCAATAACGGCCATTTTTTCACCCCTTCCTCTCCCATCACTGATCTTGGCTATTTCAAGGTGTTATGTTGAAAACTTTCCCCTTCTCCACCTTTCCATTCGTGTGCTCTTTGTATTTCTACCTTCATATCATCTGTGTGAGGATTAGAAGAAGTGGGTAGACGGGCACCTGGGTGCCTTAGTCGGTTAGACATCTGACTTCAGGTCACAATCTCGTGGTTCATAGGTTCAAGCCCCGCGTCAGGCTCTGGGCTGACAGCTCAGAGCCTGTAGCCTGCTTTGGATTCTGTGTTTCCCCCCCTTGCCTCTCTCTCTCTCAAAAATAAACATTTAAAAAATTATAAAAAAAAAAAAAAGAAGTGGGTAAAACAAATCAACAAAGGCAAAGGTTCTCAAAG
This sequence comes from Panthera pardus, assembly GCF_024362965.1. Lineage (NCBI taxonomy): Eukaryota > Metazoa > Chordata > Mammalia > Carnivora > Felidae > Panthera > Panthera pardus. Next base: position 39,104,518 of record NW_026527013.1, read on the forward strand.
TTCTAGACTTAAACCACTCCAATGATTTTACGTACTATGGACATGGTAACAAATCACACCAAACTGCATACTTGGAAGTTCTCTTTCCAATTTCCTTTGACCCCTTCTCATGATGTCAAGGACAAAGTGACACCTTATACACACTAACGTACATTTTTAACAAACAAAGAACCTCTCTGGCCCAGTACCTTAGGCAGAAGTAGGCAAGAGAACACAAGAGTAGTTTGTATCAGGGGTCAGCAAATTATGGTCGAGAGACAAACCTGGCCTGCTCCTGACTTTTATGAAGCCCATGAGATAAGGACGTATTTTATATTTTTAAATGATTCAGAGAAAACAGCAAAGAGTAGTATTTCACATGAAAAAATTACACGAACATCCACAGTTTTACTGGGACACAGCCACGCCCATTTATTTACGTCTTGTTTCTTGCTGATTTGGAATTACAATGCAGGAGGTGAGGTGTACCAGAAACCATATGATGTGTGGACCCAGATACATATACTAACTGGCCCTTTGGAGAAACATTTTGCCAACTCTTGGGTACACCATCATTCTGGCTTTCGTAGTATTTATTTTAGGTTACCATCAGGCTCTGGTAACTGATACTATTTTTTTTTTCTTTTAAGGGATAATGTAAAATTTCCTTTTTAAATAGGCATTCTCACAAGCAAGGGGACTTCAAGGGAAATAAAAGCGAATAAAGGATAGGGATACGTGGAATGTAGATCAAAAGCAGGGAAACGTGAGGAATACCCAAGAATGGCAAAGTTTGAAAAATAATCAACCAAGGAGATGGGGGCAGGCAGGGGAGGCTGGGATATAAAACTAAAGGCTACGTAAATAAGGTATCCAGATACAACAATCTGTCTTCTAAGGTCACAGAGGAGCCTGAAGGGTGGACCCCTAGTGGACAGAAGGTCAGGCAGGCTACCCAAGAACATCAGGTTGGCCAGCCTCATCACGGGGAACAGCGGGTTATTATTTTACGTCCACAAGACCCTTATCCACTGGCCAAGATTTCCTAGCTTGGCCACTGGGGCGGCTGTGAGTCTAAAACAACCAAAGCTGTGTAAGTCAGGTAAAACCAGAGCGAACGTCCAAGAGGCTCAGCATGAGTCTAGGACAAATGCTTCAGAGCAAGTATCTCTTTGCACTGATAATGTACCCAGTATGACTTAAGATTCCCTTACCTTCCTCCACTTTGAGGGAAATGTTTCCAAAGCGCACTGAGTATGAGAGACCTCCTGCATCTCAGAATAAGTTCGCATTACTACTGACAACACTCACACTCTTCAGTGTTTGATATGCACAGTGTCTATTCTTTAACAACAAGGTTTCCTCAACAGTTTCAGTGTAGTCTTGGGAAAAATGTCTTTTGGTAAAACAATCTCCCATTACCATATTCGCCTCTCACTAGTCTTGCATATGGGTCTCTTCTGCAGCCTTTCAACTAAACTTCTTCCCCAAGACAATTGTATTGTGGTGGTTCCACGAACAACAATTTCTGTTGTTGAGTCATAGATACTATCGTGGCAGTGTTAAAAATTCATCATCTTTTTCTTTCCATATGATTAATGTTTTTAAAACAAGCTGGTAAAACTTAAAACTAAACCATATCTGTAGAAAAGAAAAAAAAAAGGACTTGAGACGCTGAATTTTAAACTTTGGAAATAAGATGATTTCAACCGCCCAAATGTCATTTTTTCTTTCCACATCTGCACAGCATTTCAGCTGGTCATCACTTCTTAGGTGAATTACAATGAGTTTTATCTGCTATTGACTCAGAAGGCTGAGACAACAGGTTCCTGATTTTTTAAAACCACGATGAACTACTTTTATTAAATTCCAAGCACTCCCACCCACACAGACACTAAGTTTTCATACTTATTTGTGACATATTAATTAATTCAATACAGAGGATCTACCAAATTGCCAATCAGAGTTCACAGATTGACATATTTATGGCCAAAAGCCAAAACACTTGACAGTTTGGTTAACCCCAGAAGTCTTATCTCATACCAACGACTGAATTAACTTTAGGCCTTTTGAAACCTAAAGAACAGCTCAATGAAGTGTACATTTGAAACTGTCTACCCACCCTCCTTTCCTCCAAACCACTCCCAAATGGGACCAATAGATACTTGGGGGGTCATGCTATTCTGGTGAGGTGGACTCCACCTTGGTTCCGGTGGTGAAAAAAATGTCACCTAGGATATGCCAATTAACATCTTCTACTTCCCTGGCCCTCGGGAGGGTATAAGATGCTGGAAAGCACTCCAATTAGAGTTCATTAATTTTTCTGAAATTTTTAAGAAAATATTCCCTGTATTTCTCTCTCCTCCTTGGCATGTTCAAGGAGATGTATAACCCAGCCATTGCCAAGAACCATCTAACAAGTGCAAATAAGGCCAGTCTGATAGGCCAACACCATGGCCAAGGAGAGAGGAGAGAGAGACCTAGGAGAGAGACCTAGATCAAGTCTCCTGCCAGTCTACCTACTGAGGACTTGCCAGGGACACTGTTTAAGCCTACCTCACCGTAGGCTGAGGGTCCCGTTGGTTACAACCAAATTCATCCTAACTTAAATCTTGAAATCATCAAGGATTATATTTTCCCAAACCCTGGGATTCTGGGACCCTATGAATCGGGAACCACTATTCTGGTGATGAGTAGATTTTATACATTTACATGGGGTATCAAAACATGCAAAGTAACCAATAAGTGTTCATTTCATGCTTGACGGGTATTTTTCATTGTGTTTGTAACTCCAGGTCACGCATGTCACCGGGAAAACTGTAAAAGATAACAACATCGGGAAACTGCCTGACGTCCCTCCTCTAATTATAAGATGGCCATGCTGGCTGACACTATTATGGTAAACCGACAGGAGGAGATGAGAGGGCTCCAGGTGGCTCCCTCACTGCAAATGCTTTCAGCTAGCTCTGCATCAAAAAGCACTACTTAAGCATTTACTTAACCATTAACATCCTTAATTTCCTGAGAAGGGAGAGAATTCATTACCATAGAAGACCCGCTTTACGCTAGACATACGAAGTGGTAAACTTTACAAACAAGATTAGATCACTAAAAAAAAAAACAAAAAAAACACACACACACATAAAATGCTGTTAACCATTCCTACAAGCTAGTGAGTTTGTAAGGCTGAGATTTGGGGTTTTTGACCCAGGATGCAGAGGAGAGAGACTGTTGGCCTCGCAGAAGAAAATGAGTTTCAGTGAAAAAATACCAGTATTTAGGGCTTGCACTTAGCAGTCCTCTGTGTAAATCCAGACACAACCTATTTGGCTGACTTAAGGGGAAAAGTTGAAAGGAATGGAGTTTGATGGGCAGGTCCAAAATTGGAATGAAACCCTAACATGTCTGCAAAGCTGTCTTAATTTTTGCCCCATGCAAAGAAGTCGAGGGTATGCAAGAGCTAGGGGAAAGGTGATCGTTTCCCTAGTGAGTGATTCCTTCTTGATATGCTGCTTGAAATTTGGAAGACAGGGTCTCTAGGAAACAGCCTGGAAGGACATGCTGAACAGAAAGAGAAAGTTAAACTGTTGTCTTTAAGAAATATGTGCAGGTAACAGCAGACAGGCAAGAAGTAAAGAAACAAGAGGGAAAAGAGAACAGAAGAAGTGACAAATTAGGCATTTGGAGGTCATGGTCTATGGAGAAGGCTATCCAAGGACAAACTTCGCATGGGCAAATACAGGTTTTAAGAACAGCACCATGGGGGTGCCTGGTGGCTAAGTCAGTTCAGCATTTGGCCCTTGGTTTCACCTCAGGCCATGATCTCACAGCTCATGAGTTCAAGCCCCATGATGGGCTCTGTGCTGACAGTTCAGAGTCTGTTTGGGATTCTCTCTCTCTACCTCTCTCTCAGCCCTTCCCCCAGCCCCCCCCCCCCCCACACTCTCTCTCAAAATAAATCAACTTAAAAAAAAAAAAAAAGAGAATAGTGCTGTTGAACATTTAACTCTAAATGTCTCTGATGCAAACTTCTGGAACTTCCTCAACTCCAATGGCATCTATGAGCTCTGTGGAAGGAAATTATGGGCAGGAGCTAACTTCCAACTCTGAGAGGAGAAAAGAGAATAGCAGAGAGAAGGGAGAATATCAAGAGTTGTTTAACCAAAACCAATCACCAAAATGAAGTCTCCAGGAATCCTCATTGGAATTCCCAGGGGGAATGAGATAAAGGTTCAAGCCAATTTTACTAGAGTCTCAAAAGTCAGGGTGACCTCCGTTGATGAATGACTTCTCAAGCGATGATGACAAGGTCTTCAGTAACATGGCCAACTACAGACTCCCAGGAGACGCATGAACCGCATCCCAAAGTCGACACTGGTGTCACGACCTGCAGGATTTTGTTAAATCTATTTTCTTAAAACGAGGGCCAATACCGGCAGTATGCGAAGTGGGGGGCAGTGAAGCTTCTCAAGGTGTTACAAGCCTTTCTAACCCTTTTGTAAGTGTCCAACCTAAGGAATCAAGACAAGAAATAGAAACTCAAGTCTACTAACGTGAGAGGGCAAGTTTTGCCCTTCAAGGAAATCACTTTGTGGCTACACGAAAGGGGGGGGGCACTATGTCCTTGTCCCATCAATAATACCAAAAAGTCTTCAGCAATAACATTTCTTTGGGTGTTGAAAAAAAAAAAAAATAAAGACCCAGAAGTCTCAACTGTTAAGCTTATTAGTAATTAACAAGAGGTAGAGGGAAGGGAAGTCAAAAAAAAAATTCTTAACTACAATCACTGGCAAAAGCAATGAAAGCAACGAGCTTCCCATATGCATTTCAGCAGATGAATGGATTTTCAAAGGAGAAAAATATCACCCCAAATGAAAAGTTAACACATTTATTGACCACACTCTTAGCCCATATTTCACAACATAATGGTAATCTTGCTGAATTCTGTAAAATCCTATTATAGATCATTTAGCATTTACTATAGCATTTAAAGCAGCCAGGCTTCTGTGTTGGAATGCATTTGGGGGGTGTATAAAATTCTATGTGTTGGGCTGAACCTCGCACACTCTAGAAGGAAACTCCATCTCTCCTCTACCGCCCTCAAGTTGCAGCACCGAGGAGCAGAATCCTCTTGAGTCGGCCACTCATGGGACAGACTGATACCTAGCCGCTCCCACACTTGCTAACTGAGGTGGGAAAGCCTCCCAAGTATACATATGTGTGCTTAAGGGAACAGAGCATGCTCATGATACATATACAAATACACAGTGATACATATGAATGTATATGGGAATACATATATAAATATGTACATGAATATGTATACAAATATGAATATGTATAGGTATGTGTCTGAAGCGTGGCCTACAAATCTGTCATCTCCAATGTGCAGAAAGATTTTTCTTTATCTCATAAAGCTTATTTATTTCCTGATCTCCTTCTCCAGCCAGTCTTTCTTCGCCCCCCTCACTAAATGTACCAATCCCCCCTGCCTCTCTCTCTCTCTCTATATATATATACGTACATATATATATATATGTATGTATGTATATATATGTATGTATGTGTATACATATATGTATGTATATATACACACACACACATATATGTACGTATGTATGTATGTATGTATATACACATATATACATACTCCCTTGGCTTCCAATCCACATCTCCAGCCGAACTACCTTCCCAAGGTTATGTGGAATGTGTGTTTCATCATCTTCCAGAAAGATTCTGCCTGAAATTAACTCTTGCACCTAACATGCCATCCAAACCCCAACTCATCTCTTCCCAGCCTGTCCCTCTCCTCTTTTGGGTACAAGGGCTGGGAACACCAACCTGATTTTCTCAATCATCCATCACCTTCACACTGAATCTAGTCGATGAAACTTCACAGGTTTTTATATACACCCCCACCGCCCATCATCACCTTTCCAATCTTTTCAACTACCCGGCTGAAGACTAGGATTTTGGCTCTTCAGAAACATCACAATTTCCTCTAATTTGGGCTCCCCACTATATTCTATAAAACAGTGACACATGAACTATCCCGGAGCCCAGCCCTGACCAAGAGACATCTATGCTCATAAAAACCCTAGTCATGCCCAAGGGCTGTGTAGTCAGAATCTTCAAAAGGCTGGTCCTGGAGTCACAGAGCCAATGTGAAATCAGGGCTCCATTTCACTACTCTGCGCTTGTGGTAAAATCGCATACCCTTTCCAAGACTCCATTCCCTTATCTGTATAGTAATCTATGGATAATAATAGTACCCCCTTCCTTGGATTTGTATAAGAAGTAAAGCTTAATGAACTATAAATCACCAGACTTGTTCCCATGCCCATAGCAAATGTTATCTGCTATTATTAATATTAATATTAATTGATACTACCAAGGAAATCCCTTGGTGGTGAACCTGAATTTGCAATTCTCCACGGTAGTAAGTCAGCTCCCTTTCCAACTCATTTTCTCTCTTCCCTCCTATGAACTCCATGTCCCAACCGAGATGAATTATTCGTTGTTCTCCTCAAGTATCAAGCTCTTTTGGTCTCTGTTGCTTATTCATTCTGTTCCCATGAACCAGAAAACCACATCTTTTCTCCTAACCCAACTACCTCAAGCTTACCTCTTCCGGAAGCTGTAGCTTAAATCCTCCAAGGGGGTAAAGAAATATCTCACATGTTTTCATACCTCATTCCTAAGGACGGTATCTGAGTATGAACTTCGGTTTTCTCAAAATTGCCTACAGCAGTTTTAAACACACCCTGAACTATCCGTTCCATAAGGCGGTAGAGGTGAAGCAACGCAAAACTCAACCCCCTGCGCACCACAGGGCACTGCGCATCTCCACACACGCTAAAACCAAACACGGGCTTCTTAACTTAACCACCTACCAGTTAGCAAACGTTCTCTCTCTGTCTTGGTTAAGTTCCTATCGATACAACTGCAACAACCAAGGACTTTGTATCTAAAATATCTAATATTATACTCCTTTTCTATGCCCATGACAAATAAGCATTTTAGAGGCTTCAGTCATCCATTGTCAGAACAAGTTTTGGCTGTCAGGGAAACCACCTCATACCTAAATGAGTTAGTATTGTCTATGATCTGCCTCTTTGAATTCATATTGTTCATTCCACGGAATATACATCAACTCCTCAGGGTGGAGTGTGAACAAATGTATACCAATTCTTGAAAGTGACATACGCATCTGTGATTATTACACATTATCAGCTCAATAGCCACACCCATGTCATCTTCCAATGGTACTTATTAAGGACCCATATGTTCCCGCTGCATGACAAAAACAAAGCGGCTGTTCAGTTCGGCTTCCATTTACTTCCACGTCTAATGCCCTTAAGAGAATGGGTGGTTCTCTGTTATTGAAAAAGTTTGTAACTGTCAAAACAAGAAACTCACTGGGTTATAGTCAGAGGCTTATAATGCCAATACCAAACCAATGCCAGAACATACACTAACAAAAAAAAAAAAAAAAAAAATTCTGTCAATTTTTCCGCCTGGAAGTCTGTTTCTATGCATTGCCTATATACCCAGCCAATTCAAAAGGGATGAAAAGTAAAAATCTTTTGCTGTCATGTAGCCAATACAGCCAGTGGATTTCCTTTTCTAACTTTATTTTTTGAATGTCCTGTAGACTCATCGTAAATCATTTCCAATCTAATTCTCCTGCTTCCCAATTTTAACTGTCGGCCTTATTTAAAGAATTGCCTCTATATTTAACAGATTCCATATCCATTCTGAGAGCTAGTAAGCTAAAAAAGAGTGTGTTGTTCTAAAATGCATCATTCAACTGCCTGACTCTTAAAGCAGCTTAAATGTTAAACGTGCAATTGTCTTACCTAGCAGTGATTTGAAAACTACACATATGACTTTCCAGTGATAAAGAAAATCACAGCTGAATGCATGTTCAGCACCTCTCTCCCTTCTAGGTTTCAGGTGACATGATTTATCGACGTGCACTCTCTCAACCAGTCTGAGTGCACAACACCACCGCCACAGCAACAAACACACAGGTACGCACGGAGCACAACTGGAAATGTTTGGTGTGCGTGAAGCGAGATACGCCTTGTGACCGGTGGCCTTTAGTTGCTTTTCATCCAAGAGGCTATTACGCCTTTTATCAAAATTAAAAATTAAATAAAGTTTCCCAAAGCACGAGGTAACAATTGACACTTGGTTGCTTTCAAGAGTCCTCGGGGGAGAAAAAGGAAGAAGAAAAAAAGGCAGTGGCAGTTACAACAAATTAACAACATATAATAAAAATGCCATAAACATGCGGCGTACGTCATAAATCTAATCAAGTCTACAAGGCGGGCAGATAAAAATGATTAACGGCCACTATCCTTGAAAAGAAAAGAAAAATTTTGTCCCTGGTTATTCATCACGGCTCATGTGCTGACCCTGAATCTAACATGTAGATCGAATGATCTTTAGAGCCACACACTGTGCCAAGGAGGATGGCCTTTTCACTTCCTATTTTATTTTCTGAGAAATCGAGAAAACAGCAATGGTAGTGCCATTTTTTCATTAAGAGTGCGGCTTTGCGGGGGGTGGGGGGGGAGCGTTAATAAAGGTTCTCAGAATCGTTATCTCTCTCAGTGGAAAAAGAAATGACAAGGCCAACAAAAACCCCACGAGTCTGTGTACCGACAGGTAGCGTTTTTGTATTTTCGTCCCATCTTGAAGTGGTATTCAGTCACTTTTTATTGGTTGGCTGCAGTCTTTCCTGATTCTGATAAGTTACCAATTCAGCCCAGGCCTCCAGCCAATGAGGAATATATATGCTAACTGTGTAAGGTGTGGAGATAAACTTCCCTCCCGAAGGAAACAGGAAAACTGAAGCCTGCCCAAGAGGTAGGTTCTGTGGCGTAACAAAGGCTTGGATAACTTCCATCACAAAGACTGTCACCTTGACGGGCGGCAGGTCTAAGAACCTTCTGCTCTTAGAGTTAAGATTCTCCAGACAGATCCTCTGTGACAAGAAGGGTTACCTGGAGTGAGGATTAACATGCAGATGTGTAAAAAAAATTTTAAAAAATACAAATTTTTTTTTAAAGCAGAAGAGGTTCAAATGAACAAACTCCTACTTGTTCCTCAAAGGAAAAACAAAGAGCTTTCAGAAACATCTCCTCGGAGAGATGTAATAGAATATGAGTAAATTATAACAATTAAAAACCATTAAAGATAGAATAATTGAGAGTACCTGTTTGGGTAACAATGACTTTCTTGAATTCCTCATAACAGAGGGTCTATTTTT